>NC_136643.1:1949032-2170645 GCF_949748355.1 Melanostigma gelatinosum | reverse complement strand
AACTCTGCAGAGCTCCATCTAAGGAATGCAGAGCATGTACCGTATCATCGCTCTTTCATTTGTTAGCTTAAAGGCCTGTCATGATACTGACATTTTTTACTTCGATACACTACAAAGTATCAATATTCAGATCAAATAATGATGAATTATAACTCACGAGTCCTAGTCTATGAGGATGAGTCCAGTCTCAAGTCGTTTGAGGAGAAGCAGATCTCCAGTCACTGTACAGACTCGAGTCCCATCTCTGCATATCTGCATCAATGAGGTGTTAGTTAATTACGGCTTTTTGGTGCGTTTAAACTTTGTTTAAACTTTGTTTTTGAAATATCAATCACATATAGCTGGTTATTGCTTATACTTATTACTCCATATTCTGTCGCCGAGAACACTTTTCAGTCAGTTTTTAAACTGCTGCGGCATCAACAATGGAACTTGTGAATCATTCCTCACTTGTCCTTTGATAGTTGAGTCATTCATTTTAAGAGGAACACGGTCACACGTTGCTCTACTTCTCAGGCACCGACTTTGAGTGTTTTCCAAAGACAACACATTGTTTAGCTTAGTTTTATCTCTATGTTCCTTTACTCCCTTCTCACAAGAGCACACACACACACACACACTGTGGGAAAAAGCCAGGAAAACAAGAGGCCTTGTGTGATGTCATCACAAAGGTCAGGTGTAATTTGCACAGCTGTGATATCTCCTCAATTAGCTGCTGATAATAATGAGTCCCACACACACATGCTGTACGTGGAGCACAGTCAACATCAAGCTTTACAATGAACACACGTGTTGTGTCACACGTTACCCAAGCAAAGCTGCAAACACAGCAGTCTGTCTCACTCTTCCTCACACAGACAGCAAACACTGTGCAGGCTCAGGACAGCTCAGCAGAGCCATGCAGTGCTCTACACAGAGCAACGACACGGAGCATCACAGTCACCGCGTCTCTGTGAATGTGAGTGGGTTTAGGTGTTTATTGTCTATATATATATATATAATATATATATATATATATATATATATATCAGGAAGGAAGTGCTCTGTGCATTAACCCTCAGCAATGCTCGTGACTCAGAACTAATCCTGATCAACAACAGCGGCTCGACTGGTAGAGCTCAGCAAACACAAGTTGCGTATTGAGAACATGTGAGGAAATCAAGATGTCTGTCACTCATCCTGATGGTGGTAAAGCTTTCATTGATACTGTCAGTCACACCCCATCACATGATGCAGAATTAAACAACTCGTGAAAAACAACTCCTCCTTTGAATATGAATAAAATGAAGTAAATATAAAATAAATAAAACCACAATTACCAACTGTGAACACTGAGGAGCTGCCAATATGGACGGGCAGCTCTTGGATCTGGTGGCCAGCGGTTTAGCTGGACCTGTGTAGATACTGTAGAGTTTTCCCTTCAGCAGGGAAAGTATCAATGGTTATTACTCTACAGCAGGGATTCCCAAAGTGTGGTGCGCGAGCTGCCTCTAGGGGGTGCGCGAGAGGAAAAGTGTAATGGCGTCTGATGGTGTAATAATATTAAATATAAAAAAAAAAAATTATTTAATTTAAAAAGTGGGATTTTTCACAAAATAAAAACATGAATTATAAAAATCCCCTTTGTAACATTTAAAATTAAAAACGTACAATTTGAATAAATGCACTTGAGCTCCTTCCGGCAGACTTGCCACCTGCCGCCAGTGGTACACACTAGCCAGCCTAGCTTGTGCAGCTAACGTCAGCTAACAGCGAACTTCATGCATTCAGCAACATTAATTTAAATATGCTAAAGTGGCTGAAATCGGGAAACTGTCAGGTGGGACATCTGAAGCTATCAGTGTAAAAGAGGAGAGGGACAGAGAGAGAGAGAGAGAGGAATCGGAGGCGAGGGGAACGGAGAGGTGCGTTGGGGAGAGACCGGGAGAAGAAATCGAGCCAGAGTCAGAGGAAGATGAGACGGAGGAGACCGAAAAGGAGGAAGGGATAGCACAGACAAATCGGGAGCACATCGGCCCATCGCGGAGTCAAGGTGAAAAAAGAGAAACGAGGGTGAGCATCAGACTGGGAAAACAAGAGGAAATATGATGAAAAGTATGTGTGTCTGGGCTTCACTTGGATTGGCAATGCAGATTGCCCAAAGCCACAGTGCGTGGTGTGCAGTGAGGTTCTGGCTAACAGTCTGAAGCTCTTATTTACGTCGCCACCTGAACACCAAGCATGCCAGTGCAAGTCAAAAGCCCCTTACATTCTTTATATCGAAATTGGAGGAGTTACAAAACAGCCAAAAACAACTGGAGTCTCATTCATGTGTTGGGTCTATAAATGACGCACTACGGGCTTCATATCTGGTCACATAATAGCGAGAAAGGGGCTACCGCACACAATCACTGAAGACGTGAGCTTGCCAGCTGCCAGAGAGATGGTGGAATGTATGATTGGGGAGAAAGAAGCGAAAAAGTTGGACATGATCCCGGTGTCCAACAACACTGTGTCGCCGCATCGATGCTTTGTCCGAAGACATCCTGGCTACATTAGTCGCTCATTAATTGTAAATGAAATGTGATAATCTGCCTCTGAGCCTGTGCGTGTGTGCTCGCATCCGTATTGCTCTTTAAAAGTGACGCCTTGTGTCACTGAAAGTTATTGAAACTTTGTTGCAGTGTTTCAGGGCGTTTTCACACCTTCAGTTCGTTTGCTTTGTTCTGATTCAGGGATTAATATGATACAATGTTGCAGTTTCCCCTTGTTCGGTTTGTGTTCTACAGAATAATGCAGCAGAGACATATAGCTGTACAAACAGCCGGCCAATCAGTCTGCTACCGATCCTTAGCAAGCTGTTGGAAAGATGGTTTGTGAACAAATGCAGTGTTTTCTTGAATGAAAATAATTGAACTCCTGAATTCCAGCATGCGTCTGTTGAAGGACACTCGACAGCATCAACACATCAGCAGACGACCACCTTCAATGTACCGTCAATGAAACGTCAGTGGGAGCAATGCTGCTTGGATTCCGTTCAGCTCTTGATGTATTGGACCGTGAATTGTTGTTCGATGAACTAAAATGTTACACATCTGCACCTCACACCATATGCTGGTTTATCAGTTAACAGAAAACAATATGTGTTATGTTTGTTTGTTTTTCAAACGTGAAGAAGTTAAACTTTGGTTTCCCACATGGAAGCTGTTTGGGGCCGAAGGTGTTCTCTGTGTGCACCAAAGGCCTTCCTCTTGATCTCAAGCAAGCAAGAGCACATGTAAAACAACGCTGTATGTACCAGCAGCATCAGGTAGACAACTGTGCTTTGGATGGAACTACAATCAGTGGAGCAACATGCTAGTTAATGTATCAAAAACAAAACGTTTTGAATGTCGATAACATTTTAGATTTCAACATAAGCCACAGTCTACCTGTCTGTTCAGGCAGTGCCTTTGGATCCGGTAGTAACCCAAACTACCTGGAGTAATGTTCGACTGCATATTCCTCTCCTCACAGGGTTCCATGGATCCTGGTTATATCTGGACCCTGGTCCTTCCTCCTGCCGTGGTCCTGCTGACTCCCACTGCTACTATCATCATTAATCCTATTGCCGATACTATTGCTGCTTTTATTATCATTGCTATTCTATCATATCCACGTCTGCTGTTATTATTAGTCATCATAATGTTTCCATCATTATTCTCACTACTCTCCTTATATGAATCATTTATGTCATATGCATTGAATGTGTTGTAACTCTGTTATGTTGTCCTCCACTATCTGACTAAACACCACCTCTGTCAGGCTGCACAGATGCAGTGGAAACATAGAGCTATTAGTTTATCTGCTCGTTTAAGCATTTCTTAACTCATTTTGAACAGTATATGGACAACAGTAAGTAAGTGATTGGGTAAGTGGCTCAGTGATCTTGATGTGACCCTGATATATGTTTAGATGGCTTTAATCCCATTGACCTTGACAAACTGACTTCAACTTTTTCAATTTTTACATCTAAACAGTCCACCTGTCTCTTAGACCCTATACCGACTAGGCTGCTTAAAGAAGTGCTACCATTAATTAGCACAACTTTATTAGATATCATCAACCTGTCTTTAGTAACAGGTCATGTAACACAGTCCTTTAAAGTAGCTGTGATTAAACCTCTTCTTAAGAGCCCACTCTGGATCCAGAGGTGTTGGCCAACTATAGACCGATCTCGAACCTTCCCTTCCTCTCTAAGATCCTTGAGAAAGCAGTTGCAAATCAGTTGTGTGACTTTCTGTGTAACAATAGTTTATTTGAGGATTTTCAGTCAGGATTTAGAAAGCATCATAGCACAGAGACAGCTCTGGTAAAAATAACTAATGACCTTCTAATCGCATCAGACAAAGGACTCGTCTCTGTTCTTGTCCTGTTAGACCTTAGTGCTGCGTTTGACACTATAGACCACTACATCCTGTTGCAGAGACTGGAACATTATATTGGCATCAAAGGAACCGCACTGAACTGGTTTGGATCCTATTTATCGGATCGATCTCAGTTTGTTTATGTAAATGATGAAGCCTCGATGAAGACCAACGTCAGTTATGGAGTTCCACAAGGTTCTGTGCTTGGACCAATCTTATATATGCTTCCTTTAGGTAATATTATCAGAAAACACTCTATAACCTTTCATTGTTATGCAGATGATACTCAATTATATATATCGATCAAACCAGACGAAACCAACCAGCTTGCTAAACTGCAAGCGTGTCTTAAGGACATAAAAACCTGGATGACCTGCAACTTCCTGATGTTAAACTCAGACAAAACTGAAGTTATTCTACTCGGCCCAGAACACCTCCGAAATCAGTTATCGAATGATATAGTTTCTCTAGATGGCATTGCGCTGGCATCCAGCAGCACCGTCAAGAATCTTGGAGTTACCTTTGATCAGGATTTGTCTTTCAACTCTCAGATAAAACTTATTTCTAGGACTGCCTTTTTTCACCGACGTAATATTTCAAAAATCAGGCACATCCTATCTCAAAGCGATGCAGAGAAATTAGTTCATGCATTTGTTACCTCTAGACTAGATTACTGCAGTTCCTTATTTTCAGGCTGCTCTAATAAGTCTCTTAAATCTCTCCAGCTGATCCAGAATGCTGCAGCTCGTGTACTAACAAGAACTAAGAGGAGAGATCATATTACTCCTGTATGAGCTTCTCTGCACTGGCTCCCTGTAAAATCTAGAATAGAATTTAAAATCCTTTTACTGACCTACAAAGCCCGTATTGGTCAGGCTCCATCATATCTTAAAGAGCTTATAGTACCATACTGCCCTACTAGAACGCTGCGATCCAGTAATTCAGGCTTACTTGTGGTTCCTAGAGTCTTAAAAAGTAGGACGGGAGCCAGAGCCTTCAGTTATCAAGCTCCTCTTCTGTGGAACCAGCTTCCCGTTTCAGTCCGGGGGGCAGACACACTCACCACATTTAAGAGTAGGCTTAAGACTTTCCTCTTTGATAGTGCTTATAGTTAGGGCTGGCTCTGGCTTGCCTTGGACCGGCCCATGGACAAACTGGTGTAGGCAAAAACTACAGGGGGACTTCCTACACTGAGCACCTCTCTCCTCCTCTTCTTCACCTCCGTCTGTATGCATTGATGTCCCATTAATGCTCATTACTAACTTTACTTCTTCCCTGGAGTATTTGTGCTTTCTCGCCTCACAGGATGACCGCAGTTTTATCTGGACACTGGTTCTTCAACCAGCCATGGCCCTGCTGACACCTACTACGATCTTCATTGTTAACATTATTAATCCTATTACCGATACCATTAATGCACAGTACTGATTATTAATCCTATTACCGATACCATTAATGCACAGTACTGATTTTGTCTCTTCCCCGGAGTCCTTGTGCTTCCTCTCCTCACAGGTTTCCATGGAGCATGGTTTCATCTGGACCCTGGTCCTTCCTCCTACCATGGCCCTGCTGACTCCAACTGCTAATATCACTTATTATTACTCACATTACTATTTCATATTACCGATACCATTAATGCACATTATTGACCTGCTTCTTCAACAGAGTCTCTGTGCTTTCTCGTCTCACAGGTTCCTGTGTATCCGGGTTTACCTGGACCAGGTCTTGCCTCCTGTCGTGGTTGTGTCATACATTGAATGTGCTGTAATTACATTGAATGTGTTGTAATTCACTATCCTGTTCTACACATTACATCATTGCACTTCTGTCCATCCTGGGAGAGGGATCCTCCTCTATTGCTCTCCCACAGGTTTCTTCCTCTTTCCTCCCCGTTAAAGGGGTTTTTGGGGAGTTTTTCCTGTTCCGATGTGAGGGTCCCGGGACAAGAGGATGTCAAACGTGTATTGACCTGCTAGCGTCCTGTCCAAGGTGTGACCCGCCTCTCACCCAATGCAAGCCGGGATGAACTTCTGTCTCCCATAACTGCACTAGAACAGTGGTTCAGAGGGAGGATGGAGGGTTTGACGGTTGACTATAATCTTTAAAAATGTACTCACCTACACTGTGGCGTGTTTATGTGTCTCTGGCATATTGGCCTTCTACTGGTGCTTATCACTACTTCCACTTCTACTGTAGCACAAAACTCACTCTTAGACCCCCCTTTACACCCTCCATTAAAGTGTGCTTCTGAGTGATGGGACTGCGATGGGATGGTGCTTGACCACATGGAACCCACAGCGTGCTGCAGTCACTGGCCCGCCGTGACCAGACCATCTGTTTGTGCACAGCGTCTCCTCTCCTCATGCCTCTGTGTGTGGGAGTTCAGATGTACTTCAAAGTCTCGTTAGCGAGCCCTCTTCCCCTAAACAGCAGCGTTCTAAGGCTGATGTGTTTGTCAGTGCTCGGATGCAGTACCCTGTGCAGCCTACGGAGGCTCCCTTTCAGACGGATCACAATTGGATCTCAATGTAGACAATGGAGATACATATTAATACCAGGTATAAATGAATCAGGTGAAATCATATCCATATACAATTTGGATATGAGACACATTTCTTCAAGTGTAAAGAGCTTCTAAGTTGATCAGATCAAAATCTGTATCATGTAATTTAATGTCATTCCAAAATGTTTGCCTTTGGTTCAGAAGCTGTCTGCTACATTCTCAGGGAACCGAGACCTACTTTAACACAAACTAACTATTTGTGATTTACAACAAATGTAAGCATGGACATGAAAACATGGTACAAACTAATGTAAAATATAAACCCTGATAAAGATACAAGAGAGTACAGTACACACAAGTCCCAGGAACAACAACCTGTCATTCTCATCGTTTGTCCCTTTGTGTTTTCATGGATGTTATAAACAATTGGTCACATGAACTTCATCCCACTCCTCTAAACCTCACTCTGCTGCCCTGTTATGACTTTGGTTCTGGATTGCACTGGCTGTGCACAAAGCTTTGATGCATGGCATCGGATAGACGGATATATACAATATATTTTTACTACTATTTAGTACTATTGTGCATTCATTTTTCCGAGCTTTCGCGCAGCGAATAAAGGTATCAACTAATCATGGAACAGAAATATTAAAAACATCCTCGTTAGTAAACAAACAGACATCAGCTCTGTAGTCAGATAGAACCGGTTAAAGGCCACAGAGCAGCCCAGGATGCCGCGGTGCCACTGGCCTCCTTCTGAGGAGGGCCATTGACGAACTTGTGCGCCCTGCGGAGCCTCCGCTCCCACTGCACTGTAGTCGTGTGTGATGGTGTCACAAAGCCAGTGAGACAAACAGTGTTTCGACAGAGAGCCCTCTGTAATAAACGAACAGCTGCTGCGTCTGCCTTGTGTTTACTGTCCGAACAACCAACTGTGCAGAATCTCCCCAAGAGAAATGACTCTCAACAGAAAAGCCTCACAGAACCACAAGCAGGGTTAAGAGTGTTTAAGTTGCATTACATTGTTAGTTGGTACAAACAGAGTTGAGGGTGAAAACCACAGACCTGGTAGAAGTTGGAAACTATTTAGCGATATACTAAGGCATCTGTTCATTGGACTGGTTCAGATTAATACAATACTAAACAGCCGTCTCATCCTCTAATGCAGGGTGACCTTGCCAGAGTAAAGATATCATTTTACAAAAAGCAAGCAATTAAATAAAGAAACCACTCTGCACATGGACAGTAGAGAAGCATAATGCATCGCTGCAGTGTCTATCTTCTATATTGATTTTACTCAACTCAAGTCAACATGCCATGTCGAATGCTGCTACCACTCAGACTACATTATATGACATTACTGGTGGCTAATTATCAAAGCTGTATGACTGCAGTCTTTCAACGATTGTTGGGGCTTTATGCCGTAGAGACAGTATCATAAGAAACACACTCAAGGTTGTTGGCATGGTGTCTGCTGACTATAGTCTTATCATAGATCTTATGATTAGTCACGTCTTCCATTAGCTTTCTACACCGACCTCTCCCTCTTGAGCTCCATTCCTCTGGGCAGGATGTTATGGGCAAGGCTGACTTGATAAGGGCAACATGTCCTCAAGCCTAAAAGGGAAAGAAAAGTCTTGTCATGTCATTTACCATCTGCCCCTCTCTGGGTCAGAACCAACGACCCACTCCGCCTCCATCCTCTGCCTCTCTGAGGCCCAGGGGTCAGGCCTTTCACTGTTCTTGATGAATCACACCGCTCCCCTTCCCACCATCTGATCCCTGGAGATCCTCAACTCCCACGTCCCCATATTCCTCCCTTCTCCCCTTTCCCCATCTCTTCCCCCTCTCATCTGCCCCTTTTCTCCTTTCTCTGCTCCCTCCCTCTTTCCTCTCCTTTCCCCAGGGTTTGGCTGGGCTGGCATTCACCCAGGGTCCCTCCATTTCCTCCACATCTGATATAATCAGGACAGAAAAGAGCTAAGAACATTCTTTTCCCATGATTCTTAAGTGGCACCAGGGGTACTCTGGGCCGGCTGGCTGGTTGGCCAAGTGGCTGGCTGGATGACTGGGTGACTGGCTGGCCTTGAAAAGAGAGACCTGAAGCGCATAACTTAGACGGATTAGCCAGCGGCTTCCCCTCAATGCTTGCACCCAAACACACGTCTGTGATTACAGCGCTTGAATATTTCATATTAAAAATGCTTAATGTAACACATCCTCAGTCTGTGGTTGGACGTTGTAGTCATTCATACTTCAATTCAAACATCATCCTTCTATCTTTATGAATGGTGTTTGACTTTCTGTAAGTGTCATTTCTTTTCTATGTTTATGGTTGAACGTGATTAGAACTCATTCTAACTAGTTATTCATCGAATCACATGCAGCTGGTGTAACCTCTGAGACGTCTCCTGGCTGAATGAATCTCTTGGAGCTGGTCAGGCTCGTGGTAACAGCAGGTTTATTCCACATCTGCATTGTTGACAAAGGACAACACATCATGTGGACAACAGCGCATGCTCTGTCTAGGAAGACGGCATCACATTAGTGTTAGCTAGCTATACTGGAGGCATTTTTACTTGCAATAAAACACGTAGAAAGTGCATGGTTATTAACTTAATGAAAACATGGCGAATACAATCTAAGACAAGTAACATCCAAACAAATAAAGCCAGCTCAACTTTTATGTACTTTTCAAGTTAGTTCACATTATATTGTCCACGGACATTCAGACACGTTACCTAGTAGCGAATCCTCCGTCGCTTTGGGGATTACCCACAATCCTTTGCGTCTACTATTCAGTGCAAACCACTATTTGTGGTACAAATTTACAGGTGGCATAGTTTTCCCATTTAGCAGGATTTAACCTGAACCTTTTCAACTGTGTTACACTGGCACTACAGATCATTTTATACAGACGTGTCAACCACCATTCGTCAGGTGAAGTCCGCATCATGCAGTCAACCCCACCCTAGCATCCACCTGCCGGCTCGGAGGCTACTTCTCACTGTAGGAAGAAAGTCGTTATAGTCACTCGTGTTCAGTCTGCTGCTTCCTTGTAGAGAATGACAAGGTCCGTGTCACATGTAACACTGTACATATGTAACATAGCTGACGTGTGTTTCACAGGGGTGGGAGTATCATTACGTTTGCATGTGACTATTACGGCTGCTTATCGTTTAAATAATTACAATATCAGTTCCAATACCAGTACCCATAAAATAATACCAATACCAACAGTGTATCTAATCTGATATCTGTTTCCACTTCCTTCGATACACATCATGTGGGCTAGCTAACCCCCACAGCTCTGCACTGGGCTCATGCAGTGGTTTCTGCTGATTACATTGTCGTGAACCTTCGGTTCTGCCTCAGGTTAACATTGTTAGCTCTGTCATTTCTCCTTCCGTTATTGTTAACCAACCAACCATGGGCGTTAATCCGCCACCATAAGAGCCTTCACCATTCTGTTGTCAGACTTTCCACCAGATGTTGGAACCTGGTTGTAGGGATTTGCTCCCAGTCAGCCTCATTAGTGAGGTCAGAAACTAATGTTGGGTGATAAGGCCTGGCTTGCAGTCGGTGTTCCTCTTCATCTCAAAGGTGTTGGATGGGGTTGTGGGCAGGCCAGGCCAGGGACATTTTTCCACACTAAACTGGGATCCCTTATAGACTTAGGTTGACTTGGTGCATGAGGTCATTGTCATCTGAAGTGAAGGGCCTACCTAAACCATGGCCACAGAACATAAGCTCCAAAACAAATAGCACAAGTATTTTGACCTGGGTGTTCATATACTTTTGCCCAGATATAATAGATTTAATCGCTGTTGTGTGAGGGCAGAAGGATGCCATTGCTATTCTTTTTCATTTTAAAAGCCCTCAGTAACCGTCATTTACCTCAGTAATGTCTTTTGTATTTATCAACTGCTCCATGCACAGCTGCTGTGCTGTTCAGTTCCCTGCCGTGTGCTGTGTTGTCCTGCTTGGCACTGGCGTGTTCTCCTGAGGAGCGCTGTGCAGTGGAGTGTGTGCTGCGCTGGGCAGCGCACTGACACGACGCTCAACTTTTGCCTCCCTTCCTTTTGTCTGTGTGACTGTTTTGTTGTGCTCATGGAGATTGAAGTAATAGATGGAATTACCAGCTAAGTGTGTTCCCATGACAACAAGATACTGTTAGCGTCAGGCATAGTCAGACTCACGCCTCGGGCTGAGATCTAAAAAGGACCTCCTCTATTGCTCCTTCCCCACCATGCACTTCTGTTTGCCCCCAAGGAGCTTTCTACTCCCTCTGTCCCTTCTGTGTCTCTCAGCCTCTCTCATCTCCCTTTGGATTTATCCTGTCACTGTCTACACACACACAAGCGATAATGTTCGCCATATCATCTTTATAAGGTGATAACATGCCAATGTTGTGTTCACAGCTTGTTGGACTGCCCCTTGATGAATGAATGCAGGTTTAAAGCTGTTTTGACTTTGTGTTGTTTCAAAAGTTTATTAAGTCGATTTCATTTGTGTCGGTATTCATTTCTGATGTTCTGTTTTTACGTATGAATGAATGGAACCACTTTTTGAACAGTTTAGCAAAGACACCATCCAGCAGATACAGAGCATCATTAGCATTCACTTGGAGACGTGCTGCATTGCACTGCAGTGGTCTGCAGTCGGTGGAGACTCTGGTCTTTAAACATTATCACCATTGAAGGCTTATTCCTGTATTATTGTTGTAAATCAAACAAGGACATCTGCAAATTAATCCTTGCTAATTGATTGTTAAGAGTTGAATGAAGCTGTTTAAGGTGGATTCTTGCCTCTTCCTCAGACCTGCAGAGTTAAGTTACCTGATAATGAAGCAGCTCTCCTCATCTCATATCTTACCTCCTGTGGTTTGGTGGAGCGTCTTCATCTAAACCAGCTGGATGAAAAAGAAGAATGAATGAATTCGTTGGTAACACTTTATAAGTCTATAATGCTTCATAAATATACTTCGTAATGTATTTGTTTATAAGCACTTATAAATATTCAGAATGCTAAATATCAATAATCACAACACATTACAAAGCATTTGATGATGACATATAAGGTCCAGCATCATAATCATTTATAATTGCTGGTCACTCGCTGACATTAGCAAGGACAGTAGTGCATTATAATTCCCATAGTTGTAATACATTATAATGGTTTCAGAAAGCATTGCCCTCGCTGTTATAATACATTATAATGTGGTTATACGTTACTCTGCGGTTATTGTTTTGATTTAAGTGAACATTGTGTCTGTTGTTATTTAGTAGAATTAATGACATATTTCTTCACCTTTCTTGAAGCAAACAGTGCCCACTGACAGTAACTTATAATCACATTATAATGCATCATTAAAAGATTCTGCTGTATTCCAACAATGGGAGTTATAATGCACTATGATCCTTGTAAATGGCAGTGAGGGACTAGCAGGTCTGAAGTGTTGTACTTGACCTCGTACGTCATTGTAAAATGCTTTATGTATTGTTATTGATATCATCATCATCATGAATATTGATGATGTGTTATGCATTAATGCATTACAAATGTGTTCATAATGTATTATAGACATGGGCTTAGAGAGTAGGAGAGTTTTTCGTTTGAAACACATGAAACACAGTGTTTCTCTCCTGCTCAGCTTGACTTCATACTGTATTTTGCAAACGTAGATGTAAAACAATGCTGCGTCACTAATGTCTGCAGACTGATGTTAGCCAACAATAATCAATTCACAGGATGTGATAAGTTCCGTGTTTACCTTTAATACTCAGAAGGATCTCTGATGATGTTTGACTACCCAGATCATTGGTGGCCACACAGTGATAAACTCCTCCATCAGTGACATGAAAGCTGTAAAAGTCTCCTTCAGGTACAGTGACGGGTCCATCTTTGCTGATCTTGAACCAGGTGAAGCGGCTGACGGGAGGATTGGCTCTGCTGGAGCAGGTCAGGTTCACCCAGCTACATGCTGACACCGAACCTGGTGGACTGATGGACGCCGAGGTGTCCTTGGGAGCGTCTGAGGAGAACGTGACGGAGATGTGAGGTCAGAGAGCAGCATCAGAGCCTGAACGAGATCCTTAAGAGAGAAGAATCATCATGTGCTGACAGGATCCAACAACAAACACTTACATGAAACATTGAGAGTCCTTCTCTCCTCTGATGTCTTGACATCTTTTCCTTCATTCACAGGATATCTGGCAGAACAGGTGATGAATCCATCATGTTCGTCTGACAGAGTGATGTTCTTCTGGATTTTAGTTGTGAAGGTTCGATCTGTGTTTTCCTCTCTCATGATGTGAGGGTCTTGTTGGAGGTTCCAGATGAGTTTAGGAGGAGAGTAAAAGCTGAGCAGCTTATACAGACAGACTTCTTCAGATCACCTGAGATCTCAATCCTGGGCCTTGGAGGAGAATCTGTGGTTTCAAATCAAATACAGATTGTACACTGAGAACCACAGCAACAGGACCAGGAGTCTACTGCCATGCTAGCAGTACTCTTCTACATTTGAGAGCAAACTATTGTACTTTCACTCCACTAACAGCTTTTGGATTGTGATTCCTCATTAAAAGAAGAAGAACGTGTTTGTTCGAGGCTTCTTGTCATGTTTCTGAGTTGTTAACAGTTTCATCAAAGAAACATTTCCTCTCTGAACTTCTCACATGGTTTCATTTCAATAATTGTTTGACACTTAAAAAGGCAAAAAGTCTCCACTATTTCACAATGAAGTAAAGATTAGATAAAAGATCAAAATATGAACACACATGTGGAGCAGACATGACTATTTTTCTCCTTTCCTCTCCCATTAATCACCTCAGATCTTTCTCGTGACCCTCTGTGGGGGTAACGTCAAATGTAAACGTACACTAATGAATGTAGATTTTGTAAAAAAAACCTGAACTTATTAAACTTCCCCTTTTTCTTGCGTTGAATGCAAAGGTCTGCATGAACAGGCAGCTTCATCATGGGACTATTAATAGGAGAGCACAAAAGAAATCCATAAAGTGTAAACATTTCATTCTCTGGTTGGTCTCTGTAGCAGATATTTACATTCACATTGAAGGTTAGCTTCAACTGATATCACTAAAGAATAACATCACAGACTGACTGATAACAAATAAAACCAACTTACCTCAAACTGTTATTTGAAGAGGATCACAATCAGCTGTTGCCAGAAATGGCCGGTTCTCAATCCTGAAGTAGTACCTGTCTGTGTATGATGTGATTAATGGAAAATAAAGTGGTGCAGTTTTTCTGATTCAGGTCTCCATTGATTGATTGGATAGATGTTATCCTTCCTGCTACTGTTGAAAATCACATGATCTGGTATTCTGGCAAAGTCCCGTTTATTTTTAATCCACACTCCGAAGATTATTCTTGCGCTGTTGAAGTCCTCCTCTGATTTAACTCTGAAGTTACATGGGATTTGCAAACAGGATCCAGTCAGTGCGTCCATCTCTTGAGCTGCAGTAATGAATAGAGCTGGATCCTTATCACAGTCAGCCAAAGCACCTGTGAAACAGGCCAATGATTAACAGTGGTGATCAACATGTGTAAAAAAACAACAAAAACATGAAGAGAAATATACCTCAGCAGTAATATTTTGCATTTTGGTCTTTTTTTCCCACGTTAGGAGTCCAGTTAATAGTGCATTATTAATGATCCTCAGGAGGTCATCACATCCACTGCAGGACAACTAAAATTCAATGAATTTTATCAAGGCAGATACTTGTTTGTCATGTCACCTGGTCCTCCTCACCCATCTCACCTGCAGCCCATTCCCTCATTAGCCCTCACTATTTAGGTCCCTTTAAATATTGAAATAACGTGGATCTATCTATCTATCGTGATTTGTCATTTCAGTACATTGACTGTTTACACTGTATGAACACCCCACATATTAAACCATATTCTCTGTGGGGGAACGTGGGTTTTCCACAGTATGAGACAACTAGTTCATTTGTCAGTTATAAATACAAATTGTTGTCAGTTGTCGTGTTGAGACTTAGAAATATTTGAACCATATGAAGTCAGATATTACGACATCTTAAAAACTTTGTTACAAATGACACAACTCGTTGCAAGCATTCATATATATATATATATATATATATATATATATATATATATATATATATATATATATATTTCACGTAACTCACATAACATAATGATAATGAGTTGAACTTGAACTTCATGTATTTTACAGGTACAGAAACCGTAATGCTGACTTCTGCACATTATATCAGCCGTTACCTCCACAGTTACATAGCAATCATGAGTCTGTGTGTACATGCTAAATGATAACATAAGTGACGACACTTTCTGCTGAATGAAACGCATCATTTTTTATTTGGCAAATAATGTAATTTAACACACTTTACATGCATCCAATGGAAACACCAGCTAAGCAATAAATGATGTACATGGTCCAGGCATGTGTTCTGTATCTGAAGAACAAATAATACAATCTGGTGTCAGGAATCAGATTAACATGAGATAAAATATTAAAGAGGATGTTTTTACTTTTGTGTTGTGATGATTTGAACAAAGACACACAGTGCAGAGAAAGCACATATGAACATGATTCACTATTCCTCTTTAAAGAACGGAAGACCGTTTATTATAACTCCACCCTATTTTGGCGCAAAAAACGCCTAAAATGACATACCCAAATTAAAATGGCTGTAGCTTCTGAACCACTCTGACTATATGCATCAATGAGGTCTTTCTAGAAAGAAAACCCCCTAAGGATCCATGTGGAAGTATCAAAAACCCTGCAGGTCATACAGATCAGGCCTTTGTAGGCCTTTGAAATCAGTAAAAATTGAATATTTTTGTCCGCCTAAAATAAAAGGTGTCTTTCAGTATAAATACCTGCCTGTGGCTGTATATGTACAGGTAAAGGACAGTATAGGGCTGTAACTACACTATCAGTGAACAACTGCCTCAAATTTGAAGAAGATTTGACAAAGTATGACCATTCTACAGTGTTTCTTCATGAAGAGATCCAGGCGGAGCTCTAAAAGGACATTTGGAGACCCAAATGGACACATGGTAACCAAATGATATTCTGACACACTAAAGGTGTTTCTCCCTTTATATTTTTATATTATAGTATTTTCCTTTTATTTTTAGCCTTTGCAAATTGCAAAAACTATGTATATATGGTCGAAGACATGGTGTGTGAGTAGCGGACTGGCTGCAACCGAGCACACGATCGAGTATGCCGGTAGCTCATTTACGCAAAGGTTACACGTTGGTTTACGGCTTACGTAAGAAACAGTCAAGGTTTGTACTATAAGTACTAGCGTTTTCTGAAGGCACTAGTTCCATGGTAACATAGTCGGGTCTGTAATGTGTCTTTTTCCGTCGAAATGCTGCAAGATCCGACTTTCCAACAAAACATCCAACTTTAGACAGTATGTGTTTGGGCTCCAATTGTGACAAAATCCATAAGAAATGAAAGAAAATAGATGCTTTCTTTGCAAAGATGAGGATTTGGGGCATGCTGGGATACCAACCAAACATGGGATGCCATGTTTTGTGACGTATTTTGAAGAAGCAAGCCGTACGAACGGAAGGGGAGGGGATCGAGGACGCCGGCGTCTTCGCGGGATGCAGGAGGTTAAGACAAGATCTACACACATTGTTGTAAGTGGTACACTAAGACCAATGAATACAGAACATGGAATACAGTTGTCAGTTTTCATATCATCTTCTTCCTCTTCTGGCTCATGATGGATGTAACTCAACCACGCTGTTAACATAGTCCGCTTCTACTGCTTGCTGCAGCAGAAAGTTTTAGTTACTGCAAGATGAAAACAGATGCAACATGTCTGGTGTTACAGATGTGTCAGTGTCACAGGGCCTCACATTAGAGAACAGCAGATTGAACAATCCACCAACTAAATTAGGCCCTCAAAGAACATGTTAAACCTCTCTCACTCACTCACTCACTCACACTCTCACACACACACAACACACAGAGGAAAAAACTTTGAAGTCAAATCTTTCAGGCAGACTCCTTCAATGTGTTGCAAGATGGACAAGGAGACAGTCGTAGAAAGGGAGACAGGGGGAGGGAAGAAAACTGGTTAGAGAAAGAATAGAAAACAGGAGGGAGGTGAGGCAAGGTCAAGGCTTAGGGTGGCACTGACCCAGGACATCAGCCTCAGTGACAGCAGGGACAGAAGATGTGCCAGGCCCTGCTTGCCCGAGTGACTGGCAATAAACCCAGGTCCTATTCAGAGCTGCCCTGCATTGGGGTACAGCAGGGATGTGTGCTCATATCGGGGGGGTTTAAGTATGGGCTTTTGTGTGGATTTATGTGTGGATCGGTGTGAGCGTGTGGGAGGCTGAGTGATTGATTGTATGTGTGTAGCCTGATGCAGAGAAACAGGACGACAGAGGGTGCAGAGAGAGAGCACAAGTGAGCAGCGAGTGCATGTGCAGTAAAAGTCCACGGGTGTTTGTTGGGGGTGTCTCTAAGGAGGATGGAGATGAGCCACTGACTTCCTGGGCTCCGGGCCAAGACCAAACCATTCAACTATGATGTACACAGACTGTACAACAGAGGGGATTAGCACACCCGGTTCTCGCAATAGAAATATAATGGATAATATTTCGGCTTTATTTTCCTTTTGCAAAGGTATGAGGAGGATTATACAATTGTCTGAAGGGATTTTGGAAGTGAAAAATAGTTGTAGAATATTACTTTGCATTGTCTTGGAAAGAAAGGGACCAAGAAGAGAAGAAAAATCATTCCAACAATAATTCCCTTTATCGGAAGTTGGCAAATGTATGTATTCACAAAGCCCGGATGCAACTTTCTAATCCCCGTTCTACCGACAATCAGTAGAGAACTGAAGGAGAGTTTTGATGAGTGAACTAAGGCTCGGCCCAGCTCTGGCAGACAGCACAGACATTTTGTCAGTAGCAAGACCCTGAACAACAACAACAGAAACAACAACAGTTCTTGCTGCTTCTCTCTGCTGTTGTGTTGTTTGATTCCAGATCAAGTGCAGGTTGGTGGTCTGGAACATTAACATGTCTCCTTTTAGGTATATCCATCAAATAAGGAAAGTACTCGCTCCCATCGTTTAGTATATTTTGCGTTCCCAGACAGAAATCATGCTGGGAAAACATTTGTGAGCCTGTCCTCACAGGCCTTGATAGGTGGGTCTGATCCCGGGAACAGACACTCGTTATCATCGCTTCAAACACGCTTTCTTATTGAACCAGGAGGCACAACATATTCTACTCACATGGATTACTGAGGTGTTGGGAGTTCCTCTGAAGGCTCAAAGTCTAAAGTCTGTTACCAATTAACACAATTGTTTTCAAGTCCTGGGGTAAACCATGTCATGTTTCGAGTCATTTGAGACAAGTTCAAGTTGATGTTCAAGTCAGTGTTACGTCTCAAGTCAACATTCTTCCAAGTCAACTCTTGAGTCATTGGATCGACATCCGAGCCAAGTCTCGAGTAATTTGAGGCAAGTAAAAATCAAGTCTAAAATCATTTTAGACAAGTCCAAGTCAAGTCTCAAAACCCTTTGACACAAGTCCAAGTCAGGTCTCAAGTCGTTCAAGATAAGTCAAAGTCAAGCCTCAAGTAATTCAAGTTAAGTCAAGCTCAAAACCTTTGAGTCTAAGTGAACTTAAATCATTTGAGGCAAGTCAAAAACATGTCCAAGTCAAGTAACAAGTCATTAAATACAAGTCTAATTCAAGTCATAAGTAAGGCGAGTCCAAGACAAGTCAAGCCATTTGACATCAGTCAAAGTCCTTTGAGTCTAAGTTAAAAACATGTCCAGGCCAAGTCTCCAGTCATCGGATACACGTACAATTCAAGTTGCATGTTGTCTAAGTTGCTTGAGGGAAGGTCCAATTCAAATCTTCATATCAACATTGGAAGTCAAGCTGCAAGTCTCTCACGCCTCCGGATGAAGGGTAACGTTAACAATGTGATTTTAGAGTGAGACGGAGCTGATGCGTGTCTGAGTGTAACTCTCACGAGACGGTGCGAGACCCAAGATTTCGGCCCCCAGCTGCTAGACTACTATCGAAACAAACCAAACTTTCTCATCGGACTTAAACCTCTTTCTTTTCCCCTTCACCCAGTATCTACTCCACTCAAAACTGGACTACAATATCAATCAAACTGGATCATCTGGAAGAATACATTGACGAGTGCTTCAACCGAATCTACATCATGGAAGAGGACAAGACCGGCGATACCGAAGAAACACCCACTTCATACAGCAAAAGACCCCGTACTGTTTCAACTCCATCTACTTCACCAAAACCTCCATGTTGCTCCGAGGTAAGCAACATACTCATGTCCATTGAAAATAAACATTCCGGCTTTGACTCCAGACTCTCGCTCATCGAAGTCCTACACCGGGAATTCCAGGCTCTGCGCCACAGCCTGGAATTCAGTCAGAACCAAATCGACTCACTCACTCAGGACAACAAGTCACTTCATCATTCTGTCAAAACGATAACCACCCAGCTCACCTCTGTTACTGCCGACAACAAAGCTATGAAAGAAACCATCCTGGATCTACAAGCACGTAGTATGAGAGACAATCTAGTTTTCACCGGCATTACCGAACAAACTACAGAAGACCCCGAAAAATCAATCAAAGAATTCATGTCCAAACAACTCAAACTATCCGCAGAGACCGTCAACAACATCACATTCCACCGCGTACACCGTCTGGGACCGAGGAACAACAATAACCGACCACGGCCAATCATCGCTAAGTTTGAACACTACAAACAAAAAGGTCAGGTCAGGCAACAAGGCAGGCAGCTCAAAGGAACGGACTACGGACTCAACGATCAATATCCAAAAGAAATCATGCAACGACGCAAAGTTTTGTTTCCAATCCGTAAAAACATGATGAAAGAAGGAAAGAAAGCAATAATATCACTGGACAAATTATATATAGATGGACAATTGTACCGCGATAAGGACGTCACCCCCTGGCTTTTCTAGACTCTCTCTCTCTCTCTCTCTCTCTCTCTCTCTCTCTCTCTCTCTCTCTCTCCTGCCTCTACGGCTCCGCATACACACACACACACACACACACACACACATTCACATATGAAAAACCCCCCTCCGTAGTTTAGGTATGCCCCTTTTCTTTTCTCCGCATTTGCACTGTTTCGATTATTATACTGTATAGTATTGCACCTACGTCTCAATGTGCCAGACAGTATGAAACCCTATCTGGACCACACACACCGTTGTATTTTTGTTTTGTGTATTGTTTTACTTACTTTGTTGTGTTCATGTTCCTATATGTGTTTGTTTTCCCCTGATTCAGTGTCTGCAGGTCCTGCTGTGTCGTTCACACACACACACACACACACACACACACACACACACACACACACACACACACACACACACACACACACACACACACACACACACACACACACACACACTTATCATCATTAATGTTCAGTCTATATTAACCCAATCAACATGTCATCTATCAAATTCTTAACCTGGAATATCCATGGAATTGGTTCTCAGGCAAAAAAAATTAAAGAAATAAAGAAATAAATAAATAAATAAAGAAAAAACAACAATCTCAATCATCAAGGACTCTGCAGGGAAGCCCACAAATTCACCCGATGAAATAAATCAAATCTTCAGAAGTGTTTATGCCAATCTATATTCATCTAAAAATAACCCAAATCAAGAAGACATCAATTAATTTCTCAACAGTATTGATTTACCACAGCTTAACAAAGAACAAATCAACATACTTGACTCACCATTAACACAGGACGAACTTTTTACTGCTCTCAATCTTATGCCCAATAACAAAGCACCAGGTCACGATGGCTTCCCAGCTGAGTTCTATAAACACTTCTGGTTCATTCTAGCTCCACTCTTTAACAAAATGATAACTGAAATGAAACAAAATTTGCAATTTCCAGCCAACATGAACACAGCCAGTATATCACTCCTCCTCAAACCAAACAAAGATCCAACTTTTCCTTCTAGTTACCGTCCCATTTCTCTTCTCAATGTAGATATTAAAATCATCACTAAGGCATTAACTCACAGATTAGACAAAGTCACTCCATCCATACTTCATCCAGATCAAACCGGCTTTATCAAAGGTAGACATTCATCCACTAACACATGCAGACTGTTTAATTTAATCAATTACTCATCATTACAACAAACTGGTACCATCATAGCCTCCGTCGATGCAGAAAAAGCCTTCGACAGAGTAAACTGGACATTTCTCACAAGCACATTACAAAGATTTGGCTTTGGGGAATCATTTATAAACTGGGTTAAAATTCTATATACTGCACCGTCAGCCACTGTCATCACTAATGGACAAACCTCACAAAGCTTCACACTGCACAGGGGGACTAGGCAAGGATGCCCACTCTCTCCCTCACTTTTCACCATTTTCATTGAACCGTTAGCTGCAGCTATTCATCAGAACATCTACATAAAAGGAATTCAAACACTCAACACCCATCACAAGATCAGTCTCTATGCAGATGATATATTGCTCTTCCTACAAAACCCCTACTCATCACTACAGGAAACTATTAAAGTCATGGAAGCATTCTCTAATATCTCCGACTACTCCATTAACTGGAGTAAATCATCCATCCTTCCATTAGATAGTAACAGTTGGGATGGGGCAGCCCATACACCACCTATCCCTTTCTGCACAGGTGCCATCACGTATTTGGGAATACATATTTCCCCCAGGCTGTCAGAGCTGTTCACACTCAACTTCACTCCATTACTTAAAACAATAAATGACGACCTCCTCCGCTGGATGAAGCTACCACTATCACTCATGGGCAGAATAGCTACAGTTAAAATGACAATACTTCCTAAAATAAATTACCTATTCACAATGATGCCATCTCAACCCACCCACTCCTGCTTCAAGTCGCTTGACTCAATCATTACTCAATTCTACTGGAAAAATAAAACGCCAAGAATTAAACTGGCCACTCTACAAAAACCAAAAACACAAGGACGACTTGAAGCTCCACATTTTTTTCACTACTCTCTAGCAAATAAACTTCAGTACATTCATAAATGGATCCACCCCAGCCAATCAGACAACACATGGTTAGATATAGAACAGACAGTTTGTAAGGACATTCAGATTTCTGACTTACCATTTTTAAGCCAATCTATCAAACGCCATCCTTGTTTCAATATACTAACAACAGCAGAACCTCTGACAGCCTGGTGGAAATTCCACAAAATCACGAACATCACTTTTGCACCTTCAAATATTACTCTCATATGGAACAATCCTGATTTTCTAAGTCACAAGACACCTCTAAATCTCCACACATGGTCCGCTAAAGGCATCACTCATCTGAAACACATCTTCAATAATAACACCATGGTTTCATTCCCTCACTTGGTTCAGAAGTACGGCATCAGGAGCAATCAATTTTTGGAATATCTGCAACTCAAATCATCCGTTCAATCCAAACTTAACATTAAGGCCACTAACCTAGAACTGCCCCCCTCAACCTCAGAATTAATTAATATCCCCTCTTCAAAAAAGTTAATCTCAAAAATATGTAGAGTAATATCACAGTCTGACAAAACATCATCCATACCATCAAGAAAATGGGAATCAGACCTGTCCATCACTCCTGATGCTGATTTCTGGAACCAAATCTGCAATAACATCTACTTCATGACTAAAAATGCCAATTTACAACTAATACAGTATAAAATATTTCACAGAATTCATTACACCGGGCAAAAAATGTTTCAAATGGGATTCACGTCAGATAGCTGTCCACATTGCACTCAAAACAGCCCGGATAGCTTTGTTCACGCCACCTGGCACTGCACACCAGTTCATCACTTTTGGGAAGAAATAAGTGAGTCACTGTCTGTCTTCCTGGGCTGCCTCGTCCCTTTATCCCCTTCACTGTGCTTACTAGGAGACATCTCAACAATACATCTGAGTAAAACAAACCGCAAATTACTCCTTGTGGCCCTAACTATCGCCAAGAAAACTATCCTCATGAACTGTAAATCAAGGAATAACACACACATCGCACACTGGAGAAACTTAATGATCGAATATATTTCAATGGAAAATCTAACCTCATCCATCATATACAACACAACAGAACACCATTCCACCTGGTCATCCCTCACTATGTTTCTGCAAACGTGACACCACCCATTCTATTAATATTGAAATATGTATCGTGTATATATACCGGTGTATATATATATATTTTCTTCGTGTATTTCTTTTACTATTGTTGATTTCTGTTTTGTTTTTCTCGCCGGACAACCAATTGAAACCCACGTACATGCATACATGAACATCCATATGCACACAAACTTACCTGTTTTTCATTTTTTTTTTTTTGGTTTGGTTTTTTTAAATTATTATTATTATTATATATATATATTTTTTCCTCCATCTCAAAAGGCTCAAGGACATTCTCACACACACACACTGACTATATGATATTTGCTGGCTTTTATCCCACTGTTCTTGTCATCCTCTTGTTGTTATGTCTATGTATTGTCTTAATATTGTCTTGTGTCTTTCAATAAAAAAATGTATAAAAAAACCGAAAAAAACCAATGTGATTTTAGAGGGCAGAGACTAAGCCCTTTCAATTTAAGGATCTTTACAATAAGTATATTAAGTTGTGTGGTTACATGTCAGCATTTTAACCGTTTAAGACGTATGTACTACTTATTTATGTAGTACAAAACTACATATGAGTTAACATCTTTGATCTCACATTTAGAACTTTCATGATGTGTTTAACAAAAGTGCATGAATTAGCTTACATGCATGTTGTTACCACAGCATAGTAATTAGCACTTTAGATGAGTATGTTGCTTACTTTCATTGCTCCATTTCCTACGTAAATATTTAATGAGAATGTAAAGCTAAAATGAAGACATGATTGCTCTTTATCTAAGACGTGCGATAGAGAGCAATCTTCCCACCTCATTTCCGGTCCTCTCTCATCCACAGGAGTGGGAAAGTGAACACGCCCCTCTGTTGATCATGAATAATTCAGCCACAGTGTAAACGCAGCTGGATGGCAGAGTTGCAGAGAGGGGGCCTCGGGCCGGCAGGCTATAGTGTTTGGGAAGTCGGGTGTTTGTGGCAGTATAGATTTTTAAGTGGACCTCACAGGAGTTGAAGTGCCACAGGAGTGATAGTAGGTGTTCATTTTTTATAGTGGGGCAGTTGCCAGGCGGTGTTTGTAGACAATGGATGGTGCAGTGTTGAATCCTGTGGAGCGCAGCACTTATGTCAGCCTGTGAGGACTTTAAATGGGGTACAAAGCTTAATTGGTGGGCAGCCACGAGAGGCTCGTAAAAATAGCTATAAAAGTAATAATGGCTCAGGAGAGGACAAATGAACTGAATCAATAATGAGAGCACGAGTATTGTACTGCTGCTGTTAGAAGAAACATAATATAACTTCAAAATGTCACAGCTTTAAAATGAAAACCATTGTTCTGTCTATAAAATACCACAAATTGTAGTACTCAACCTCAAATAAATACTTCAACATCATTCCTGCAGGCGTATCAAGCCAAGCATCCATGATGCTTTGATTTTGGTGAACAAAGAAAGGGCTTAGGCTGCACACAAGAGAGAGACAACAGAGTAATCAAGAGATCCGTCTCGACATAATATGGTATGTTAACCTATTCCATTTAGGACTACAACGTGACTTGTGACAGTTTAAAATGTACAATTTAAATCAAGTGACAAATCATCGTCCATCAAATGTCTTTTTGCAAAGTGACTATTGTTGAAGCCCATCTAGCTCAGATCAATCATCCTGCTAACTGGTTAGCTAGTGATCACTTACTGTGCAGGCCATTTGTACAGTAGGCTGTGTTGCATGAAAACATAGTAGTAAGCTCTTTATAAATGACTAGATGCAGCAGTAGGGCCAAGCCTGGAGGTTTGGCAGAGCGGGGCTGTTTTCTGAATCCTCTGTCATAACCAGGTCATGGGCCCTATTTGTCTCTCTGCTCTCCGTTCTTCTCAGGCTTTTGCTTTCTTTTTTACTGTTTTGTAAAACGTTAGCTAGCTAACTACTTAGCCGCTAAATGAGAAGAATTACTTAATGCGTCATCTACACACTTTTGTAACAGCATAGGAAAGCACATTACTATGAGCAGATAATTCCACTGATTCACCAGATCGTCTAATCAAATCAGATTACCTTCACCATGGTGAGCATGGACGCCGTGCCAGTCCAACCACTTGACGGGTCTCGCCAAGAAAAGCAATTGGATTCATAACAATGTGGTAAAGCCTCAGGCCACAGCGCGCAGACAGAACAGAGGAAATAAGCCATACATCTTTTGTCATCATGTCTAGACCTCTACTAAATAAACTCAACCTGTGCACCAAAACAAAGGAGGATTGTGTGATCTAATTTTGTCAACCCATATGAATCATAATATGTTTTTTTTAATATGTGGGTTTTTCACTGAAAGTTTTCAAAGAAAAACTCAACAATGTCAGCCACCTTCATGGCTCTCGCTTGAGGTTTACAATCCAGATGCAGTGTTAAAACAGCTCTCTGACATTTCCGACACTTATCTCAAGCATGCTGAAAGTTTGGTGTTAGACGTCATCAAATTCCCATTATCAAACTCACAAAGACAAGTCAAGGAATTGTGGGGGGAGGTGTGGCTGTCAATGAATCGGTGGGACTGCAGTGTTGGCTCATTATCACATACTAACACTGCTGATGGAAGGGAGAAGTGGAGTAACTCTGTGGTGGGGAACGTTTTGTTGCACATCTCTCAGCTCACTGTGATAGATTGTAATTGGTGTTGTATTTGAAATCGGCTTCGTCAACATTATCACATGAATCCATCATATTCAATGACATTTTCAGAGTTTGAGATCCCATCATATTTAATTAACATCAGTACAGACTAGATATGCTTTTTCAACATTTTCCTGATTTTACATCATTGCCTCCCCGTTGAATCATGTCCCATCTCTTGTGCTCATTGTGGAAGTTTTCAACATGATTCTTTTTTCCATTTTACTTCTGACTCATTGCCTTATTTAGCAAACATGTTGGCCCTAAGGGTGGTGTCTGAGGTAGTATCCATTGCATTCATGTAAACCATAGATACAGTAAGTCATGTGACTTTTACATTCAATTCAGTTAATTTTGTATAAATTCAAAATCACAAATTCTCCTCAGAGGGCTTTACAATCTGTACACATACGACACCCTCTGACCTTTGACCCTCACATCAGAACAGGAAAGAAAAAAACAACCTCTCACGGGGAGAAAAGAGGGAGAGACCTGAGAGAGCGAGCAACAAAGGAGGGATCCCTCTATCAGGATGGACAGAAGTGTGATAGATGTCATGTGTACAGAATGAACAACATTACAGAGTTATAGATTCAATGCATATGACATAAATTATTCATATAATGAGAGTAGTAATAATGATGGAAACATTACGACTACTAATATTAACAGCAGAAGTGGATATAGTAGAATAACAATGATAATGAAATAAGTAATGGTATCGGCAATAGCAAGCAATGCGACTAACAATAATGATAGTAGCAGTGGGAGTCAGCAGGGCCACGGCAGGAGGCTGGACCAGGGACCAGATATAACCACGATCCATGGAAACCTGTGAGGTGAGAAACCACAGAGACTCTGAGGAAGAAGGAAAGTTAGTAATGTGCAATGTGTAATATAAATAGTAATGTGAGTAATAATAAAAATTATATATATTTGCAGAAAGTAATTGGGGACGATATTGTTGATTGTCTTAGTCTTCAGATCTTTAGTTTGACATGTTGGGCGTATTCTTTGATGTGGCTTCATCGTATCCTAGATATATAAGCTATTGCACTTGAAGGGCGGAATTTATATGGTAGAGTCAGAATGGAAGACTAAGGTAAGAAGGGGGGGGCACGTGTTCAGGGTTGTCATCACCATGGAGAAGGACATTGATCTGAAGGATACATCAAAGCTGCCTTTCGGTCAGGTGACAAGGAAGCATACAGCATCACCAGAACAAGACTGAAAGCTGGCATCAAGGAGGCAAAGTGGAGGCGTCAAGAGAGACTGATGAGACCTCAACACCAACAACACTAAAGATATGAGGCATTTCTCACAAGCACATTACAAAGATTTGGCTTTGGGGAATCATTTATAAACTGGGTTAAAATTCTATATACTTCACCATCAGCCACTGTCATCACTAATGGACAAACCTCACAAAGCTTCACACTGCACAGGGGGACTAGGCAAGGATGCCCACTCTCTCCCTCACTTTTCACCATTTTCATTGAACCGTTAGCTGCAGCTATTCGTCAGAACATCTACATAAAAGGAATTCAAACACTCAACACCCATCACAAGATCAGTCTCTATGCAGATGATATATTGCTCTTCCTACAAAACCCCTACTCATCACTACAGGAAACTATTAAAGTCATGGAAGCATTCTCTAATATCTCCGACTACTCCATTAACTGGAGTAAATCATCCATCCTTTCATTAGATAGCAACAGTTGGGATGGGGCAGCCCATACACCACCTATCCCTTTCTGCACAGGTGCCATCACGCATTTGGGAATACATATTTCCCCCAGGCTGTCAGAGCTGTTCACACTCAACTTCACGCCATTACTTAAAACAATACTGCAACTCAAATCATCCGTTCAATCCAAACTTAACATTAAGGCCACTAACCTAGAACTACCCCCCTCAACCTCAGAATTAATTAATATCCCCTCTTCAAAAAAGTTAATCTCAAAAATATTGTGACAGCCCCCGGGGTGGACAGGGGGTTTCACGACAACACTGACCAATAAACACAACCAGTCGGCAGATAAACGGTTCAAGTGAGGTTTTTACTGAAGGTAGAGAGTGGAAAGAGGTAGGATAGACACTCAAGAACACAATGTCCGCTTTCCAGAGGGAGGGTCGGGGTCCAATTCCACGGGTCGGTGCACAGCGGGTATTCCTCAGACGGTCCAGGGCGCGGGCAGGAGCAGGGTAGTCGTACAGGCAGGGGTCGGGAGCCGGGCGGGTAGTCAGACGTTCCAGGGTGATCCAGGGGTAAGGCAGTCTTCTCCAAGGGTTTCTCTGATTAGCTACTTCTTCTGCTTCTTCGGCTTCCTCTTCTACTCCTACTCTCTCCCGGTTTCCTGTTGCCTGGGCCCTTTTGTAGTCCCCTCCTCCTCCTCTGATAGGGTGTGGTCGCTCCCTCGTCTCTCCTCCTCAGGTGTTGCTTGTTGGGCTGATGGTGGTTTGGCGCTCTTTTCCCTTCCCTGACATGGGGGCTCCGCCTCCATGTCAGGCAATATCGTCCCTCCATCACTACCCCTCTGGGGTTGCCCCTCCGGCTGCCACATACCCCCCCCCTTAAATCCGACCTGGGGGGAGGACTGCTCCAGGAACCTAGGGCGTCCCGTCTTGACAGGGCGTCCGCGTTTCCATGAGCGGCCCCGGATCTGTGGACAACAGAGAAAGCATACGGCTGAAGGGATAAAAACCAGCGGGTGACCCTGGCGTTATTGTCTTTCGTTCTGGACATCCATACCAGGGGGGCGTGGTCCGTGACCAGGGTAAAGTGCCGTCCCAGCAGATAGTACTTCAATTCCCCCAGAGCCCATTTGATGGCCAAACATTCCTTCTCGACCGTGGCGTATCTTGTTTCTCTAGGTAATAGTTTTCTGCTTACGTATGTGATTGGGTGCTCCTCTCCATCCCTCAGCTGGGACAGGACGGCACCCACCCCGGTCTCGGAGGCATCCGTCTGTACCACCAACGGTTGGGTAAAGTCCGGGGTCACCAGCACTGGTTCGGAACATAGTGCTTCCTTCAGCTTCTCGAAGGCGTCCTCGGTCTCTGCCGTCCAGACGATCCGATCTGGCAGCCGGTTTTTGGTTAGGTCCGTCAGGGGCGCTGCAAGGGCAGAGAACTGGGGAACAAAACGTCGGTAGTAGCTAGCTAGCCCAATAAATGCTCGTACCTGTTTCTTTGTGCGGGGGCGGGGCCACTCCCGGATCGCCTCGACTTTCCCTACCTGGGGCTTGACGCAGCCGCGGCCGATGGTGTACCCCAGGTAGTCAGCTTCCCGGAGGCCGAGGCGACATTTCTTGGGGTTGGCTGTCAGCCCCGCCCCTCGCAGAGCTTTCAGGACTGCTTCCAGTCTTTGGAGGTGAGCCCCCCATTCCTCCCCGTGTACGACGATGTCGTCCAGATAGGCTGCCGCGTATTCTCGATGGGGACGAAGTACCTGGTCCATCAGTCTCTGGTACGTGGGGGGGGCTCCGTGGAGACCGAACGGCAGCCTCTTATAGTGGTACAGGCCCATGGGAGTAGTGAAGGCCGTTTTTTCCCTGTCTTCGGGGGCCACTGCCACTTGCCAGTAGCCTTTAGTCAAGTCGAGGGTGGTTATGTATCTGGCCCTCCCGATGCGCTCTATCATTTCGTCCACCCTGGGCATCGGGTAGGCATCAAATTTTGAGATGGCGTTGAGCTGTCTAAAATCATTGCAGAATCTGACTGAGCCATCTGGTTTCGGAACCAACACTATAGGGCTGCACCACTCGCTAGTCGAGGGTTCGATGATGTCTGCCTCCAGCATACTCTGTACCTCTCTCTCTATCGCCCCCCGGCGGGCTTCGGGGATGCGGTACGGCCTTAGTTTTACCTTCTTCCCGGGCTCGGTGATTATCCGGTGTTGCACCAGTGTGGTGTATCCGGGGTCCGGGGAGAACACGTCTCGGAACCGATCCACCATTTCCCGGACGTCCT
The DNA here is from genome assembly GCF_949748355.1 of Melanostigma gelatinosum. NCBI lineage: Eukaryota > Metazoa > Chordata > Actinopteri > Perciformes > Zoarcidae > Melanostigma > Melanostigma gelatinosum. The sequence continues at coordinate 2,140,907 of NC_136643.1, read as the reverse complement.
GCTTCTGCCGGGGGGTCAACTCTTCTCCCACGGGTACCTCGACTGGCTCCGTTTTTCCTGGGGGTGTAGAGAGAGAGAAACAGAGCATGGCATCCCTACTCACCCATTTCTTGAGAAGGTTAACATGATAGATCTTCGTCGGGTGCCTTCGACCTGGTTGCCTGACTCGGTAGTTTACCGGCCCCAATCTTTCCATAATTTCATAAGGTCCCCTCCATCGGGCTAAAAACTTACATTCCGCCGTGGGCACCAGGACCAACACCCGATCCCCTGGGTTAAACACTCGGGGTTGTGTTCCCCGGTTGTACACGCGGGCTTGGGCCGCCTGTGCCTCGGCCATGTGTTCTCGGACTATGGGCCAGAGTGATGCCATCCTCACCCTCATCTCCTCGACGTGGTCCACCATGGTGCGGTAGGGGGAGGGTTGGTGTTCCCAGGCTTCCTTGGCCAGGTCGAGTAGTCCCCGGGGTCGTCGACCGTACAGGAGCTCGAAGGGCGAGAATCCTGTAGACGCCTGGGGCACCTCTCTAATGGAGAACATAAGGAATGGTAGCAGTTGGTCCCAATTCTTACCGTCCTGGTCCATGGTCTTTTTCAGCATTTTTTTCAGTGTCTGGTTGAATCTCTCTACTAGGCCGTCCGTTTGGGGGTGATACACCGACGTCCTCAGTTGTGTCACCTTCAGCATGCCACACAGGTCCTTCATGATCCTAGACATGAACGGGGTCCCTTGGTCGGTGAGAATCTCCTCCGGTATTCCGACCCTGGAAAACAACATCACAAGCTCCCTTGCTATGCCCTTGGTGGCCATGGAGCGTAGGGGGATGGCTTCGGGATACCGGGTGGCGTAATCAACAATAACCAGGATGTACCTGTGTCCCCTGTTGGTCTTGGGTAGGGGCCCCACTAGGTCCATCCCGATCCTGCTGAAGGGGACGGTGATGATCGGCAGGGGCACCAGCGGGTTTCTGTGATGGGGTTGTGGGGCCACTTGTTGACATTCGGGGCAGCTCCGGCAGTAATCTTCTACGGCCTTTTTTATTCCGGGCCAGTGGAACCTGGCCCTCACCCTTTCCAGGGTTTTCTCCACTCCTAGATGGGCACCTAGGAGATGGGAGTGGGCTAACTGTAGGACAGAGGGTATAAAAGGACGTGGCACCAGTAACAACCTGAGGGGGGCCCCGTCCCTCATTACTACCTGGTATAGGAGCCCGTTATATATGGCGAAATGTGTGGGAGGGAGGTCTCTTACCCCGTCCAGTGGTCGTCCGTCTACGGCGGCCACCTGCCGAAGGGCGTTGGCTAGGTTGGGGTCCTCCAACTGGGCCGTCCCAAACCTCCCTGTGAGGGGCCCGGGTAAGATGGGCTCCTCCGGGTCCTGGGGAAACAGCCCGGCCAGCTCCTCTTCGTCGAGGGAGGGGGTATCTGCTTCCTCGGGGATGGGCGGCGCCTCTCCTTCGGGCTCACTGGGGCTGGAGGGTCCGTCGTTCTCGATGGCGGTGGCATAGACGTCCTCGGGGTTGGGATGGGTGGCCTCCATCAACGCCCGGGCCACGGCACTGGCGACTCCTTCCGATAGGGGAGAGGTGGAGATCTCCTCCCCCAGCCCACAGATGGCTTTCTTTTTGTACTTTCGGGGAGGGGTCGTACCTTGTTTCACCACCAGGCTGCGCCAAAGCTCCTGGAACACGGGCAGGTCTCGGCCGACGAGCACCTCTACGGGGAGTCCTTCCACGACTCCTGCAGTGCCGATGTATCTACCCCTCGTCGTGTAGATCTCTAGGGCGGTGGTGGGGTATTCGCGGGTCTCCCCATGGATGCACGTGACCGCTCGGGTGCCTGTTAGGAGCGGGTACTGAGCATACGTGGGTCTCACCAATGTAATGGCGCTCCCGGAGTCCACCATCGCTGAGGCGTCGCGGCCGTTGACTTTGACAGGGGTGAGGGGCATGTGGTCCTCGTGAGTGGCCCAGCATCCTGTAATCAAGCCGCATGGGCGACTCCCCTCACTGGCCGTGGGCATGGGTGCGTCCTGGCGGTGAGGGCATTCCCAGGCGATGTGCCCGATCTCGCCGCAGTGGTAGCACCTCCTCTCTTCCTGTCCAAACGCCGGCCGACGTCGGGGAAAGCCTGGGGGGAAGGAGGGAGACACATATTTATTTTCCTCCGTTTTAATTTTTTCTTTGCGGGTGGGCCCCTCTAATGTCTGGTTTCTTCCCCCACGCACTAACGCTTGTGCGGCTTGGTAACCCTCCATTATTTCCACCAGGTCCTCGATGTTTCGGGGGTTTCTCTGGCCTGCCAATTTTTTTGCCTCATACGGGAGTGATCTGATGTATTTGTCCATGACCACGCGATCGGTGGGCGACACCTCGGTTGGCTCTGCGTGTAGCCAGGCCGTCGTAATCCTTTTGATCTCATGCATCTGGGCTCGCGGAGAAAGTGAGGCGTCATATGACCAGTCATGAAATCGTTGGGCCTTTAAGAACAGCGTGACCCCGCATCGCTGTAACGCTTCCGCTTTCAAAACCCGGAAGTCAACTTTTCCCTCGCGCTCTAAGTCCTGATACGTTACTTGCGTTTCATTGATCAAAAAGGGGGCTATTAACTCTGCCCAGTGATCTTCTGGCCATTTCTCGCGGAGTGCCGTTGTCTGGAAAATTTGGAAAAAAACTTCAACATCGTCCGCTGCCGTTTGTTTGAGCAGGAAGCGCGCTGGATTGGCTTTCTCCACGGTATGTTGCTCCTGTTGGTTTTGTAACATGCCCTTGATTTCGCTTTGCATGGCCTCCGCGCGTTCTGTTTGCAATTCCATATATTTCTCCATTTGGCTTTGCTGTTGGTATTGTTGTTGCTGCTGGGATTGGAGGATTTGCAGTTGTATTTGCATGGCTTGTTCGTGGCGCTTTTGGGTGTCTTGGTTGCTAGCGATTAGCCCCGCTAGCAGCTCTTGAAATGGCACCGGGGTGGCCATGCTTACTGGGTCGGTTGGTCTATCGGTCAGCGTTGCCAGAACCGGGCTATGCCCACATTCTCCACCAAGTTGTGACAGCCCCCGGGGTGGACAGGGGGTTTCACGACAACACTGACCAATAAACACAACCAGTCGGCAGATAAACGGTTCAAGTGAGGTTTTTACTGAAGGTAGAGAGTGGAAAGAGGTAGGATAGACACTCAAGAACACAATGTCCGCTTTCCAGAGGGAGGGTCGGGGTCCAATTCCACGGGTCGGTGCACAGCGGGTATTCCTCAGACGGTCCAGGGCGCGGGCAGGAGCAGGGTAGTCGTACAGGCAGGGGTCGGGAGCCGGGCGGGTAGTCAGACGTTCCAGGGTGATCCAGGGGTAAGGCAGTCTTCTCCAAGGGTTTCTCTGATTAGCTACTTCTTCTGCTTCTTCGGCTTCCTCTTCTACTCCTACTCTCTCCCGGTTTCCTGTTGCCTGGGCCCTTTTGTAGTCCCCTCCTCCTCCTCTGATAGGGTGTGGTCGCTCCCTCGTCTCTCCTCCTCAGGTGTTGCTTGTTGGGCTGATGGTGGTTTGGCGCTCTTTTCCCTTCCCTGACATGGGGGCTCCGCCTCCATGTCAGGCAATATCGTCCCTCCATCACTACCCCTCTGGGGTTGCCCCTCCGGCTGCCACAATATGTAGAGTAATATCACAGTCTGACAAAACATCATCCATACCATCAAGAAAATGGGAATCAGACCTGTCCATCACTCCTGATGCTGATTTCTGGAACCAAATCTGCAATAATATCTACTTCATGACTAAAAATGCCAATTTACAACTAATACAGTATAAAATACTTCACAGAATTCATTAAACCGGGCAAAAAATGTTTCAAATGGGATTCACGTCAGATATCTGTCCACATTGCACTCAAAACAGCCCGGATAGCTTTGTTCACGCCACCTGGCACTGCACACCAGTTCATCACTTTTGGGAAGAAATAAGTGAGTCACTGTCTGTCTTCCTGGGCTGCCTCGTCCCTTTATCCCCTTCACTGTGCTTACTAGGAGACATCTCAACAATACATCTGAGTAAAACAAACCGCAAATTACTCCTTGTGGCCCGAACTATCGCCAAGAAAACTATCCTCATCAACTGGAAATCAAGGAATAACACACATCGCACACTGGAGGAACTTAATGATCGAATATATTTCAATGGAAAATCTAACCTCATCCATCATATACAATACAACAGAACACCATTCCACCTGGTCATCCCTCACTATGTTTCTGCAAACGTGACACCACCCATTCTATTAATATTGAAATATGTATAGTATATATACCGGTATATATATATATTTTTTGTGTATTTCTTTTTTTGTTTTTTCTGTTTTGTTTTTCTTGCCGGACAACCAATTGAAACCCACGTACATGCATACATGAACATCCATATGCACACAAACTTACCTGTTTTTCATTTTTTGGTTTGGTTTTTTAAATTATTATTATTATTATATATATATATAATATATATATATTATATATATATATATATATTATATATATATATATTATATATATATATATATTTTTTTCCTCCATCTCGAAAGGCTCAAGGACATTCTCACACACGCACACGCACACATACACACACTGACTATATGATATTTGCTGGCTTTTATCCCACTGTTCTTGTCATCCTCTTGTTATGTCTATGTATTATCTTAATATTGTCTCGTGTCTTTCAATAAAAAATGTAAAAATAAATAAATAAATAAAATAAAAATATATGAGGCAGGAGATCCGCAATGTCACAGGCTACAGAAACAAGAGCATACCCATCATGTGTGAGGCCACATTCACAGATGAGTTGAACACCTTTTATGCTCACTTTTATCTACTCAACAAAGAGTCAGCTGTCAAGTCTTCCCCGCCTCCAGAGGACCGGACACTGCCAGGATCCACAGAGGATGTGAGGAAAACCTGATGAGAGTGAATATGAGTAAAGCTGCTGGGAATTTGGCAACCAGCTAACTGATGTCATCACTGATATTTTCAACATATCACTGTCACAGTAGAGTGTTCCCACCTGCTTCAAGACAGCCACCATCGTTCCTGTTCCTAAAATGTCTGCAGGGTCCAGTCTGCATGACTATCGCCCTGTGCCACTCACCCATATTCTGATAAAGTGCTTTGAGGAACTGGTTCTCCGGAGCCCCCCAGGGCTGTGTGCTTAGCTCCCTCCTGTTCAAGCTGTACACCCACGACTGCAATCCCCTACCATCATTGGACTGATTTCAAACAACTATGAGACTTCCTATAGAGAGGAAATCAACAATATTGCAGAGTGCTGCTCAGAAAACAACCAACCCACTGCTAAACGTTCGTAAAACCAAGGAGCTGAGAGGTTGATTTTAGAAAAAAAGAGGCAAAGACTCAATTCATCCTCCAACCTCCACTTACAATATGTTATATTTGTTTTCGTGAATTTCCCTATGAAGCAAATTAGGACTACAACCAGCATTTGTTGCACATATACATAGCCTATATATAGGCATATATGTCCTGTTTAAAGTAATAATGTACCAAACAACTCTAATGCTGCTACTGAATGCTAACACATGAAGGAGTGATGATAGAGTACATTCTTTGAATTCCTTAGATATAGCTATGCAGTGTTCTAAGCAGACTGGATGGCATGCAGCAGATGTGGGAACATTTATCCTTCTTAACCTGAACCCTATTTTTAGGCCTCTGCTCGAAAATTGCATACCCATACTAAAAAGAGTGTATTTCTGCAACTACAAGGTCTATTTTAATAATTGTGACGTTATAATAAAGGTAACACTTGTGAGATTTGTTCAGATGTGTAGATATCAGTCTATATGTTACTGGTTAAGAGTAAATTAAGATGGCACACAGCACAAATTGAAAGGTTTCAGGTTCGCCTGAAGAAAAAGCAATTTTATTGTTATTTCTTTGGAATGATGCAGATGCAGGTCTAAACCTCTCCCAAATCATAGCACAATATGTGAACAGTCTCTGTGCAAAGTTTGACTTTGATCAAGTGAAGCTGAACACAATCAGAGAGGTTTTAGAGAGGTCAGGCGAGGTCACCCAAATTGTCATTTTGGAACCAGCTGTTCCATTTAAGTTTTCTACACTATATAACTATATATTTCACTTGTTTTATCACTAATGGTGTTCAATACATCCAAATACAGCAGTTTGGCTTCATTTTGAGAGCCAGACTCCTCTCTGAGCCCTCTGTGTGTCTCTGCATCATGGAGCTTGGCTGACTTCTGTTCCTCTGTGTCTATGCGGACCTGTAAGTCAGCAGCCCATTGGTCGATTTCAATGAATGACCCCTCTTTCGACGCGTTAGAGCCAATAGAATTGAGCCAACACCACGAGGGAAAGATTGACAGCACTCTTAGTCAGTCAGAATCCAAAACGCGCCATCTCTCGCGAAGCGTAAAATCGGATATGCCGAAAGTAAAATCCCTACCCCCAGCTCGCCCCGGCTCAAATTCAACCCCTGTCTTCACGGAAACAGAATTATGACAAACAGGACATCCGTAGAATAGATATTTGCAACAATACCCGCAGAGTTTGTCCTTTGTCTTGTATTGAAGAATAACATTTTCATCATCAACGTTCTAATAAATTTGCTTATTTTGCTGATTACTACAGTAAGAAATTCAAGTATATTTTGCAAGACGTTCTTATTAAAATGTCAGCTACTAACTATGCCATTTTGAAACTAATGTCTTAATAATTAAATAAAACTAAATCAAAATACGGCAGCCATAATCTATCTCTGTGAATGGCAGCCAATGCAGTGTGTCCTTTCAGCAGCACATAATCAGCTCCAAAGAATTTGCACATGAATGCAAATCAAACCCATTCATATCCGAGGTCATCGGCTGCAACTGGGAAACGGACTGAGACAATGTACTGAATTAATATTCATGATCTCAGGTCAGCACCCTTGTAACAATTACACTTTGCACATTAGATCACACTTTGCCTGTGTTCCCCCTTTAAACCTATTTGCATGCATAATGAGGGATTTGAATAAGAGGTAATTTATTAATGCTGTCATTTATATTTATGACCACTGACCAGTGTGCTTTGGTATTGCGGGCATGCCATCAAAGAGCTCAGGGTGAGCGTTGCCATTTGGTCAGGAGTTTGACAGACCTGAGTGGAGAAGGGTAGGTCCCCCTAGAGTGAGACAAGATCACAGTGCAAACTCCATCGGAGAGAGTGTGTAATTCCTGCAGCGTGATGAAGTATCCCAAATCACTTGTGACCAGGCTGCATGCCTCAAACTGCAGAATAACAATGATTTGATTGAGTGTTATCTTGTAAGTTGTTTTCAGATAGGGATGGTGACAGATTTAGTCTCACTTAATTGTATTACTGGAGCTGTATAAATTAACGACTGATAGCTGGTAATAAATGTTTGGCACAGTATAGTGAGGTAATGAAGGCAACACTGATGTAGCTCAAAAATAGTTGGAAATAATGACATGTCGTATTTGCAGTCTTCTCAGCGCCGGAGGAATTCACTGCTGGGATGAAATATTGGGCAAAGGATTGAAACATGAAGCCATCTGCTTTGACTGTATTTCTGTCATGCTCTGTCCTACTTCATTCACCACAAGGACTAGAACTCAGAGAGAGAGAGAGAGATATCACAGTGAGTAAAGGTTTGTTTATTTATCATGGTCTGTCAGTGTCACAAAAGCATGTGGAAAAAAAATCTTGTTTCAACTGAGACGACTGCGTGCACCGAGACAGCTTTGCAACGTTCGACTGTCATCAGTTCCCACAGTGATTTTCTTCTCTGAATTGCACAGGTAGCACTCGCAGGAGCCAAGGCATTAACATTCTGTTACTAAGCCCTGCCTGATCAAGTTAAAAGTGTCTTATTGGGCTCCAATAGAATTACAAATCACAGTCCAACCAGCACAAATGGGAAGGGGCCTATCTTAAGCATAACTTGGGGTGTTCAAAATCCAATGCACTTGTCTGATGCTGAGTTCCACATCGGAACAAAGGTCTTTGGAAAGGAAAAGATTCATTGAGCAATCTAGAACAAAATCCATATGGTTCAGGAAGCAGAGCCATATTCCATGCATCCTTTGGAAAGTCTCTCACTCTTCATTTCCCAATGACTGCTGTATCTTTGGTCTATTTAAAACATTTTCAAATATCACACAGTAAGTGCTTCACTTGCTGAACTTCTGCTCTGAAATCTGGGCAAAGAAAAATGTCATTTTAAATGCAGAAGTGGTTTGTTGCCATTACAGTGCTGCCGTCTGTCTGCATGATTTGCAGACAATAAGATAGGCCTTGTTAACATTGGCTGGAGGTGGCGGCTCGGGCTAAGCTGACCCTGTGTCACCTGGATCGGAGGGAACATTGCAAAAGAGAGACGGCTCGTTGTGTCCAAGTGTACCGGTGAGGAGGAAGGAAGAGGAGAGGAGGAGGGGTACACATTGGCGTGAGAGAAGGAGAGAGCCCGGAGAGCTGGGGGGCTGTAGAGCTGCAGATCGGAGCGTGAGTGGGAGAAGTGTGACACGCTTCTGGCCGACGGCGATGCAGCCTCCCACACTCTCGGGCGCCGCCGCCGCAACATCTCTGCTGCTGGTAACGGAGGGCTTGACATTTGACATTGACTTTTCCCGCGTCGTGTCTCTCTCGCTCTTTGATTTGTGCCTGTCTGTACGCCATGTTCTTGGCAACGTTGGGTTGTGGTGGGTTCGGCTACAAGTGTAGGTGCTTTTTGTTTTGGTGAAGTATTGGCCAAGATGGCCATGCATTCTCGATTAAACTTGTACACCTGATGATGCCCTTGCTAAATCCAATTAGGATTACAAAAGCTATCTCAAAAACATAATTCCAAGGGTGAGCTTGGTTGAAAAAAATACAACGTGAACATGCCAAGAAAAGTGTAATTTTCCTTCCTTAAAATATTAAGCAGCCTTATCAGGTTGCGCAACCATCTTTTGCATCGTGTAATCTGGGACCAGATTGTATTGGTTCAGGCAGAGGACTGACGTCACACTTGCATTAGTTTAGTGGCATCAAATGCATCATTCATCAGCTGTTTGAATACCAGCTGACCAATAATGTCCAATCATATTCATCTAGGTGTACTTTGCAGGTTACAGTACACTGTCCCTGTTTGTGTTTAAGAACAGTCCTAAACTACATGTATAAAGGGGCAAATATTAACACATTTTACTTCAACAGCACACACTAACGTATTTGTTTAAAAATAATTACCTACATATGCTACAATTAGGTCAAATACCTGTTTTGCTGTTAGACTGTCACCACCAGAAAACATACACTGATGACAGGGGCTACGATGCAAGGTTCCACCTACCCATCAGAACTAACTAACCAATCACACATGGACTAGCGGAGCCAGGGATCGAACTCCTAGTCCTCGGCTTGAAGGACGACCCTCTCTTCAAATGAGCCAGTCATCTTTGGGAGGAAGTAGGGGTGCATGCCTGAGTGAATAACGATGTCTTCTCTTAAGAATGTCTTTATCTGAATGTAATAGTTTTGTTGTAGTTAATTAGTTGTATTTCTACAATTGTATCTCATTAAATGTTGGGTTAACGATGTGAATTCAAACAAAAACACCTAGTTAGGTTTAGGAAAGATATCATGGTTGAGCTTAACATAAGTACACAAACTAAATAAAGTGTGATCAACAGAATGGAAAACACGTCACAAACATCAGAAACGGAACTTCACAATGACTCGACAAGACTTTGGGAAACAAACAGGTCTCCTAGTTGAAAGTCTTTGTTTGTGTTTATTTGTTTGACTGAAGACTAAATTGACAGAATGTCACATATAAACCTTCTATAAGGGTTTTGTTGATACACCTGGTTGCTGATTATGAATCATTGTGAGGCTGAAATGAACCACAGACAGAACTGACAATTGATGTTAATTTGCTCTAGAATGAATAAAGGTATTTTGGCTCTGATGTTATAACTAAATGAGCAACTTTAACCATAGCCAGTCACAACTACATCACAACCGTATGGTCACAATTTAAACATATTTGCTGATATGTGGAACTTTGACACCCAATTCCACTCCATAGTCGACATATGGTGAAACCACTGTGCTACAGCGAATGCTTTTAATATTTCATGAGTTTACTTGAGTTCCAACCTTGGAGAGCTACGAAGCTGTCCACGAGATCACTGCAACAGATTGGCAAGTCATCCACTCGCTGCCAACAGGGTTATTTATAATGTGTTTGAGAGCGCAAATTCACACAAAAATACCACCCCTGAGAGAGTGAAGAAATATGGTGTGAAGCAGCAAGAATTCTTGCACCCTCACAAAGATGTCACACTGTAGATAAGAGACAATCTCTCTCTGCAGAGAGAGTATGATTATCGTCTCCAAAATAAACTACGAAAAAAACCCAGCTTTCACATGACCTGAGAGCCGAGCAGATTCACCACCATCTGCTTATAGCTTTGACAATGATGGGAGTGGAGTTTTTAATAAAGAAAAGGAGGCCAGGTCTCATCCAAATGAGAAGCAGTGTGAACACGTCTGTTCATATTACAGTTTGTGTTTGAGAGTGCATGTGTGTCGGCCTTTGTATGTGTGCATAAAGGAAGGCGGATGGGAGAGGACGTGTGCTGCAAGTGTGTGTGTGTGTGTGTGTGCGAGAGAGAGGAGACATTCATGTTCCTCCACAGGAGTGTGGGAAGGTGGGAGATGAAAGGGAGACGGAAGCCATCTCCCAGAGTAGAAACGACAAACACCTTTTCACCGAAGCATCCCGTCATATCCACAGCTTCACATCTCAAAAGAGTGTCTTCACCAAGACAAACAAGCCACTTCCCATGACAAGGAAGTATTTTTCATTAAAGCACAACAATTTCAAACTCTACCTTCCATCCTTCCCTTATGCATTATTCTAAAATGTTTTGTTTTTCAGTTTGGGTCCATCAATGGCAATTTTAGTCTGTCAGTTGTGGTTTGTGTTCAGCACTAATAAGCAAATGTTAGCAGGCTAACAAGCTAAACTAAGATGGTAAATAGGCCTATCGTAAAGTAATAATAATAACATATTTGTGAAGAACCTTTCATGCAATCAATGCAGCACAAAGCATTAGCAGATGCAGAGTGGTCGCGAGGTACAGCAGTGTGTTCACTACTACCGTTAGTTGTTAGCGGTTAGCCAAACACACATGCTAAAACAACAATAAAAGTGAACCACAAAGCAAGAGGTACTCAGCAGTGTGTACTTGCAGTTCAGTTAGCCGTTAGCCAAACACACTGCCCCAGAAAAATCACCCAGTGTGCTTTGCGTCCAAATCCACCAACCAAATAATAACAATGATAAAAATACAGTCAAACATTCAAATCAGTGCCCATATTTGCAGCATGCACATATACAACATTAAATACAATGCATAAAATAAATTACAACATAAAAAAATACCTGCTAAACATCAGCATTTTAGCACACTCTCACAGTAGTATGGCTAAAGCATCTTAGTCCTGCTTCCCATGTAAGAATGATTGGAGCATGGAAGTTCAATTTTAACCTCTGAGAACAGTACGTGTAACAAACTTTAAGTAGTTGTGTCATCACATGAACTAAGTGTGGAACTCCATGGCCTTGTATCATGTTGCAATCACAGACAAGTTGGATTAGTGGGATCTATCTTTCTTTCCTTTCTTCTGTTCTAACACAAACGTGTCGGATGCATTTCCCTAAAATATTTGTGAAGCCGATGCTTGCATATTTTTCCATTTTTCGAAATCTGCCTTGTTTACATCCGTGTTTGCTAGCTTGTCTTCTTTTCTGCCTTTTGCTGGCACTTTGCTGCTTCCTCCAGTCTTTCAGTGGAATAGCGTGTGAGGGCCAGAACTGCCCCACCGTGAGAGCAAGCCTGTACCATGCGGCGCTGCAGTCTTCAGCAGCGCGGCATCGCAATAACATTACCGAAACTGGTTTACAATTAAAAGTAATTTAATCCTACTGAAGCAAATACAATTATACAGTGAAGTACACGACTTCTATGTGTCTATGTAATGTGTGACTATTATTGTGTACTTTGTTTTTAGTGTATTGTTTTTATATATGATGATTTTAATGTAAAGTGTCTTTGAGTGTCAAGAAAAGCGCTATATAAATAAAATGTATTATTATTATTATTATTCTATGGAATATTAACCGATTTAGCCCCGTGCAAAAAACTCTTCCCAGCTCCTCAGGAGACACAACCGTCCCCTGGAAACTTAATGCTAGATAAGAGAAAAAGTCTTGGTTACGTCCCTCCCTCATACAGTTCGAAACGCCTCCCCTTTTGTCCATCACAATTCCTATTGGCTAACTCCCAGGTCCCAGGTGCCCTCTATAATCGCCTGTCTAAAAGTCTCTCTCTGTCCCTTTGTTCTTAATACATTCTATATAAAAGATAAGACTTTGCAACTTTTGTCAAAAGCTTCATGTCTCAAATTCTACCTCTAGCTACTAATCCTAAAACACCTTTATGCTTATGACTAATTACACTTATTATAACTTCTAAACACACAGTTCTACACTCAAATTTCTTACAAGCGTGATAGCGCAAAACTGTCGGCAAGCATGTGAATAATGTCACAGCTGTCTGGCACTTTACAGGGTACCTTCAATTGCATCTAAAAGTCTGAGTTTCCAAGTAGGAGCCAAAAAATGTTGGACAACTGGGAATTTAAGGATGATTCAGTTCATTTTTTTTCACTCCTCAGAAAACACAACATTGACATTAACTTAATGTCAATTTAGTTAATTTGGTACGAGTGCAAACCATTGCCTAATTACACAGCAACAACTTTATCATTCATTTTAATGGTTTTTCTATCTACCTACCAAATGTAAGTCCAGTATTGACTCTCTTTTAGCTATGTTTCATCTCTAACTGTCTGTTTATTGTTTGGTGCTGGGCAGGTGGTGTGCATGTCATTATATTAAATATGATATTATAGGAAAAAAGCTGCTTGCCCTTAAAGCTGAGGGATGACTGTCTGTAGGTTTATCACAACAATAAACCCCTTTTACCTAACATTTAGTCATTCCATCCACCGTTCCATCCACAAAAAAACATTATTTCAGCTGATGCAGCTTACATTTTCTTTATTAGCTAATAAACAACACCAGAATCAGGATTTAAGGCACAAACTATTCTCAGCTCAACTCTTTACGCTAGATGTACAGTGAGCATATGGTAGCTAGGGAGCCGTGGTGAATCCTATACAGCAGGGATTCCCAAAGTGGGGTGCGCGCACCCCTGGGGGTGCGCGAGCTGCCTCTAGGGGGTGCGCGAGAGGAAAAGTGTAATGGCGGTCTGATGGTGTAATAATATTAAATATTAAAAAAAAATGTAATTTTAATTTAAAAACTGTAAGGTGGGACATCTGAAGCTATCAGTCGTAAAAGAGGAGAGGGACAGAGAGAGAGAGAGAGGAATCGGAGGCGAGGGGAATGGAGAGGTGCAGCACAGACAAATGGGGAGCACATCGGCCCATCGCGGAGTCAAGGTGAAAAAGAGGAAACGAGAGTGAGCATCAGACTGGGAAAAAAAAAAGGAAATATGATGAAAAGTATCTGTGTCTGGGCTTCACTTGGATTGGCAACGCAGATTCCCCAAAGCCACAGTGCGTGGTGTGCAGTGAGGTTCTGGATAACAGTCTGAAGCTCTTATTTACGTCGCCACCTGAACACCAAGCATGCCAGTGCAAGTCAAAAGCCCCTTACATTGTTTATATCGAAATTGGAGGAGTTACAAAACAGCCAAAAACAACTGGAGTCTCATTCATGTGTTGGTCTATAAATGACGCACTACGGGCTTCATATCTGGTTACAGAATAGCGAGAAAGGGGCTACCGCACACAATCACTGAAGACGTGAGCTTGCCAGCTGCCAGAGAGATGGTGGAATGTATGATTGGGGAGAAAGAAGCAAAAAAGTTGGACATGATCCCGGTGTCCAACAACACTGTGTCGCCGCATCGATGCTTTGTCCGAAGACATCCTGGCTACATTAGTCGCTCATTAATTGTAAATGAAATGTGATAATCTGCCTCTGAGCCTGTGCGTGTGTGCTCGCATCCGTATTGCTCTTTAAAAGTGACGCCTTGTGTAACTGAAAGTTATTGAAACTTTGTTGCAGTGTTTCAGGGCATTTTCACACCTTCAGTTCGTTTGCTTTGTTGCAGTTGCTCCTTTGTTCGGTTTGTGTTCACACTGCAACATTTAACAGCGGACTAAATCTTGTAAACAAATGCCACGCGCGAGCAAACTGTTCTCTCATTGGTCCGATTCTTATGCGGCTATGAAGGCTTAAAAGGCTCTGTTGCTTCTTTTTTTTATTTTTTATTAAGGGGGGGGGGGGGGGGTGCGCGAACCCAGTCGGGATGTAGAAGGGGGTGCGCGGCCTAAAAAGTTTGGGAACCGCTGCTATACAGCATGAACAGCCTGATAAGCACCAAAGCATCTTTAACATGCCAGGCAGCGGAAGATTAATAAGGTGATGTGTTTCGACTGTAATTGACCCAGTTAATGAGACCGTTGTTGCGTGGGTTCCTCCCCCGCAACCAACTGTGAGGGTGCTCAAAACAAGTGCCAAAAACTCCCATCTCTGCCAAATAAAATTGGCTTATTAATTCCAATTATACTGATCATTGAACACTCAAATGAAAAATGAAGACGTTTCAACTTGACTAATTGGCCCCAAGAGTGTGCGTATGTTTGTGTGTGTGTGTGTGTGTGTGTGTGTGTGTGTGTGTGTGTGTGTGTGTGTGAATGAGAGGGAGGCAGAAATAAAAAAGAAATGACTGTGGGACAGAGAAGGAACTTTTCAGTTGTTAGATTACACTGTAGTATGGCAGTGGAGGAAGAAGAGCATTGAACCTAAAATACAGTGACTGGGATTTGGGCTAATTCTCTCTCTTCCTCTGCCTTTCTCATACACACAAACTCTTTCATGTTGTGTTTCTCCTTGTCGGCGGAAAAAAAAGAATTCCAAGATAACCCTTCGATTGCAGGGAGAACATGATTCGACCCAATTTCAGGAATTGAACTATGATGCCGGGGATTCTGGGCCATCTACAGGGATGGTGTGGCATCACAAGGGGCTAGGTATTGGAGGGGTGCTACATCCCCTTTGTAGATCAGCAGCCACACCACAAAATGGCCACAGAGCGAAACACTACAGCTCCCAGAATGCCTCACCACTCACCCAGGTGTGGGTGTTTAAGCCATCTGATTGAGGCAGGATTTAAGAGCTGCGGGAGGAGAGGATGAGAGGGAGAGACCACATGGCTGGAAGGAGCTTTGAGAACAACCTTGGACTGGAGAATGGCATGAAGTAAAGTACAGAAACAGACTGAGAAGGATTGCAAGAAAAAATATCTGGTAGCCTGTGAAACCGAGGACATTTTAAGTTGAGCTTTTTCTTACAACTGTTCAGTTTTATGAACCCTTATCTCCGCTTGGACGCTTTTGTTTGTTGTCCGGTGTAAGAAATTTGAGCAAAAAACGGTATGTTCAGTAGATATAATAAAAGTGTTTAATAATTCATAATTAACAATTCATAATTAGTCATAATCATAAGTGTATTGGGAATGCATAATTAAGATAAACATAAAGGGTTGTAAGATTAGGAGCTAATAAGACATGAAACTTCTGCCACAGTTGCAGAAGTTTAACATTTATGCTGAAGGATTATCGTAGAAGGAATTAAGCCATAACTGAGAATTTGAATGAGTTAGCTGCTCAGGGAGAGAGAGATGTGGAGATAGGTGTTTACAGAAGTGTGTAGAGAAGTTAGCCAATAGAAATTGAGATAGACGGGAGGGGAGGAGTCGCGAACGAATATGTGGGTGGTTTAATTTCAAGCCTTTTTCTCTCTCGCGTGATGGCTCTCAGACGACTGACGTGTTTTTTATACCTGAGAAGCTGAGTTGAGTTTTTTGCAAACGGGGTTTTATTGATTTAATATTTCATGAAATAGTGTACTTCACTGTAAATGTACTTTCATCAGTGGAATTAAATTCCTTTTAACTGTAAACCAGTTTTGGTAGAGTTATTATTCGCAGCGTGTCGACTGTAAAAGCAGCGGACACACGTGTGCTCTGGCCTCCTCTCTCTGGGGTGAGTTTTAGCCTTCACACCGGCGGAGCCTCATTGAGCTTTGCCTTTGTCAGCTCTATTTCCTTCTCTTGATCAACATTGAAAGGGTTGTAGAAAGCTCTCTCCATAGTGTTCACGTGTTTGGACATTGTTCACTTGCCTTGCCCCCCAGAGAGATAAAAGAACCGGCCGGGGACGCAGTACAGTTTGGTCCAGACCTCTCCCCTCACCAACTGCAGCACGCAAAGGAGTTAGTGGAGGGTAATCCGGATGTCTCTTCATTCCTCCCAGGCTTGACCCACCTAGTGGCGCATGAAATACGCACCCAGCCGGGAAAAACGGTGAACCAAAAGCTGTATTAGATGCCGGAGGCCCCCAAGAGATTGATTGATGACGAGGTAAGGAAAATGTTGGAACTGAATGTAATTGAAGAGTCCAAAAGTGCCTAGTCAAGCCCAATCGTTGGCCCCATCGTCCTAGCAGACAAGCCTGACAAAACCGTATGTTTTTGTGATTACTTTAGAAAAGTAAAATTAAGTGTCTGCGTTTGATGTATATCCCATGCCTCGTGCCGATGAGCTTATTGAAAGCCTGGGCAATGCTCCATTCATAACTACTCTTGATCTCATGAAGGGGTATTGGCAGGTTCCCTTGTCTGCAGGGTCAAAGTAGAAGATGGCCTTTGCCACTCCTGCTGGCCTTTGGCAGTACTGGATGATGCCCTTTGGTCTGTTTAGAGCTCTCGCCACATTCCAGTGCTTGATAGACCAGGTACTGAAACCCCATCAAGAGTATGCATCTGCCTATTTGGATGATGATGTTGTTCAGCGCCCAGACTGGGAAAGTCACTTGCCTCGTGCTCAGAAGGTCCTGGAGTCCCTCCGACAACCAGGCTTGACAGCGAACCCCAAGAAATGCAAGTTGGCTTTCAGTGAGACAAACTACTTTGGGTACACCATCGGGCAGGGCCTTGTCAAACCCCAGGAGGCAAAACTCCGGGCTATCCAGGACTGGCCAAAACCGATGACTAAGAATTAGGTGAGCTCCTTTTTGGGCCTGGCCAATTATTACAGACTATTCATCCCTGTCTTTGCTATGGTAGTGGCCACTCTCACATAACTAACCACAAAGAAACCGTGACATGGACCAGCAGAAGAAGTGTTTGGCAACCTGAAGAGGGCTTTGTGTTTAAAACCGGTCCTTCTTGTGTTTAAAACTGGTCCTTATTGCCCCGACTTCAGCAGTGAATTTGTGGTCCAGGCAGATGCCTCTGAGGTGGGTTTGGGTGCGGTGCTAGCCCAGATCAAGTTTTAAGTTTATTGTCATATAAAAAGGAAATTTGTCCTCTGCATTTAACCCATCCCTAGCTTATTGGGAGCAGTGGGCTGCTGAGAAGCGCCCGGGGAGCAGTTAGGGTTTCAGGGACAGACCAGCCACCTGGGTGGCTCGGATTGGAGCTCACATTTCACTTTATATATCGTTTTGTTATTAGTAGTGTGATTCAGTTTGTAACTGTCTGTATCTGTTTTTATGCTTCTTGGATAATAAATCCATTTGATTTTTACTTTAACCTGCTGTTGTGTTTTGACAATGTCATTACTGAACAAATCATCAATATTTTAAAACAAATTGGTGTTTTGTGACGCGTTGATATTGTAACCGTAATTTAGCCGGTTGAAAATGTGGTGACAATAGGTCTAATGCTGCCAAACGCGGCGCGAATTCAACGCGCGATTCGCGCCAGAGAGGGGGCGGGGCTTATCGGCCGGAAAGTCGTTCAACTGTCTGCCATGGAAAAAAGAACCTATATTTCTGCTTAGTACGTGTTCTGGAAGTCACAGATATCCCGGGAAACTAAACGCTGTCATGTCTGGGTTCATAATATTGTTCAGAGGAGCTCTGTGGATTTTATCGAGCTGTATTCACTGTGTCTAGCAAGCCACAGGTCGCTCTTTACTACAGCTGTATGAACACAAACTGATTTGGCTGTGATTTAACGGCAATAACCCGACAAAAAGGGACTCCGAAATAACTACGTAATGATGCCGATTTGTAGGAGACTTGTCTTCTCAATGGCGCTGATGGCTCGGTGCTATGCTAACATTGTAGCAGCTCCACCAACACTCAGACTAACGTCATCTAGATGTAAATACGGCAGCGTCTATTCATTGTTTGTACCATGTGGTTTACACATACACAGTTTGGTCCGGTCTCTATTGATATGAGGTATCGTAGAGCTCTGGCTGAACTGTAAGAAATTTGAGCAAAAAACTGTAGTTAGTAGATATAATAAAAGTGTTTAATAATTCATAATTAATAATTCATAATTAGTCATAATCATAAGGGTTTTGGGAATGCATAATTAAGATAAACATAAACATGCAGAAGCATGAAACTTCTGCCAAGTTGCAGAAGTTTAACTTTCATTTTGAAGGATTATTATAGATGGGATTAAACAATAACTGACAATCATTGAATGTGTTAGCTGCTCAGGAGAGAGAGATGTGAAGACAGGCGTTTGCTGAGGTGAGGGTGGGTAGCCAATAGAAATTGAGATAGACGGAAGGGAGGAGTCGTGAATTAATATGTGGGCGGGTTAGAAGTGTTTTTTCTGCCTCTTTTAGCTTGTGGATCTGCAGGACGGCTGTGTCCTGGGACCAGAGGTAGTTTTTTTCCAAAGAGGGTTAATATTGTAATATTTCATGGGAGTATATACTCCAATGTGTTACTGTAAATGTACTTACATCAGTGGAATTAAATTCCTTATAATTGTGAACCAGTTTTGGTAGCGTTATTATTGCAGCGTGTGTCGACGGCACAAGCCGGCCACATGGCTCCGGCCTTCTCTTTGTTATGAGGTAAAATTTCCACCTTAACAGAACACAGGCGGCTATAGTATTTATTTCCTGATTCAACAATGGCAAGAAGTCTGTGTTGACAGGGGGAGCACTCAACGCTGATGGGCTATCGCGCCAAGCGAATATTTCGCAGACGTTGAAAAATTTCAACTCATACGTTGGACTTGTCCATCGCGCCATCGCAAATTCGCCCCGAGCCAGTCTCATCGCGTCTGTGCATCGACTTTGTATGTAATCTAGACGCGCGTCAAATTCGCGCCACGTTTGGTGTGAACACGGCATAAGATGTTCAGACCCCATTTCAACGTGTTTTCAACCAGAAATCAACGTTGAAATCTGGGTTAGTGCTCACTGGGGAATATTCATTTTACTCGTTGGTGCTCTACTTCAGGTATTTATGACTTTGATCGGTTGGATGAACTTGTGGTACTAGATCAGTTTAAAAACTCAGTTCCTGTGTGCGTTGCGGCGTACATCAGTGAACAGAAAGTAACGAACGCAGCAGTAGCACTCACGTGCTTATGCACAGAGGCGGATTTGCTGATCACAGGGCTGGTAATGGTAACAGGGACGTGAGTGCTGCCGGTGGCAGGGAGTCACTGGGCAGGCATGGTGAAACTGTTCCAGTTAGAGGCAGTAGTAGTCTGCGTAATGCGGAACGAGGTTGTAACTATTGTCACAAACGAGGACACTGGAAGGTCGACTGTCATTTGTTGGAACCTCAGCTTAAACATACTGCATATGGGTCTCATGCTAAAGGGGTTGGTCTAGCCCAGGGGTCGGCAACCTTTACTATCCAAAGAGCCATATTGCTCTATTTTACACCAAATAAAATTTGTCTGGAGCCGCAAAAGCTGTTTGATATCACAGCTTAAATGTTTTGTATATAGTTATATTATATATATATATATATATATATATACAAAACCTATAGTTTGTTGTATTTATTAAATTATAGAACAAGAATAAAGACAATTCTTGACATTTTATTGCTATTTTACCAGTTAGAACAATATCAAACTGTTATGAAGAGGAGAGTTTGCTGCAGCAGTTGAGAAATCATCTCCAGCGTGATACTTTTCAGCAAATGCTCTGTTTGTTCTGGAAGTGTCATTCAACATTACATTGTTTGCACATATCAAACATACAGGTAAGCCAGCATCGTTGGCAGTGAAAGCAAATTAATACGTCCACGAAGAATTAAACTCTCCATTTTCCTCCGTGACTGTTTACCGAGGGCGGGGGTCTGCAAATCATGATTAGCCACCTGCAGGGAAAGGCGCTTGACAGGTGTAATAGGATGTGACGCACATTTTAGTTGACTAAATATTAAAACATGTTTATTTAAGGTCAGGTATTACTGACCTTGTTGTCTTTACTAGCAGCTGTTAAAGTCTGCATAATTACGGAGGAAGCAGCTGTTATTGGAGCGATTAGCGGCGTTATCAGAGCGGGGCGGCCGTCTGAAGTCACGTTAGCGGCTTTGAGCGGCACCCACCCGCATGCCCAGTGTACGTGAATAGTCACGTGATATTCGATTTCAGGCGTTTGCGTATGGACGGAGATCATTTAGAACATCGGTCCCCATCCTTTTTTTGCACCACGGACCGGTTTCATGCAAGACAATATTTTCACGGTGTGGCGGAAAAACACGATGAAATTAAATGATACGATCGGCATGAAAACAAATATAAAATGCATAAATAAATACAACTCACAATAACGCTGAATCAGTGGGAGCCCTGAGCTTGTTTCTCTGCAATGAGACTGTCCCATCTGGGGGTAATGGGAGACAATGACACCCGAAGTCTGTTCCTTATGTCCAGTCTACTCCGTAATTTAGTTTTGATTGCTGTCACTGCAGAACATCTCGCTTCACAAAGAGGATGTGTGAAATGGAAGCAGGGTTTTCAGTGCTTTAGTGGCGATCTCAGGATATTCAGCCTTGATTTTAATCTAAAACACCAGCAGAGTTGTTGTCTTGTAGGAAATTTGGGTTTAGAACTGTGTTTTAAGAAATTATAATAGA
Source organism: Melanostigma gelatinosum (assembly GCF_949748355.1). Taxonomy (NCBI): domain Eukaryota; kingdom Metazoa; phylum Chordata; class Actinopteri; order Perciformes; family Zoarcidae; genus Melanostigma; species Melanostigma gelatinosum. The sequence continues at coordinate 2,119,892 of NC_136643.1, read as the reverse complement.
AGTGTTTAATAATTAATAATTAAGAAATCATAATTAGAAGTGCTTTTGAATTTGTAGTTAGAAGTGTATCTCAGTAGAATTTGAAGCAACTTTTGAAGTTATTTATATATATATATATATATATATATATATATATATATATATATATATATATATATATTTTTTTATTAGGCCACATTACTATTTCCTCAAAGCTGACAGACAACTTTGTAGTGTCGGACAAAACCGGAGGAAACTCCAAAAGTGTATGTATTTTTATGAAGGAATGTAAATTAGTCCTAACATCTGAAGAAGGAATTCACTTCCCCTTTCAGTGATAGACCCAGTGGTGGCTGGTCAATAGAGGGCCATGGGGCATGGCCCCACCATGAGCCACACAAAAAAAAGAAAAGAAATTATAATCATAAATTATACAAATTGTCAATATTTGTGTTTTTGAACTATGGAATGTACCCAGTAATGTGTAAAATATGATATCTGCGTGAAATATATGCTTTTCCTGTTCGTCCTCTCCGCCTGTGTGCTCGTCTGCTCGTGCTCTCCGCCTGTGTGCACGATACGTCTGAGAATGCGCAGCTAGGGGGACCTAATCGTTTTGGCCCAAAAGAGGCCCAAAAGAACATGAGAACACCAGGACATGCATGGAGAACTCCGTCAAGCTACATATTAGGCAAAGTGAACATCTTTTCTTTTCCATAGTTGTCCTCAGTCTCATCTGCTTAACTTGGTCATGGAGGCATCAACATGTAGAGATGTTAAATTAACAGTGAAAACTCATCACAGCTTAATTTAACATCAGTATTCATAATTACACTTCATGTTTACGTCTCCTGATCTTTACCTCTTATAACAAGGTCCATAGGGACATCTCAATCAATAAACATGTTATATTATATAAGTTATTTACTGCTTTTTTTTTTTGTGTTTGAATAAATGTTAAATATTTAAGTGCCAAGTAATAATGCGTGTTTGATACTTCAATTTTTTTGCATTAAATCATACTGGGATGTTTGCTGAAATTGATAGGATGGCCCTACCTAGAAAATTTTCCACCAGCCGCCACTGGATAGACCAATTAACATAACCTATTTATTGTTTGAGGGAAACCGGAGAACCTGGAGAAAACTAATTCAGGGGATCAACTCATAGGCTATGAGATCAGAATGTCATGGCTCAACTAGATCACATGTACCAAGTACATGTGATCTAGTTGAGCCATGACATTCTTTTGTATCTGAATTGGTTCTTGTGGAGTTGGAGGATCACAGTTGTATGCTACCATCGAATCATAGGCAGCATTTGGATAAGAATAGGTCTCCTTGTGATCTACCATGTGAGCCATTGTAACAAAACAATGGTTTAAGGCTTCACTGGGGGTGATTCTTGTTGCAGCATTTGGATCGAGCAACCGTTTTAGGAGATTTTAAAATGCCTATCTCCATGTTCAACAAAAGTATTTGCATTTGAGTTGAACTTCATCTAAAGTTCCGACAGTGTCGAAAATCCACTTTGAAATTGGCTGGATACCGGTTGCCTCCTTGAACTCTTTTGATGTCTTTGATGAGCAGTGTTCCCTGTTGAAATACTGGTTGGTGTACTTTCCAGCATTCAGCAGGTGGTCTTCTGGCTGGCAGAGTAGATGGCAAACAGTTTTCATTGCATTGTATGCTGAGTCGTCATTGAAGAAGTTCCCGCCAAAAAACAGTTCTGCCAGGACACAGCCCAGTGCCCACATGTCGATGGCTTCAGATATGGGGAGGCCCAAGGTCACCTCTGGAGCTCTGTATGCACAAGGTTGCATAATCATTCCTTCTGTTACTTCTGAGGCTGGAATGGCCAAACCAAAGTCAATTAATTTCACCCTGAAGGGATCATCCTGGTGGTTGACGAGCATAACATTGTCAGGTTTCAGGTCTGTGTGAAGGATGCCGATACCCTTCAGGGCTTTAAATACTACAAGTAGCTGACGTTTTATGGGGTGGATTTCATTAAGGGTCAGTGGTGCCTGTCTCTCATACATCAAATCCCGAAGGCATTGGGATGTCCAGCATCTGGCAGGCGATGCAAGACATGCCTTCGAATATAAAACAGTCTTCGAATCTCACCAAGTTGTTTTCCTCTGGGTCAAGGGTCCTGAGTTGTTCCAGCATTTTCACTTCTGTGACGTGATCTATCAACTCTTTGCTGATCTTGATGGCCACAGTCTCTGATGTATTAAATTGATACACTTGGCAACTTTGCCAAAACAGCCTTCTCCAATTAAGTCTAAAACACGGTATTGTACAGACTTGTTGCAGAGTATGTCATGCTTTTTTAGCTGAAACTCCTTGTTCGTTTCGTTTTGAGACATTTTTCCTATCAAGTGTTTCCAAATAGTATCCAAGTTGAGTAGATTCAGAGGAGCCTGTCTTGCTGTGAGAGTGTGACTCTGTCTAGAGAAATGGACTATTTGAATGTGACTTGGTATAACATCAAAGATTCAAGGTCAAAGATGCCTCAGCAAGCCGCTGGAACACCACTTCCAGACTCTCTATGTGAGTCTGCCAGGTCTCCGAGTGCACCACCACATCATCAAGATACACATTACAGTCGGGCACATCCCCTAAAACCAGTTGCAACAGACGCTGGAAAGTTGCTGGTGCGTTTCTCATGCCAAATGCCATACATGTATACTGCATAAAATGGTTTGGTGTCACAAATGCTGAGATGTCAGAAGCCCTAGCCCTAGTCCAAATCCCGGACGAGCCCAGAATATGTCTTTGGCTAATGTTGACTAATTAAGTGAACCAAAAACTTTGTCCCTTAAAACAATGTTTCAGCCACAATTTAAGGAACTTGCCAGTAACCTTTAAGCAGGTCTAGCTTAGTGATAAACACAGCCGGTCCAATGCTGTCAATACAGTCCTCCATGCGAGGCAACGGAAATTAATGTGGCACCGTCACTGCATTAACTTTGCGGAAATCTGTGCAGAAGCGCGGGGTACCGTCAGATTTAGGAGCTAACAAACACTGAGAGCTCCAAGGGCTGTGACTAGGCGTTGCTAACCCATCTTCTACCAGATAGTTCACCTCCTTTCTCATCTTCTCCCTCTTCTCCATAGGACAACGCTACGCATGTTTCTTGATTGGGGTTGCACTACCCACATCAATGTCATGCTGCAACACACCCGTACATGTTGGCACATCCCCAAACAGAGTAGGGAAGGAGCGGAACAGCTCAAGCACCTCCCCTTGCTGACTTTCAGTCAGGTACGACAAATGCAATTTTATACCGGACAGAAACTCAGTTAGCCAGCCTGCCACACTGCTGACCATCAGAGGGCACTGCCAGACCATAGTCAACCACGGCTTCCACACAAACCATGGAAGAAGAAATCAGCTCGGGGGCAGCAGTCCCCACAATTTCTTTCTGCTCCCCCAGGGCAACTTCTCTGTTAAGGTAAGGTTTGAGCATGTTCACATGGCACAACCTTGTCTTTCTTCTGCGCTCAGGTCTGCGAATCATATAGTTTGTGTCTGACACTTTCCTGTCCACCACATACGGACCTGAGAAACGGGCAGAAGGGGTAGAACCAGCCACTGTTAACAGCACTACTACTTTATCACCAGTCTTAAACTGTTGCTCAACAGCCGTCTTATCATACCTCTTCTTCATGTTGTCCTGGGAGGAAGAAAGGGCTTGCCTCGCTAGCCCGGTCGCACGCTGCAATTGCTCCCTACACACGGAAACAAACTGTACCACATCAGTTTTGGGCGTAGAGCCACACATCAACTTCTCCTTAAACAGTTTTAACGGCCCACGCACTTCGTGACCAAACACCAGTTCAGCAGGGCTGTTGCGTCCAAATCTTTAGCAGTAAGTAAACCTTTAGTTGACGCGTGTTTCTAGTCCTTAGCACATAGTTCACACCGACGCCGCTCGTAGATGAAAGCGATACGTGTTTTATTGATACATTTCCTTCGTACATGTCAGTCAATCAACTTCCTTTCTTCCTAAAAGTACGCTGATTACTTCGACATACTATAAGTATCCACAGGTTATCCACAACTTAATCCACGTAGATCGTTCCATTTAACACGTTTCGTAACACAATCCAAAACACGGTCGGAAAACTGTGCGGCTCCATACTGCTTCAGATATTACTCACAACTGTCAGTAACTGTCGCAGTGTCCTTAAAGTGACAGTTGTCTGTCACTTACATGTATTTCTTACTATAACAAATTATAACGACGTCTTTGTAACATTCAAAGTAGAAACGGAAGTGATTACAGTTAAACATGTAAATACAAGTGAATATTTAACATCACATTGAATTTGACTCCTACAAGGGCTGAACCCGAGGGATTCCTGTTTCGCATCCCGCACGGCAAACTGTACATAAGGTACACCCTCATCCCAGTCCTTCTCGGTGTCATAACAATATTATCGCAGCATGGACTTCAGAGTCTGGTGCCATCGTTCAAGCGCACCCTGTGACTCTGGATGGTACGCGTTAGACACAGAGTGGGGAACACCCAACGAGTGCAATGTCTCCCTAAAGGTTTTGGATAGAAAATGTGTTCCCTGATCAGTCTGCACAACCTTTGGTAGTCCAAAGGTGGTAAAAAACTGTGTCAGTGCCTTAGTAATTACCGGTGCCATGATCTTACGCAAGGGCATGGCCTCAGGAAAACGAGTGGCAACACACATCACCGTTAGCAAGAACTGGTTACCCGACTTAGTTCAAGGCAATGGACCCACACAGTCAACAATCACATGTTCAAATGGCTCACCATAAAAGCAGCAGTTAAAAGCAGATTTGAATAGGTGAGTTTTAAGTGCAGTTTTAAAAGTGGCGAGTGATGGAGAATGTCTGAGGTGTTGGAGCAGGGAGTTCCAGAGGGAGGGGGCAGCAACGGAGAAGGCCCTGTCCCCCCCAGGTCTGATGATTGGACAGAGTAGGGGGGGTAAGGAGGTTGGCATCGGCGGATCTGAGGGAGTGTTGGGAGTGTGACGGTGCAGGAGGTCTGAAAGGTGGACACTTTGGCGTGAAGTTAGACTGTAAAAATAAATTAAGCTTCATCCGAAACCTCTTCTCGACTCCTGATCTGCTCATTTGCCTCCATGGCATGTCAACATTTAGGAATACCATTGCACCGTGTCAGCACAATGTACGAGTATAATATAGATCTTAAAACTAGATTTTGCCACAGGGCCCCTATACAATAATGCAGCACCCGCCTGAGTTGATATTGTACCTTTGTGGTTCAAACTCCCTTCATCAAACGTTCTTCTAGGTTGTATTTACATGAGATATGAACTGGTTGACTATGTTAGGTGTAAGACACAACCGCTCTCACTCCCAACTCATCAAATACTGCAGCTTGGTCGAAGAAACATGGCCTTTCATCCCCGGGAGACCACTGTTTGTGTCCCATTATGAAACTAGGTTAGTGTTATTTTACCTTCATTTTGTTACGTAACTTCTGTACTTTGCAAACGACAGCTACATAATGTACATTTAATTTACATAACAATCTAACAGAGTACTTGTGTTGCCTGAACCCCAACCAAGTTTTGTTTCGTAATTTTATTTTGAAAATAGACCGTATGCATTGTAAAGAGTGGAAACTGACGCTACATGGGTACCTATAACGTCATAGTTTGAAGCATAGGGCCACTGACCAGTGTTGGGAAGCCAGTTATAGACACTAACCTGATTTAGTGGCTGTCAGATAAAAGGTAAATAGGGGATATATATATATATATATATATATATATATATATATATATATATAAAAAAATCTAACTTAAATGGATGCAGTTCTTCCAATAGTAGTTTGAAATCTGGCTCACCAAAGACGACAGACCTCACAGCAAGAAACACCACAGAGAGGCTATTCAGAGACAGGGAGGCAGGCAAAGTGTTGGGGTGTTTATTTAGTTTTGGGGTTGGGACACTGAAGAGAGCTGCTCGGAAATGACACACACATCCACATGTGCACCTAAGTAAATATACACACGGAGTACGTACAGAATGCTATCAAGCCTCAGCTACACTATGCAGTGTTTGCAAGCTGGGGGCCTGACAAAGAAGTATCTGTTTCAATTTAGACAATGCTAATATAGAGAGCTGAATGATGTCAGCAAACTGAGCGCAGCAAATATACCCCCACAATTTGTATAAGTGAACCTGAGACACTTCTTTGGGCACTCTGCAGTCTACTCAGAGAATTGACGGCACTAACTGTTTATCTCGAGGAACGATATCCTCATGGTTGCAGTGTATTAAAAACAGACACATTAGGCAAATTTTCTTTTGCTGATTTTATAGAAATGCATTTGAGATTTTGGCTAAATGGAAAAGAGAAGGAATCAATTCAGAAACTTTACATGTTGCTGCCGTTTCAGAACTGATGGGGATATGAGTCACATGTGTTGTTTACTAGCTACACAATTCCATTTCAGCTAGTTAAATAATAATGCATAATCACCTGACTAAGTTCACACTGATGTTGCCTTTTGCTACTAATTTCTTTTGTGTATTGTCAGCTGTGACTGTAAGTCAAAGTAATTTCTCTCCATTGTTGACTTGTTTACTTTATCTTTGCTCTGAGGCATCTGTTGCATCCCATTCAAACCACTTCTACAACAGTCAATCCAGGAAATAATTGGAAAGTTTGATAGACAGAATGGATTATGTGCATTATTGCAAAACTGATGAGGATCCTCCACCACCACCATTAATATGATGATTCTGTTCTTACTCACCGAGACATATAATCTTAAAGTCTCAGACAGTATGTGGGTGTGTAGAATATGATTATAGGCTTTCATTATACACGTAAATAGAAGGGAGAGTGCCAAAGCAAGTGGGAGAGGAGGACCGCGTCTGCAGAATTCTAATTGATGGAGGGAATACCAAATAGTGTTAATACCTACAAGAACAGAGAAAAACAGGACAGAACTAGTGCTAATAAAGAACAAAAAACTGAGGTATATTAGTGGGAAATGAGAGAGAGAGAGACAGGAAAGAGACGGTGAAAAAAGGAAAGAATAGAGGAGAGGCGCTAAATGCACCTGTCACATGCGGAGAAGTCAACCAAAGTGACTTCTCTACAGATACGGATGAATCCATTATTCTGGTAATAGCTGCTCTTATCAACCACTAACTCACTTTAAAGGCACTGTCATTTTCCTAATGCTCAAACAACTGCTTGCAGCTGTGAACTTGGTCGCCTCCAGTCTTCACTGTTGCCACTGGTATTAAATGCTGAGCTGGGAACCAGCATGCTGTTCCTGACACTCGTCTTTGATCGTCATTTCTTTCATCATTCAGTGTGAACAGGTTCCAGTTTACTTTCCATTGCTTACCAGAATCTAACACAGACCAACAAAAATCACAACGACTGGAGAGAACTAGCTCCTGCTTGCTTGATCCACACCCAAACAGAAGTGTTAAAAATGTACATGCTGGACTATTCATATTAGAAACTATTAATAATGAACAAAAAGTATTGGACTACTGGCCATTAACTTATATTGATGTGTATCTGTTCAGAATCCCTTAATAAGACATTGGCTAGCCTGGAGGTGAGGACGTGTGGTTACCTCAGCATGTAAGTGGTTGGTCATCTCTCTCCAAGCACACCCACACACCTGTAGCAGAGGCAGCAGAGTTTGGATGCGTCTTTTTGCCTTTGGCCGCAGCCGCGTTAAACGTTCCTGTTATAACATGAACTTGTCAAAAGCGAGAGTTTCAATTTTTTTGACAACAATGCCAGAAATTGCTTAGGTAACTGAGATGGGGGTGCAAAGTTGCACCGCACATGGAAACAAGTGTTTTGGTCCTCAACGCTTTGGAGCCGTTGGAATTTGTCGGGAATGAAACTCACCCCACAGAGAAGGAGGCCAGACCACACGTGTCTCAGCTGCTTTTTACAGTCGACACGCTGCATTAATAACTCTACCAAAACTGGTTTACAGTTAAAAGGATTTAATCCCACTGATGCAAGTACGATTACAGTTAAACATTGGAGTACATACTCCTATGAAATATTACAATATTAACCCACTTTGGAAAAAACTACCTCTGGTCCCAGGACACAGCCGCCCCAGGCAACCACACGCTAAAAGAAGCAGAAAAACACTTCTATCCCCGCACACATATTCGTTCGCGACTCCTCCCCTTCCTTCTATCTCAATTTCTATTGGCTAACTTGTCTATGCACTTCTGTAAAGGCCTATCTCCACATCTCTCTCTCCCTGAGCAGCTAACACATTCAAATTCTGTCAGTTATGGCTTAATTCCTTCTATGATAATCCTTCAGTATAAATAAAATACACTTATGATTATGACTAATTATGAATTCTTAATTATGAATTATTAAACACTTATTATATCTACTAAACACAGCGTTTTTTGCTCAAATTTCTTACATGTTTGATGTCAAATTGGCATGAGAACATTTAATGACACAGCCATTCCTAAAAACTATAAAATGGTAGAAAGGGATCCAAATAAATCATGGACACTGCCATGTGTAAGGCATTGTAATTGCTAACACTGCATCCTAAATACTGAAGGCTGAGATTTCCACCCTGTAGATGCGTATTGTGAATGTCATTGTACCTTCAGTCTTTCAATATACTGCAGTTGTGTTAAAGTTAATATTCATGAGAGAAGCAGGCCGGTCTGGTCAGTATGGGCTGTTCTTACCTTCTTGTTCGTAAGTGGTACGGGTAGAACATGAATCATAAATATGAAATTTTACAATGGAATTCTTTCACAATGCGTCTTATTCTGCTAAATTTCTGCAGAAAATGTCTTGCATTGGAAGGAAAGAGGGCTGTAAGAGGTGTGACGTTCGCTTCTGTTCAAGAAAAGACGCTCTAAATACAATCAAAGAAATCATCCAAAGTATCATTGGGGATACGAGTTGTTACCTTCGGTTTTATTTATTTTTGCTAAAAGTTTAATTTAAAAACCTACAGAGACAAAATAGAAAGGTAAGTACAAGATTCCTCCAACAAGCGCTTGAATCTAAAGGAGGGATCGTTTACGACAAGTGTTGCCCCCATTTCATTTTCACCACACAAATGGTTAATATGTTGACATAACTTTTGGACAATGAAGTTGAGGGTTCACCACTTCATTGTCATGAATCTCTTCACAGGAGCCAAACAAAAGCAGAAGTCAGCAATTCAAGAATGGATTGATGAACACCGTGTTGGGCTGAAAAGTCACACTTTATTAAATAGCGGTAAATGACTTGAGAAGTTTTCGTTCTTTTCACATCATGAAGCACTGGACTGAAGCCTAGTCTGAAGGCTCATTCAGACTGTAATCATCAAGCCGCACAAAAAGCCTCTCGGTATTCTTTTACCCAATTTTCCAACCAAAATCTAATGTAATAAGTACATTCTGAGTCTCTTGGTGAACAAGCTATCAGAGGCCATACCAGTGTGTCTGCATGTTTAAACTTATTTTTTAAAGAAATTATAATGTTTTGCTGAATTCTTTTTAGCTTCAGGTGTTCAGGTGAAACCCATCTTAAAATGGACTGTTTCTCCTGCCAGTAGAGGAGATCTGCATGTACTACTTATCATGATTTTGCTGGTAAAATAACATTGTATGCTCTGACAAATTTCCACGGTGGAGGTATACGTTCCTTCTCTGTGGTCCAGTGGGTGGTCTAGCCACCTGGTTTGCCAGGTAATGTCCTGTTGGGCCAACCTGCCTTTCGGTCCGACACAACGCCTTTTTTTTGTCTTAACGGCTCATTGTTTCTTTTTTGTTGGTTGACACTGGGCTGGCTCAATTAAAGCTGTACACACCTATCCCATTTGACTCAGTGTCTACATTTATCTGCAAAAAAAGAGCCAAAATGCTGCACGACAAAATCGTGGGGCCAAAGGAAGACAGGCCCTTTAGGCAGAATGGGCCTGGCATCCTGTCAAAGTAAATGCAGGTCTGTGTGTGGAAAAAAAAGTGAAATGAAGCAACTCATTCTTTTTTTTTTTTTGGAAAGTTAAAATGTCAATACATTCTCATCCAAATGCATCAAATACTGCAGCTTGGTCAGTACTTCTTAGCTTCCATTGTGAGTCATATTATTAGCGATTTACTCGAGTCATGTCAATCACCTGCCAACGTTTACTCTCTGTCTCACACCTGACATGCACAGCGGTCATGAACAGTCCTGTGTTTGTTTGAGCCATCCACCTCCACTCCTGCCCACCCTAAGCGGACTCTCACACACTTTATACAACGCCACGCGCTCGTTCCATCCACTGTCTCTGGGCGTCAGACGCCAAGGCCCACTGACCAAGCTGCTCTATTTGATGCATTAGAAATGAGTACAGGTTGCCTATGTAGTAATGTACCAAACAGATCAATAATGATGAAGCTGCCTGGAGAAACTTTAACAAAAGAAAAACTGAAAAAAACAGTTTGGACTTGTCTTTCATTGTAGTACTTTAGCTATGTTGAGGAACTTTTGCCTCTCTTAGCCAACATGACTCCAACATGCCAGAATGGGAAACTTCTGGGGATTGTAAAAAGCTGCATGAGATTGTTTTCCAAATATTGGCGCTTAGAAGATAAATGATTCAATCCTGATTGACTTCTCCTTGAATAATTGATGGAAGCGGGAGAGGGTTTGTACAGCAGGAGGGGGAAGGTGTTTGCACAGCATGACCATGTGAACCGGACTCTGCAAAGCAAACTCACAGGGTGCAGAATTTAATATGAGCAGACAGGTGAGTGTACATGGAAAACAACCTCCCGTCGCTCAGCCGTCTGCCTGTCTGCCTACTCACCCAATAAAGCAGGTCAGATTATTGTAGATCTGAAACAACAAACTGTCTACTTGAGACTGCTGAATGAGATTGTGTTGGTAGTTGCAGCCAGTTTAAGCCGTTTTTAGTTATTCAGTTCATTTGGACGTGCACACCAGATTTTACACTCATCTGTGCCAACTTTCAGATGGAAAACAGTCTCAGTCGAGTGCTTTCCACAGTGCCTGTGTCTAGCACTTGTTCTGTTCTGTGTGCAAAGTCAGAAGCAGATAAAGGGATCTCATGTGCTCCATTGTAGTTTGAGTTTCTCTGAGATGCTGTGAATAAGAGACAATGCCGCTACACTACGTGACCAACACCCCTATCTACAGTACATACTTTTGTGTACTTTTATTTTGGGCTATTTTGGTTTGGACTGAGCCCCTTACTGTCAGTGAAGGGAAATATCAATGCTTCAGTGTACAGTGAAGGTTGGTAATGATATGTTTCTGTTTAGAAATGACAGAGCTCCTGTGAGCTAAAGGCAGCTCTGGAACAAAATAGTTTTCCCAGCTTTGGTGTGGAAGAAGTTGACTGGACTGCACAGAGCCCTGACCTCAACTCCATCCAACACTTTTGGGATGAACTGGAATTCTGACTGCAAGCCAGAGCTTCTGACATGACATCAGGGTTGGACCTCACGAATGCTCTTGTGGCTCTTTTTTTATTTTATTTTTTTATTAAAACGTATTCGGTTCGTCATGCGTACCGAACCGTGAGCCTCGTACCGAACGGTTCAATACGCGTACCGTTACAGCCCTACGACATATAGGTTTTTTCTACCATCATCATTGACATGAAGCAGACACGATAAAAGTAAACATGCAACTCAAACAATTTACAGCTAGTGACTCGCAGCCAAGTGCGATGTGGTCGCTCCTAGTGACAGCAGAACACGTTGGTGTCTTCAAGCTATTCTAAAAACATACTTATCTGGGTTTATTGTCTCTGACCAACATGTATGTAAGTTACTACGAGCAACCACGGATGCATTCGGCTCCAGGTGGTGAAAAGAGCTGGACGGGTCAAACAAACACGCGACCGTCGTCCAGGAGGCCACTGTTTGTGTCCTTTCAGCAATTAAAAGTAAACGCTGACGTTTCGACACGAGTCGTTAGTAATTCTGTAGTGACGTGTCATTAGTCAGTCAAGTTAACCTCAGCGCTGCTGTTTTCCTAAACCTAATGAAGTGATTTTGTTGCCCAAACCTTCCCATGAAGACGGAACACATTCTGCATGTAGCTAGAGCGTCATAGCTTGAAGCTTCGGGCTTGACGTGTGTGAATAGCTTTATAATGACTTTCAGCTGGTTTAGTTGTCCTGCCACCACTTTACTCACCTGGTTCATTATCTCTGCTCTCATAGTGTCCTCTTCAGACACAGCAGATAAACCCACTGTACACTACCTGCTCAGCACCAAACACCAGACACACAGTTAGTGACAAACTAGCAAATATTTGAGAGCATTTAGCAGCTAGAGACACTTACATTTTCAGGCGGCCAGAAATGTGACGTGAAGTGTAATATTGGTATGTTTGACACGTTGATTTCCCACCTGTAGTCGGGGTTATTTGGTCCCGACCAAGGGAAGAACCGCTACATTGTTGCAATGAATCTCTGTACAATTTTATCCTTTTATTTAATTTTTTACAGTAAATGACAATGAGGGCAACTGGTAAAGTGTGATGTCATGTAAGCAATAAGAAATCCCCCCCAGGGCTGGTTAGTACAGTGATGCCATTCAAGGCGGGGAAAGATGAGAGGGTCTGCTCTATCGACCATACGGGGAGAAGTGAAGTGTGATACCTTAGCGCTCTCTCTCTCGCTCTCTCGCTCTCTCTCTGAGTCGCCAGCCACAATGAGGTTCCCACACACGAGGCATTGGGTTTGAGTCTCAGGCTCGCCTCCTCGCCTTTCACCATTCATCTTCAACTGTGATAAGGAGCGAGAAAGAGACGGAGAGAGGTGGGGGCTGGTGAAGAGAGGTGGGGAGAAGCATTAGGGTGAAAGAGAAGCTAACAGTGAAAGGAAAAGGACAGGCACTTGGGAGAGACAGAAAGAAGGAGAGCGATGAAAAAGGAACGTGAGGAAGAGAAAATTAGAGTGGAGGGGAGAGTAAGAGGACTCGATGTAAAGGCGAGGAAGAGGGGGAGTGTGAGAGAAGAAAAGGATGAAAGAGAGAGGCAGCGTGCATGAGTGAGAGGAGCATCGGCCAGTAGGTTTACGGGAGATCTGAGCCTCTCCAACGGCAGGAGGGAGTCCAGACCTGAAACAACCTGACACACAACAGAAACATGCTCTGTGGCTACTGGAGACCTTTGCTAGTGATTCACAGGCTGGTTTAAAAGGCCATTTGTGACAATAGCTGTGAAACTGATAATGTTATTTATATTTTGTCCTTATAAAATGAGCGACTCAAATATAGCCTTCAGATAGGTTCACAGCCGTGATACAATAAGCACATAAATGATAAATGACTGTCAAACCTCTTCTTGACATAGCGTTGAATATGTTCCCCAAAACAAGCAGGCAAGCAGAAATAGACTAACCACTGCCTCCTCAGCACCACGGGACACGAGACAGACTATGGATGAACGTGTAACACTTCTCTCCAGAGCTATTGGAAACCACAACTTGGGGACTGGAGATAGTGGACACAGTGGAGATATTGGACACAGTGGACACAGTGGAGATATTGGACACAGTGGAGATAGTGGAGACAGTGGACACAGTGGACACTGGAGATATTGGACACAGTGGAGACTGTGGAGGCAGTGGACACAGTGGAGATATTGGACACAGTGGAGATATTGGACACAGTGGAGGCAGTGGAGACTGTGGAGATAGTGGAGACTGGAGCAACACCCTCGCCACTCCGTATACATATAACTAAATACACCTATAGATCCACAATAGATGGCAGCATATGAATAACAATGAAATTAATAGAGCGCTCGCCTGTGTTGACAAACTAAATATGCTAACTTCTAGTGTATGTTCCATAGCAACCGCCGTTCCATAGCAACTGTGTAGGTATGTGCAGTCAGCCCAGGAGGGACTATTGTATTTATATTAAAAATAAAACTATTTAAACTGGAATGTGGCCATAACTTTGAAATTGCTCTACTTGATAACGTTTGATGAAATCAGCAGCTCATGACAGTGATGATGTAATGTGATGACATCACAGCTGAGGGCCGTTGTTCGGCCTCACACGGAGAAGATTTTGTCAATATTCTATGACAAAATATTTTTATACAAACATGCTCATTGTTTTACACCTGGCCTATACATCTGTGATGATGACAAAGCACTGTGCCAGCAAAGGGCAGGGACGGGACTGTTAGAGGCACACATGGACTTAATGATGCAGGTTCTATGAAGGAGGAACTGCATTCAGAGCACAAACGTGTTCCGGTAAGAAACACTGAACATAAAGTGAACTGTGTTCTCGACAGGGCATCTTTGCACACAGACATTAGAGGAATCACACAGTTAGACATCTACACTCAGACAAAGTGACGTAAACATATCTGCACCCACAAATAAATATACAAGCCCCCACAGACACACCAAGCCGATACTGCATGTCCTCTCCCACACAGTCCCCACAGAACAGCAGTCCTACTGAAGTGGATTAGTCCCCACAATGCCCTCTTTTATTCCCGGTGGAATGTGACTTTTTGGGGAGAGAGTAGCCCCCCCGACACACACACACCCCTCCGTAAACTATTTTCACTTTTTAAAAACAAAATCATCAATCAAGGCAGGTGGGTGGCTGTCAGGGGGCCAGGAATGCCCCACTTAGCTGTCACATGGCAGTGATTATTGTGTTCATCACGGGGGGGGGGGGGATGGCGGGTTATGACAGAGCGCTCCAAATAATGTGTCTATTGTCTCTGCAACGCTGCTATCGATTAAGCCATCCTCCAACAAGGACTCCAGACAGGCTGCTTTCTGCCTTCGATTGGCGTTCAAATTAAAAGTATATTTATGAAAAACAATACTTTGGACTTGAATATGAGCGGCGTTGCAGCGTGATTGGAAGGCGAGGCAGCTCAGATAAAGACGTACTGTTGAAAGGAACGTGGAAGTGTTTTCCAATTTGCTTGTCACACAGTTTGCCAGAAATCACCTGCGGACATCAAGCAGAGACAAGAGTTACACAGCCGCTTCATTTTAATAAGATTCTGTGATGACATGAAGAGTGAACACCTGTTCACTACAGAGATGTGCTCGGTGGCATCATGGTTCAGCTCAACACACACACATGACACACCTGAATACTAGGGGTGAAGTCACCTGAGCAGCAAGTTGAAGGAGTGAATCTTGTTACAGTGTTTCTAGCCTCTGTGTGCCTCTACTGTGAGCAGGCTCTACCCACAATCCATCACTTTCACTGACTTTGCTTTTTACTCACATAGCATGAGTCACAAAGGGAGGGAATGAAGAAATCACCAAGTTAAACAGCCAAGTAAATGTGCCAGTTTGGCTGCACAAGTGTACGTACGCGTGTGTGTGTGTGTGTGTGGGGGGAGTTAGCGGCTTGGATCATACATCAAACTGTTAATATTAAAGTAGCACAGTTGATGGGACTCTAATGGGACTGCTGCACACAATGAGAGAAAGTGAATTCAGATGTAAACATTCTATACACATAGATTACAATGCATGTACAATATTGAATGCACAATATCTAATAACTAAGGTTAAAGCTTGAGTAAGCTATATATATATCTGTCAAGGTAGATTGTTTGCTAGCAGTTTGTGTTCACACTGTAACCATGAACATACAGACATTACTTTTTAAAGATAACTCTGATGAGTCCAAGTCAAGATCTGATGTTATCAGAGAGCATTCTCTGTCCCTCGTATCTTAGCACACACACAACACATACAGATACAAGTCCACCTAAGCTGTGGAGAATGAGCATGAGTGTGACTTCAGAGTGTATCGGCTCTGCCTTCTCTCTCTCTCTGTCTCTGTGTGTGTGTGTGTGTGTGTGTGTGTGTGTGTGTGTGTGTGTGTGTGTGTGTGTGTGTGTGTGTGTGTGTGTGTGTGTGTGTGTGTGTGTGTGTGTGAGAGATCCAGCAGCGGGGGCTCAGTGGACCAGATGTGTGTGATTTATGGAATGGCAGGAGCTGCGGTGGAGAGGCCTCCAACGTGTTGAACGTTATTAGCCACAGATGGAGCTGCGTTCGCACCTAACAGCGTTCACACACATCAGGACCTCGGTGGCCGCTTTCATCCTCACGCACAGCGCTATTGCTGCATATGTGTGCAGGCCGGACGCTCCAGTAGCGTCTCACCCAGCGCTGACCTCGCTGGTGCTTTTTCTACAGGATCTTCTAGTTGGGACGGCAAAGCGGTTTGGTGCCATCTGGCTCTGGAACAAGACCTGGTGGGTGTGTGGGGGGGCATCCATGTTTCGCAACACTCTGACCTCAGAGGGCTGATGAAATGAAAAACATATAATGGAGAGGTGATGGATGACAATAAAAAGGAAGAAAAACGTATATTCATGGCCTCTGTGGACCTCCTTAATCCCTGGGGGAGATTCCTCATCCCCCACTTAGTACCTCAGTCATTGTAATGGACCCCCCCCCCCCCCCCTCACTTTTTCTCAAGCTCGAAGTTCTGTGGAGAGGGCGGGGGGCGGGCAGGATATCGTCACTCAGAATCTGTCACCAGTGCTGATAAATGCTTCTTCTCACCCAGGGCAACCTCTTCAGCATCAATCCGTCCTTCCATCTTCATCCAGCCAGTGACCCATCCTGCAACCTCAGGCCTCCCATCCATTCATGTGTTTGTCCATCCACCTGTCCACCCTGATCGCAGGGCATGTATCCATGCTGGAAGCCACATACTCGATCCCCCATACATATTCCCGCCTGTCAGGCCCATCTCTGGCTCTACTTCAACTGATTTGCTGTAAATACGTTACATTCTGAGAAAGCTAGAACTTTACTTTGGTATAACAGCTAACTGTTAACAGCATACTTTACATTTCTGTTGAATAACCTTAGATGGGAGTGGGGAATACACTGAGGTATTAGCTTACTGTCAGTTATTCTTAAAAGGAGGAGCTAAATTACACAGTAACATGAGCAGCTACAATGACTCAAACAGCGGAGAAAAGTGGCTAATGCACAGAATTACACCCAAAGATGTGCATGTTCTGGTAGAAACAACAACCAATGAAGTCCAATAAAGTCCCATGAAATTCATGTCAGCATTTACCCGTGAAGGGGCAGAGTAGAGATGTGAGAACCCTTTAACCGCCTACAAGTCTTGCCAGGTGCACAATAGTGGTTTGATAGTTATATAAAACCCGTAAGTGTGCCATTATTTTGAAAAGCCATAGTTTCAGTTGTTTTTTTCATAATAGTTAAATGGTATTGAGCTGATTTGGAACCATGATATTATTATTCATCATATGTACACTACTCCACACTAATGTATAAGAGCAAACTGACCCTGTATCTGCGGTTGGTGATCAGCTGAAGTCTGAAAGCCACTGCTATGAGCGATATCAACCTCTAAAAGGCTCTTTGTGATTGTTTGTACGTCGGGCTGGAATAGCATCCCGGCCAAGTTTGAATCTCAATCCTTTGAACTTGTTTAACAAATCCAAGTGACAGCTTCCGGTTCTGAAAAGTGGCGCCAATGCTGAAGTGCCTTAAACTTACATTCTTTCTTATGAGACACCGGGCCTTTCTCACTATGCCTTCTTGTCTGGCATATACGCAGATGACGTCTATACCTCATTTTTCACAAGTTATTTGCTCCAGATACTGGAGTTGATAAGCTTAAAGTGAGATGTGACTTAAGCTGAACAGCAGCCACACACGATGATGGGATAATGTTCAAACCTGCTGTAGAACAAGTGCAGAAGAGTCATTAGACATGAGCCACTATGAGCTATTGGTCATACCAGACCTGATGTGCATAAAGGCCTTTACACACCGGGGGCAGTTCCTTTTTGTGCGATTCATTTTCAAATACATTTTGCTGTTTTTTTGTCATAATACTACACAGAAAACATTAATATTCTGCATCTCAAATCATCTTTTTATTTTTTTAAACATGGTCAATTTCTGCACCGTTGTGCCGAATGGGTTGAGTTGCGTCTATATTTTTTGAACAACAACGCGAAGGCGCTGAAGTCCGAACCAAGATGGCAAACTTTATGACTCCTTGACAAAAGCTGAGGCTTTTCACAATAAAAGCCTTTGACGTATTTCACATTTTCACGACATGTAAAGGCCGTAGAAATCAAAAAAATATGAAGACAATTTGATAAAGGTTCAACATTTCTTCGTGGCAGAGCTTGGTTTTCCAGTCAGGGGCTAGATGCACAATAGAGGCTGTGATCATAAATATACTTAAGATTATGCAACATGAAAACTTAAATTCAAATTAAATCACAATGTATAAAAGCTCAAATAAATAATTGCCAGGTCTTCATATTCCGATTGAGCATCAGAACTCTCATGCGTTCTTCCGTATATCAGCCAGATGTCCATGTGTCTGTCCATCCTTCGGTTAGTGAAGCTGCTTGTTTCAGCATCACCACCAGTGTCAGTATCACTCTGCTGTTTTCCTTTATAGTGTTTGAAATCTGTGAGGAACAAAACTTGTGCTCCATCGCCGTGTTGTAATCGAAAACGGAGAGGATTAAAGCAGCAATGAACACAGAGCGTGAGCGAGGCAGAGGATCCAGGAGACGGTAATACTGACGGACACAGAGGGAGGCTGCAGATGAATGAAGAGAGGAGACATAATGAGCGCATGGTCTTGTTGGACACAGAGAAGTAGAGCGTGCGAGGGTTTAAAGAGGCAGACAGACAGAGACGGAGGAGAGAGAGACAGATGAGGACTCAGACTGAGCTGAAAGGTGTACGGTAATTGGAATCTAAATAGCAGAGGGTGATGTTGATTGACAGCAGCTTAAAACCTTCCCGTGAGGCCCCTCCCTCCCTCACAGCGCTCTCACTTCCCACTGAAAAGGGAGAAAGGACTTCACACTCACTCTGCACTTTGACCCTTGCACTTCTTCGCCTCACTCTGCGACCTGACATTTGCATCTAAACCTTCATCTACTACTAATCTAAACCTTCATCTACTACAAAAAAATGATTTAGTGCTTCGCTAAATTGAACTTGGTATAAACTTCCTCTCATCGTGATGCCCCTTTAAATCCGTTTCCACCGCGCACGTTCCTCAGGTTTTGGCACAGTTCTAATAGAGAACCTGGAAAGTCATAGTTCCTGTTGAGTAAATGCAGCCTGACAAAAGGTTAGCACCAGCAGCTATAGTAAGTAGCACATTAGCCCACCTAACGTGGGCATATGAAAGGGGGCAAGCTGCTAGCGTTCTAGCGAGGTAAAGGAGGAAGACTATTGCCATGGTAACAGCTTTAGCACACATGCAAACACACAGTCACCATTGTATCTAACGAGGCAGAATGCTGACAAGTTAATGCTAACGCTGTTAATGGCTAGATGTGAGCGGAACAGAAGGTTCGGAAATGGCAGAGCTTCGTATTGTTGATCCACCTCCTGTCATTTCTCTCTTCCTGCTTCCTTCTCTTTCTCTTTCAGCAGAGGCCATTCACTGTGGTAAACATGGATGTTATGAAAGGAATATCAGCTGAGGACTAACGTGTGCAGCCCCAGAGACAGCTATCGAACAGCACCCAGGAAGCAGCGACAGCAGGCTACAATAGCAGACCTGTGATGGCCATAGTAGCTGGCAGGCAGACAAAATACCAAGAATAACAGGTCATTGTGTAACTGTGCTGTCTACCTGTTGAGCATTCTGTGTTTACTGGAGACAAGAAATAAATGAGACATTTGTACAGCAATGAATATCAAATATGATATGTTGTGTGTTTTACAGTATGTCATGCAGCTAACAAGATGAACTTACGGACAAGGTGGAAAGAAGTGGGAAAATTCAGATTTTTAGTGAACATAAAAAGTAGTGAAACATTTCTAAACTCGTGGCTTCCATTTCCCAGAACTGATGAAATAAATTAAATTTGCATATTTTATCAACTTTGAGCATCTTAAAGCTGCATTCAGTTATTTTTTGGCCACCTTCGAGGCATGAAATGAAGCTTTAGCGTAAGTTCAGCCAGGAAGACTCGACTCTTGCATGCCTAATGCCGCGTTATCTCGTCAATCGCGCCGCCAGTCTCACCGGGGACTGTTTGTGTTCATTCGCGTGAATCGCGCTGGATGCGCCGGAGAGGGGGCGTGGCTTTCGGGCGACTGTGGCTCAGTGGTAGAGCAGGGTCGTCCTTCAATCAGAGGATTGGTGGATAGATTCCCGGCTCCGCTAGTCCCTACGGTGTGAATGTTGTATGAAAATGAGTTAGTCCTGATGAGAAGGTGACACCTCGCATGGTAGCCCTGTCATCAGTGTGTGAATGGGTGAATGATGACATGTTGTGTGAAAGAGCTTTGAGTGGTCGGAAAACTAGAAAAGTACAGTCCATTTACCATGAGGCAGCAGGCTGGGTAGTGGAGTAGCCTCCAGCGTAGCATAGCTTCCATCGCGGCTCTTCACGTGGGCGGTGATCGTCTCAAAGTCCGCTACACTTAATCCAATCCCCACGCTTCCTTTTCTGGTGTTGAAGAATGTATTCTGTCATATGCCATTAGTGATAAACACAAAGCAAATCAATAAATAAAAACAAAAATGTAGCGGAATTCATGGGACCTACTGGCTGCAGCATGTACATGCGCTGCCTTTGCCATATCCAATCAGGGACGATGGTAAACGTAGTCCACCGAAGAAACCAACTCCCTGGTGCTGCTGTGTTGATGGAGAAAGCAGATTTCCTTCATTTTTCCTTTTGCTGATTATAAGCAAAATATACTCACAGAAAGTCAAAGAAGGAAATGATCTTACACATAAATAGAAAGTAGACACCTTCTGAATTCAAGGTTCTCTTTTACACCAAAATAACACAGGCTTAAATGCCGTGTTAACTCATCGTAAAACACTGGACAGATACAAGATAACATCACCAGACGAGGGTCCCCGCCGGCCATACACTGGCTGAATACGGCTTTATATCCCAGGCTGCCAAACACTATAAAATATAAAAGAAATCCTTGTTCATAGAATCCTCTGCACTCATTTTGTCATGCCATTTTTGCTTTATGAAACGTAACACAGGTTTTTGAACAGCATTGCGACCCACAGCTACCTAAGCTGAGAGTAGCACTCTGTAGTTCTTCCTGGCATCCAACAACGTCAAGATACATCACTGGAAGAAGGAAAACAACTGGTTTTGTTGCAGCTGCTCCCCAGAGACACAGAGAACGTCGGCAACAACTGCAGGCAATGTTCACACTACATCCCGAACTCAAACAGATGGAGAGACGGTTGGAAATGTTGCCGTTAACCCTGTTCTGGTTTCCACAAACTGCTGAGAAAATTGTCTTTAACATGAGACGATGTTCTGCTAACTTCACTGCTATGTTGTGCTCATTTGGTGCTGGGTGGCTAGTTTACAGTGTTTATTTTTTTTTATGGTACTGTGATAATTATCTTTCGGTTCATCACTATGAGCAAAACCTTTCAAACATTCAACCTGTCTTACTTCTAATTTTGATTTAAATTATAGATGTTGCTCCATTGTCGTTTTATTGAGTATTCTTCTAATTCCAGTGTTCCTAGCCAAAAGTATATTCACTTGCATGACGTCATACAAGTTTTAGTTCCGTTACAATGGAGCTTAATGGAGCAATTCTCCTGCAGAGCTAACGCCATATTCCCCCGTCCCCCCTCAGAGCAGAGGGCAGCCAGCGTGTTGGTGGACGCTCCGTCTGCAGCAGTCAGAGGTGCTCTGCAGGGTCCAGCTCTGCTGCAATCAACGCTCTGTTATGAATTATGTTGTCCAAACTGCTTCAACTCCGACATTTCCTTTCTTTAATCCCTCCAAAGCAAAGTAACAGCGCTCATTTTCTTGGAACGGTCTTCGTACAGTAATAACCATAATTAACATGCCATTGTTGGTTATTTGGTGTTGATTGCCATGGCAACTGATTCACCTAAACTGGCTGGAGTAGGCAGTGCTCCAGACCCCCATGCTGACACACAGGATGAGAGAATGCATAGAGGAGGATGATTATGGAGGAAAAGAGCGATATACAGGAGGAGAGGACAGAGAGACCATGGGGGGGGGGGGTAGGGGAAGTGGGATTTAAATAAAGCTGTTTGCTGCACAGTGGACACAGAAGCTGCGGCGTGATGTACAGCCATAACAACAGAAATGTGTAGACCTATATGTACAATGGTACACAGAGGAAGTTCATACGGTCACTGTCGGATGAAGACCTTGTATCTCCATATCGCCTCGTTTTTCAACTCAGCCGCCTTTTACCGGCACTGCCCGGCCCTCACCAGCGTATTTCCTGTCGCCACAACTAGCGGCTCGACCGGCTCTCGGTCGTCTTTGAGAGGCTCGGGTTGAAAGTGGCTCACAGCTCCAGCTGGGAGCTTTAAAGCCTCCGTGGTCCGGACCGCTCCGCTCCCCGGGGCTGTGGACTGAGTGCAGGGAGAGAGAGTCAGCTCTGATGTTCACACTGTGATCATAGATGGAAGTGTTTGCTGAGGAAAACAACGTAGCCAGCAAGGTGAGTGTTCTCATCACATACCTCAACATTTGCTGATCAAAAACCTTGTAATTGGATTTGAGCTTGACTTTTGTAAAATACTAATAATATACAAATGTAAGTATCTGACCATAAAGTGTTGGAGAATATTTCTTAAACTATTCGGGAGAAGAGTGTCAAAGTGTTTTCAAATCAATGTCAAATGAAACAGAGTCTTGATGAAGGATCAATGTTGTAATCGTCAATTTCTTTGCTTGCAAGCAAAGAGAACACAGTCTCACAGACACATCACCGTCATCTGCAAGAGGTGCTCTGACAACACAGTCAGATGCACGGACATTTATTCTCAGCCAGGTGCTTCCTTTGATTAGGTCACTGTGACCTCATCAAAGAGTTAAGATACAGTATTGCGGAGACGGAATAAGCCTGTTTTACCATCACACATCACATATGCATACAGAGGGTCATGCCCTTCAGCTGATGCTCATCAGGAAGTTCTGTAATCTAGACCTCTGTGTGTCGCCGTCTTTGAAGACAGAAACAATGCACAGGAGAACAGATAACAAGATAACAGATAACAAATAACAAGACACCTGGATGCAAAACTGATAGAATCATCCACTAAAAAGGTGTTTGGTGCCTGCACAGTTAAAGATTTACATTATTTAACCCTAAAGCACAAGACTATGACATATTTCCCCATAACAAAAGACACAATAACAACTTTGACAATGCAGTTTTCAATTACTATGTTACTTTCATGTTTTGTTTTGTACATTTGAGGAAGCAAAGATATACAGTATATAGACTCATATGTGTGACCACAATGCAAAGGATTATTATAACATTCGTAATATGTTGACAGTGTACAGGCTGCAACTCGGTAGCTTATATCTATTGCTTGAGGTAAGATGAAGAA
The DNA here is from genome assembly GCF_949748355.1 of Melanostigma gelatinosum. NCBI lineage: Eukaryota > Metazoa > Chordata > Actinopteri > Perciformes > Zoarcidae > Melanostigma > Melanostigma gelatinosum. Next base: position 2,096,522 of record NC_136643.1, on the reverse strand, counting down.
TAACACATAGAAGATTAAAAACAGGTTACGAAATTGCAATAGATCAGCAATACAAAGGCTAAATGAAGAGCTCTTAAACTAACAATACACACAGTACACACACTTCTATCTCTTTTCTCTCTCTTCTCTCACCACCTATCGTTGTTGCACACAATCGTCACATCTATTTATACTCATATCTATCACAGATATCACAGAAGAAGGTGAGAAAGACAGTTGATAGGAAAAGAAAAAGTGAGTGACATCACACATTTCAATCATCTTTCCTCTGAAAGTTGTTAGAGGAGACAGAAGGTTTCTTTACCTCCATTCACGGGGCTCCTGCAGCCTCAGCACCATGAAGAAACACTGTAAGGCTGCACCCAGATGCCAGAAAGAGAAATGGCATTTTATGTTTCTGCAAACCCAGCAATGCAACGACGTTTCACAAATACTTTTCACATCAGCCTCGTATCGCACTTGCAGAAACTTGCAATGACATTTGGTTGTAGTTGTGAAATGATTGGTTTTGGCAAAAAAACCTGCGTGGTTAATGTTAAATCAAATAATCATGGTTTGTGTTCAAATGTAATTTAACAATCGCAGCAAGATAACTGAAATGTAAACGAACACCAGCTGCTCTTAGCAGACTATTTGATGTTGCGTAACATGGGACACAAACAGCGGTCTCCTGGGTGAAAGTCACGCCTGTGTTTGATTTAACCCAAGTCGTTTTGTTCGGTAAGTAAACCTTCAAAACAAAGTGAACCTGCTTTGGAAGTTTACTTTGAAAATATACTGTAAGCATGTAAAGAGCGGAAACTACGTCGGCGAACATGGACGTTTATTTTGAAAAGACAGTAATCGTGTAACGACACTGAGACTCTTGACTTCTGTTCATCACACACCACAACATGTAATGATAGAGATCTATTGAGAGGTCTATTGTGGTCAAGTGTGTGTTCCCATTTCAGTGTTTGTGTTTGCTCCCTGTAGATGGTCGGGGAGTCAGACGGGCCACAGGGTATATTGTTAAGGGTATATTGGTATACTGTTAATACTCCCCTCTCTTACACAAGAAAGCTCTCGGCCTTGATGCATGTCTCTCGGGCTAGATTAGACTTTAGATTAGTGAGGGAGCTGGAGTTTGACACATCATTTGGTGTGCAGGTTGTATGTAAATGTGATCTGTGTTTAGATTTATCTTGGCCAGAGGTGCTGCTTTGATTGTCTACAGGTCTATTTAACCTGTGCAGCTTTTGTTTGCATCACAGCCAGTTCAAGCTCGACACCTTCCCTCATGTGTGCGTATGTCTGTGCCTGGGCCTGTACAGGCAGCCCAGTATCATGATGAACGGGAGGGGAGGTGGATAGGTCCAACTATCACAGGACTCCATGTTCCAAGATATTAGAAAAGTGACGTGTTCGAGACGGTTTTCCTAAACTAAATGGTCTTATTGCTTAAAGCTAACTGTACCTGGGTATTTTAAGCCCAACCAAGATGTTTTCCCAAAACCTTACTCATTGGTTTTGAACTTTTGTTTGTGTTTTTCCAGCCAAGGCTGACGTTTCCTCTATCCTATTGATAGACAAACAACAGCTGTAACCATGGTAATCGTACACATCAAAGACAACGACTGTAGCCGCAGAATTCAAAAAATGTCCAGAAAGTAAACAAAAACAAATCACAAAGATCAAGTGCATGAAATGTCACTATTTTATATTTTCATCAAAAGATTGCAGCACAGTCAAAGTTGAGTGCCGTATGTAACACTGTTGTCAGCATACAGTTTGACAGGACGTGTGATGACTCAATGGCCGAGTCCGTGATGAGTCCTGTGGTGAGTGAGGCTGGAACATTCCAAAAATAATAGAGAGAGGTGGTGGACGAACATATGGGCACATTTCCAACTTCCACATCAGTCAGGCAGATGGAAAGGCTGATCTCTACCTCCACTCGACACTCAGATGGAGAAGAATCAATGACTTCTGTCCACTTTATTTTGACTGCAGTTTGCTTTTCCACAGTCAAGTGTTTGATTTAGAGACAGCTGTCTCAAAGACTTGGAAACGACACTTTCAATGTTTTAATGTCAATGGAGCGTTACATGTATCCCTGCTAAGAGCCTGGTGTTCAGCGCTGCTCCTGTGCTGTGCGAAGGAGCTTCATGAACAAAGGAATGTGAGTCGAACTGCTCTGTGAGTGCAGCTATCAGCACGCAGTACATCCTCGTAAGTGACTCCAGCAATTAGCATTAGTAAAAATGCTAGCACTGATTATAGCTGCTTCCAGGCAAAGCAGTAGCTCGTGTTGCTCTGAGCCTGTTTAACATACATCTCTCCCACAGAATGTGTTCTGCTGATTCATGTCTGTCAATACAAATTAGACCTGTGCCGCGTGGAGCCAGCCAACACAGAATGCAAAATTTAGCGTAATTAACCGGGGTGGTTAATCTCTTCATGTGTAAATATGTGAAGTTAAACATGAAACAAACAGCATGAATAGCATTTCACAAACACTAGGTTGAAACAGGGCACGCTGATTTGCCAGAGCTGAGCAATTAGGTGGAACACAATGCTAATTTCATCTCTCGTGTCCTCTGGGATATGATAATGCACTGTGCGGAGAAGCACTACATGGGTAGGCACTACACATTCATGCTTTCAAGTGACTGTTAATTATTCATTCAAAAATGTTTTTAACCATGTCCAAATGGGATTGAAGCCAACAGCCGGCTCCCCACCCTGCACTATCTGTTAGAGAAATCAACTGACACAAGAATGTAGCTTCTGCATCACAGAGATGAATGAATGAACAAATGCATGTGTTGTATCGCGTGCGTGTTTGCCAAGCCTGCCTATGTGTATGCGTGTTTATTGATCCTGACCACCCAGCCTGTCAGAATGAAATAGGGGCAGACCCGGACTGTCACTCAAGAGGAGCTAACTACAAAAGCCGCTGTGATGGAAAGATGAAAAGGGGGAGGGGCCTATGCACATCACTAGTTAATGTGATATGACCTTGTTAGACAAATAGCTATGATGATGAAGCTTAGTGTGGCACACCAAAACAAATCAGGTGGTGATGAAAACCCTCCTCATTTAAAGTGCTTGTGAAAGCCAAGGCCAAAGGGTCTAAATACTGCAGCTCATATCATTAAACCAGGTTCACACAGGTCCTGAGCCCCAGGCTCCGGGTCAGCCTCCCGGCCCAGGGAATGTCTCTATTCCTGGCCTACAGAGCAGAGCTGAGGCCCCAGAAAGTCCTCAAGCCCCCTCGAGGCTTTCTCTTTTCATTTTAACCCAGATACCAGGGGGTCTGGAAAGGGGGGGAGGGTAGAGGGTCTTGTACTGATAGAGTAATGAGAGGCACTATGGAGCTAAGTGTTGTGAAATGGAAGGGGGGGGGGGATGTGAAGCGATCCCAGCCGGGAGGTTTCTCAGGATCAGGACCCAGCGGCTGACCCCTTCACCTATGCTCATGCAGATTATTCCCAGGGGCCTGACGATCGACATGGACGGTAAGCAGGGGCCAAGCTGCTGTGGAACAACTCAGGGGGAAAAAGTCTGAGAAAGAACCTTGTCTTTGGAGGAGGCGACTTGACTCAGTTGTAAGCACACGCAACAAAGAAAAGGAAAAAGCAAGTGTTCTTGAAAATGGTGGATATCGCGGTCTTGATCATAACTCAATCCTTTTTTTTGTCTGAGGATACAGATTGGGGATTGTTCAACAGATCGTAAAGACACTTTTGTGATTTTGGGATGTGAACATAAAATTGACTTGCCTTAACTTGTCTACAAATGTGACAAAACGATCTCACTTCAAGGTTGATAAGCTCACACAAAAGGTAAGTGGACCAGCTGTCATCTATTTCATGTTGATGATGAGAATACCTCCTCTTCCTCTGAGCTGTTTGACGATGCCTCGTCCATGTCCATTTACAGGAGCTGACCACATAATCTCATGATGAACTCAGGAGCTGTTCTGGAAATTTCCATTGTGTCACATCTCCAATTCAATGCCATATGCTGAGGAAGATCTTGTGATAAGATCAAAAACTCCAGAACAGCTTTCAGGTTTGGTTCAAGTTTGACTATCATAACCCTCCACACCACCTGAAGGTCCAGGAGCTACTGCCAGACTCATCACTAAGTGATGAGGAAATACGAAGGACAGACATCTACTGATGGACATGAACCTCTCCTGATTAAATCACCAATATAAATTATCAACAACTGCGTTATCAATATGGTTCTGGGACCAAACGTAACATCCTGTCGAGTCCTGTGTTTCTATGTCTAATAGCACAGAAGTTATTGTTAAAAATGTTTAAAAAAAGAAAGACAATAAAATGCAATGGGAATACAGAACAGGACAAACACTTTGCAACACAGTAAATACTAAAGGTTCTGTTGGGAGGAACCAGTCCATGACCCTGGGGGTTTGATCCACTATTTCAGGCATCTTTTGAAACTTCATAGCCGCCTTGTACTCATGGAACACAGGATGAAGGAACCCTGGTAATGCCTCATGGGAGGGTTAAGGCTCAAGGTTACACACCTCTCACTTCTCACACGCCTACATTCCCTTACTAGAACATCTCCACCTGTCATTAGTATGTGATCAGCAACAGGAGCACAAGGCTCATCAGCTGGACTTCCCAGAGGTGGTGTGTGCAAAGGAATTTCCTCAGGACTGATATCCTGTTGATGTTCACTTGGCTTCCATTGATTTCCCATTCCCTGACGCCCCGTCCCCCATGGTACCAGCCTACATCTCACACAGCCCACTCAATTAGACAGTACAAGACTGCTACCCTACCCCGGTCTAAATCCATCACATAGGAACAATGGACCATTCCTATCTTATTTTTCTCTTATTTCTTTTGTACATTGCTGCTTTTGGAGATCCATAAAGGAAAGTCTATCGTTTTGAACAGTGTCAGCAGCCGATTTCAGAGACCTGTTGAAGCCAGGACCTACATTGAAACACCAGGAGGCGGTCAGTGTGCGATCTAGGAGAATGGCAGTCAGCACAGCAAAGGGAAGATAACGAATGAAGCTGAAACAACAGTCTGCCCACATCTCTCTAGCACTGGAAGATGTCATCACTTCTCCTTTCTGTCCTTTGTGTATCGATGTCATTAATGAGGCTCAGGCTCACAATGTGTTAGAAAGAAGCTGAAGCTCAAACAACTTGTGGCCTGACAAGCGGCATAATTAAGTGATAATAGAGTTCAAAGGTCAGCTTGCATATGCGCAGATGCTCTAACTCAGCCAGTAGTAAAGCAGTCTCTTAACGCAGCATTCTGCAGCGCTTGTTTGCACAATTCTTCCCCACAATCCCAGAAGGGATTTAGTAAAAGCCATGTTTGCTGACTGAAGGCTTCACTTTGTAGTGCAAAGAAAAAGGCACAACCGTATTTTACTGGTTTAAGCTAAAAAGAAAATCAAAGTACACACACAGTGTATCAGGTGCCTGTTCTAAACACCATGATCAGACTGTTTCAGCACAAAGCGCCTTTGTAATTCTTTACATTTGTATTAAATTATTGCTTCGTCACAACATCATTGATCTGCCTCTGTGTCGTGTTGTAGTGACGACTTTCAGATGTTATGTTTCTCTGAGGCTTCAGTGTGAACGGTGAATAATTAAAGTAAAGCAAATGAGACAAGAAGCTGCATCGAAGTTGATAAGTAAGTTGTCGTTCCGCCACCAAACTGAGATCTCTCAATAGGGGATTGTTTGTGGTCCTCAGAGGACAAAGCCTGATGACTTTGATGATTCTTTGAGTTGTCCACTAGAGTCTACATTATTCAGATTTTATTTGATTTTCTTAAGTGTTTCATTATTGGATTGATTGCCGTACAATTAAGTGCAGACATTGAAAGTAGGACTTCAGCCAACAACTATTGACATTATTGATCTGTTGATTATCTTTTCAATCAATTAATCATTCAATCAAATGTCACATTAAACATGTGCTGTATTCAAATACATTGTCCAAAGAGAAGCCTCCACACTATATGGATGGTGCAAAATCAGGTACACACACACACACCTGTAAATTATGATGATGTTGGTGATCCTCTCAATGTTCATCCAGCACCATCATCTGGCCACCATGTTTAATTTGTCTGATAATTACATCATCAAGTGAAGAAGAAGTTATCATACCTTGCAGACTATGCATTCGTTATTGTATCAATGTTTTATCTGTACGTTTCCCCAGGAAGATTAGCATCTGCTAATGCTAACGGTGAGCCGATAACATGAACACGGTCAGCTTAGGTTAGTGAATAATGGCACGCTAACTCATTGGTCTGAGATGGTGAACCTGGTAAATATAACATGCTGTTAACATTGCCATTGTGACCATATTAGCATGGTGACATTAGCATTTAGCTAAAAGCACCACTGTGCCTCAGAACGACAGCCCCTCTGAGCTTTGTAGAGGCCTCTGTGTGTGTGTGTGTGTGTGTGTGTGTGTGTGTGTGTGTGTGTGTGTGTGTGTGTGTGTGTGTGTGTGTGTGTGTGTGTGTGTGGGAGGGGAATGATTTATAAGGCGGAGAGAGTGAGAACGGATCCAATAGCATTATGCCAATTCTTTGATTTCTCCATTGCTGTTGACAAAGTGAGATAGTAGGAAAGATGGAATGGGGGTGCAGGAGAGTGACAGACGGAGTGGAGAGGACAAACTCCGGGTGATTTCATCTCCGTTCTCTTGTAATTATTGGATCATGAAAGCATAAAGAAGGAAAAGAAAAGGCAGACAGAGAGCCGTAGCAGGAAATGACAGCCGGTAAACAGGCTCGGCCGCTGCCTCCATTACCCGTCATTATCCTGCCCACCGTGGGACAGGATACTGCTGGGATCCGCAGAGGATAAGGAGCCCAAAATGATGACAGGCATCTCATAAATAGATGTGTCATATCTATCCAATCAGTGTCTCGGGAGAATTCATGAATTGCTTTGTCTGTGGTCATTTGCAGGCACATCTTTGAATGGCCTCTCCATTCCAAAAACGTGTTGCTTTGATGAAAAATGAAATAGTTCCTTTTCAACTTGATGGTGCAAAGATAGATTGTGGCACACGAGGTCATGACGTGTGTCCGGCGGAGGAGTTGCATTTCCAGGAGAAACACAGGGGTACAACACATGTCATGTGTGTAGGTAGACGTGCACTTCAGTGAGATAACAGATCCGGTGATTGATTCTGTCTTTGATTAGCTCTGATCTGGTCCACATTTCAAGGCCTGACGTCAGAAGAAGAACCAATCTATTGATTTGATATTCTTGGCAGATAACTGAGGGGAAATAATTAGGGAATTACCAAGATATAAACATGAAGGTATCAACCATTGGACCTCCATATTAGTCTTGACAGGCAGGTTGTGTGGTGGTGGTGGGGGGGGGGGGGGGTCTCATGATGGAAATTGCTTCTCATTTTTCACTGTAACTTTGTTTTGCTGAAGCTGTGCTGGGATATGACTGTGCACTCCTTTATCGTGTCTGAAGAGGGAAAAGAAAAATCACCCCACCGAGAACAATGGCTGCTGAAAAGTGACAGAAAGGGGGGGGGGGGCAGTCTGAAATGGCAGTCCCTGAGATGGATGACAAGATATTCCATCTCTCAGCTTGCTTTTCCTTTCTCTTGCTTTCTTTCTGCATCTGTTGTAAAATATGACCCAGCTAAAAGCCTCCCATATGCGCCAATCCTCAGCCTTTTGTTTGTGTAATTGCTTAAGTGCAGCTAATTACCATATGCTCGAAAAAAATCATAATATGCGAATAACCTCCCAGAGACGAGACTATGAATGCTTCATCATTTGGAGGCACTTCTTGTTCAAAATAGTGCAATTAACAACAAATCTGTGCATTTGTGAGATGAGATGCTAACAGCCTAAAAATCTGTCCTTGCATTACCGAACTATCATTTCTTCTTACAGGTGCTGTTTGCATATCTTTAAGATTTTGCATTTTTCAATCTGTCATAATTCATATTTAATTAATTCAAAGTATCTTCTATTGTTAAAACCTTTGAAATATGTTCTTGATTTTTATTCTGCTGGAAATGGAAATTTAAGATTGTTAGAAACAAAATGACCAAAACCACTTTTGGATGATCTCACCTTTCTACCCATTACGCTCATAGCACCGCTTTATTGTTGAAACAAATACCATGAACTAGGAAGATGGATATGAACTCCTCGGCCTTTACACTAAAGAACATGTGGGTTTGATGAAGGGCTCAGCGGCTGAGTCAGCGGGCAGCACGTTGGGAGGAATCATTGATTACAGTCAGAAACTAAAGGACATAAGTTTAAATATGTTTGATACATTTTCTAGCTTGTGTGTGCCTGTAGGTGATTATTTCTTCAAGCCATTCCATGTGGGAATCAACACGTTCTCCCCTCAGCTCCGGCTCTCTGTAACAAAACAAGAACAGAATCAGCTAAATACTCAAATTCAGTGTATTCGTGTAATTAATCTCAACGTTTGAAACGTTACCGGACATAAAGTGATATTTCAGGTTCACAACCTGTCTACCTGAGCTCACGTTGGTCCGTTTATGTACATGATATAAAGTATAAATCATCACAAACTCAGTGAGATATTATTCAACCTCTGAGGTTTGAAAGTGAAGTTATTAAAAGTTACTTTACAAGGCTAACTACGGTCGGATGCAGGCAGCCGAGCTGCCGGTAATAGCGCACCGGCACGCAATGCATCTTGGGATATGGTGGGCAGCGAAGGATACATCAGATGTGTCCTCCAAATCTGGGAGCAGAAGGCTGCATTGAAGGAGTCTTCAACAAACATGTGAAATGGGACAGCACTAGTGCAGCGCTGTGACCGGTCCACCAATGCAGCCTCCGCAGGATGCAGCCCCTGAATTGGGACACAGCTGGAGAAGCTGCGGACATGGAGGAGAAGAGGAGTGGGCACACTGGGAAACACAAGGGAGAGACGGGGGCGTGGCCATGTTGACAACTCTGTCCCAGGAAGAAGGTAACTTCTTATATTCTTCATGTTTGCTATGAAACCAAATGCCTCAGAAATAAAAACGAGCCAAAACTATAACAAAGGTATTCATGTGCCACCATTTTATCATTGGTGTTAAAAGTAAATAGAGGATTATTCCCCTTCACAGGTGCTGTGTGTGTGTGTGTATATCCACACACACACTCAGTGTGGAGTGAGACAGCCTCTGTTGTTTTAAACCAGAAGAGGGAGCATTGTTTCACCAGCAAAGCCACAGCAGGAGCACATCCTGGTCTCCTGACCCCCGCTGTTCTGTTCAAGTTGCTTTCTATGTACACAATTCCTCATGAAGCCAAGCCAGCCCAAACAATAGGAGGAGACCACTGGAGCAGTCTGTTTCAGAACTGTTCTGCTCTGGATCAGGCCTCTATCCTTCAAACATGCAGGAATTCGAGGGCCGGTCTGCAGGCAGTGCTCTCGTCCTTTGGATCATCTATTCACTGTGATCTTAGAGGCACAGCCAGAGTTTCTGAAGCAGATTTTTTAAAGTCCTTTCCTACAATGCAGAGTGACCAAAGATGGGGAGTCATGGAGGAAAGTGAGTTAGTATTTGAATGCAACCCTCAGTGATACCAGTGCACGGTGTTTGATGGTGCTGTGGTGACCCTGCATTATTCGTTCCAAACTAAAAAATAAAAAGTCTCTCTTCTCCTTCAGGCATAAGATCTATTTTGTTGACTGTTTGATTGTGTCATTGAGTGCTGACTCATCTTAACCAGCCGGCAGGGCCCGGCTAATTGACAACTGCTTTGGTATAGTTGAGAGGGAACGAATGAGCGAAAGCAGAGGAATAGTCATGAAAGACACATGAACCTTTTTTCAATGAGCTGACAGTGAGGGCTGGTGCCAACCCTCGACTCGTCATTGAAGGGGAAGCAGAGTGATGAAGGTGTGAACAGGAAGACGACTGAGCCCTCATCAGAACCACAACTGTCTCTTCTTTCAAATAAACTGACTCAAATAGAACTGAGTCCACTCTTTGGTCCACTTTATTCCTTTAAAAAGGACGATATGTGAAATTTAGTAGTAGACAGCTGAAGGCCACACAAGCACGTAGCACGGCGTCTGGCTGCTTGAAGATGCCATGTTTGTGAAATGCTTCTCGTTCCCGTTGTAACCACACTGCAGCAGCAGCACTCTGCAGCCGAGTCCACTGATGCTTCACACACATTTTCTTTCAGTAGTATTCCTTACAAATGAGTTGTAATCAATACAGCTGCCTGCACCTGCCACAGAATGGCTCATTATTTACATGTATAGATACAAGCAACAGCTTGAACGTGAGCCTTTTATGATTATTGAACCACCAGAAACATTATATTAGTATAGTCCTCATTTCAATCCAATATACAGTATATGCATGTTTAGAAAGATAACATCCCTTTGGATGGATTTAGCCCAGTGGTGCATTGAGCAATATGCTAACATCAGCATGCTAACATGGTCACAATCAATGTTCCCTCTAAGCTGCGCGCTTGAGCAATCGCGCACTGCTCGCACATTCTCAGCGCACAAGAAAATCTATGCAGCGCATAAAATAAAATTCAACATAAACGTATTAATTAATATCTAATATTAGTCCTAATCTTATCTAATCAATTAAACCAATAATAATAATAATAATAATAATAATAATTTTGTTTTCTGTACTATTTTGCAACGTAACTCAGTGAGTGACAGGTGTCCAGCCAATGATACGATTCGGTTCACTTACGCTACGCAGCCAATCATAGCATTGACACTATTGCCCTGCCCATTCGCGCCGTGCAGGTTAGCTAGCTAACAACAGTGCGGCGGAGTTACGAGATGCAAATGCTAACCCCTTATCATGGCGAAACGAACGGGCAGCGACACATCCACTCACCAAGCCATTGGAAAAAAGAAATGTGGTTCTTTTAAGATGGAATGGCTGTCGGAGTATGTTCAAATAGAAGAACAAGCGGTGAAACTGGGTGAGATTTTTTCTTTTTCGAGTGAGAAGGGTCTACTCTGCAAAACATGCAGCGAAGCTAAAGTAGCAAATGAGTTTTCCGAGGGAAAAATGTGGACTGAATGGAAGTTGGACTACCTCAAGCGTCACATTCAGCAGAAAAGTCATTTGAAAGCTGTTGGAATTGTACGAAGACTCAAGATGGGACAGGGATGTGCAGTGTTAAAAATGCACCCTGGCATGCCCTGATAGTAGATGAGAGCACAGACATATCAGTACACAAAATGCTAGTCCTATATATTAAATACAGGAAGGAAAATGATGTTAACTATAAAACTGTGTTTGGTGGCATCATCCAGCTGACAGCATGCACTGCTCGGGATATTGTGCAGGCAATAACTCAGTTTTACTCCAAACATGGACTGGACCTGCAGAGAATGGTGATGCTGACCTCCGATGGTGCCACAGTAATGCTAGGAAAACACAACGGAGTCGCGGCTTTGTTAAAGCGCCAAATACCACACCTAACCGAACAACATTGTGTGGCCCATAGAGAGGACTTGGGCATTGATGATGCCTGGAAAAATGTACCTATGATGCGAGATGTGGAAACTCTTCTTAGAACTGTGTATTCCACTTTCTCTCGGTCCACTGTGAAGAGGGGCAAAATGGAGGACCTAGCAAAGATTCTTGATGAAGATACACTGTCATTCAGGTCTCTGAACGAAGTGCGATGGCTGTCGCGGCACCAAGCTGTCAATGCTGTTCTGAGGAACTACACTGTGCTTGAAGAATACTGCAAGAGAGAATCCAGTGATAACGGAGATCCAGTGGCAAAGTACTGCTACAAAAAGCTGAGTGATTCAAAGTTCAAGGTTACTGTCACTGCTCTGGGAGATGTTTTGGGTGAGCTAGCACAACTCTGCCTCACTTTGCAAAGACGCAACCTGACTGTGATGGAAGGACATTGCTTTGCCAGAGCAAAGATTGAGAAGTTGCGTTCCCAATACTTGAAGCGGAAGGATGTACAGTGGAGTGACCGTGTCAAAGAGGCAATGGGGACCTCATCAGCTGATGGCAGAAATACTGGTGAGATTACTCTTTTCATTAGTAAGCTCTGTGATCACATGGATGCTCATTTTCCAGAGGATGAATTAAAGGAGTGGTCTGCATTTGACATTGAAGCACTGAGCTCAGACATCAGTTTTGACTATGGATCAGCAGACATTGCCACACTGGCAAAGAAGTATGAGGCCATTCTCCACCACCCACAGTCTATGGAGGCCATTAACAGTCAATATGCTGAATTCAAGTACATAATGAAGCAAAAACTTAAACAGGGGTCAATCAGCACATTCTCAGATATGGTTGCTGCAGCACTTAGATGTGAGGAGCTAAGGAGATCTCACAGCTTGTGGATATTTGTGCTACATTTCAAGCTTCCAGTGCAGATTGTGAAAGAGGATTCAGTTTAATGAATCGTATCAAAACAGCATCCAGAAATCATCTTGAAGTGGCACATTTGGACCAGCTGATGCGCATGAAGTCAAAGCAAGAAGCAGACGAATCCATCAACCTGGACAAAGTGTACAACCATTGGAGAAGTGAGAAGGACAGACGTGAAAAATAAGGTAAAATTTAAGTCCGATTTGTGCATATTCTAGTGACATTTATTAAGATTTTTTACTTATGGATATTAATCATTAAATTATGTTACTACTAGATAATCTATGGGTAGTAGAAATGATAATAAAAAACTGAGTAATTACATATTTTACAGACAGAGTTACAGGAATTTACACTGTATCACAAGCTACAGCACACGTCATTGTGCAAAATGTGAATGTTTTAATGTGAACAAAATGTTATGTCTGAAAGGTGTATATGTATCATTTCTTCCAGAACAGGACCCTCACACAGGCCAAAGCAGGACCTCACACAGGCCAAAGCAAGGCTCTTCCCATGGCCAAGCAGGACTCTCACATAAAACATACTACACATCTCATGAACAACAAGATTTTTGTCTTTTTCCTTTAAAGTTTGTCAAATCACTTATATTAAAAGTAAACTAGTGAAAATTGCTGCTGTAATTTGATTCTTTTAATAAGCCATGTAACTTGCTATGATCCAAGGTTTTGAACAGGTGTGATACTGGTGTGTGGCCACAGCGTGCACATCTGATGTTGCTCACAGTGGTCCTCAGTGTGCTCAGAGAGCTTGTGTGTATGCCCAGACACATGAAAAATTAGAGGGAACATTGGTCACAATGACAGCGGTTACATACTGATGTTTGTGAAATGTGACAGAAGAGGTCAAGAAGGCACAAGCTGTTAACAGACCACTCAAAAAACTCGAAATAAAATTTAAAAGGAGAAAAAATACTATGCCAAAATAATAGGGAATATACAGAAAAAAATAAACAAGAATGACACAATAACCAGGGAAACAAACCAATCAGTGGATAACGATCCAGATAAAAACAATACAGGGAAATACATCAAGAAACAAATAAGACGTCATGTGTTGAGAATTTCCTCTTCAAACTGTCGAATGAAACCGAGCTCTTGAAGATGTGTGCAGGAGGATCACCGAAGGTATGATGATCGTCACTTCTGAGTGGGACAGAAATGTCAATCCCAAATTTCACGGCCATCCATTGAAAAGGCTGTCGGTGCATTTCACTGCGGCCACAGAGGAAGCAGCAGGACGTCACCGTGACCGGTGGGCTTCATCCTCTGGGAAACATGCGTCTCTGTGCAGAATCTCAGGCAATCATGACCAACTTACGAACAATCTGGAGATAAACATCCTCCACAGACTGCCTGCAACTCGGACACAGTGTTTACAACAAAACATGATTTGAGTTTCAATGAATGGAGGCTGTGTGTGCCCTGCTTCATGTTGTAAGGTTCTGCTGTGCTTACTGCTGAGAAAGGATTCTCTCCGTAACAGTGTTTTTATCTCTGTGTGTCGGTGCTCTTCTTCCCATAGTTTCTCTGTAGCCTTGGTGCAATGCTCATTATCTGTGGACAGAGAAATAAACACAGAGGCCAGATTGTCATCGACCGTGATGTCAGACACGGGCCATGAGGACAGTGCAGAAGGGAGAGGGACACCGCTGGAGATGGAAAAACCCAACCACAGGGTGGAGAACCCTGGAGATATATCGCAAAAGTTTGTTTAAAAAATGTTACGGATCAAAGTCATGCTTCACCAGCCATTGCGACAGGCCTCTCCAATAACTCAGTGCAGCCTTTCCTAAAGCCTGAAATATTATGGACCATAAAAGAGAAACACGGCTTCTTCTTTAGCGAGCTTTGTTTACCCCGTTTCCTCGATGGCTATAAAGCACCGAGAGCGATGTATCTGTCAGAGCTGTGATGGCATGTCGGGGGGGAGCCGGCAGATAGAGGGAAAACACATCGCAACAACAAATAGGAAGCGACACGCATGTGAGCAGACAGAACATGTGCCACATAAACACCCACAGCCCCAGCTCCCAAAGACACACATGTACCTTCTTGTTCCCCTTAACACACACACACACACACACACACACACACACACACACACACACACACACACACACACACACACACACACACACACAGAGCCAGACCATCTGAAGAGTGTAGCGGTTGGCGTCTGTCAGTGTGGCAGGACGGAGCTTAGGGTGCTCGGCGGTGTGTGACCGTGGCTGCCTGAGCCACTTCACACTGTGTTTGCAGTGCTTATCTGAGTCAGGGGCCGGGTCAGGAGGGGTCACAGCTCTTATTTGCCATGCTGATAGACTGCGTAATGAAAACAGCTCCCAGCACAGAAGCCACACGCACTCGGAGCAAACACTCAGCCGCTTGCTGCTGTGAATTTCTCTCGTTACTATTTGGGATCCCACCAAGACGGCTCACTTAAGATTGTACCCAACAAGACAAAAGATGATAATTCTCTGCAGTTTATCACAATGAGAAGCTCTTTCATATTGTCTCAATACTTTCATGTCTAACTGTGGTTGCTTCCATCTTTCCAATGGAACTTTAATGATCAGATGTGGCAGATCAAACCTCGCCTGTGATTGTTATTTAAAAGCTTTTATTTGGAACGTAACGTCAGCAAATGTTGTGTCTCACTGTCTGGATTCTGCAGACATGCAGTCACTTCTCACTGAGGTCTGGAGTCAAGGCGAGCCGGGCAACCTCGGCATGTGGTCTGTCGGATCGGATCCCACGGCACATTTGACAGTTAATGCGTCCTGAAATACTAAGATGACAAAAGTCGCTGAGAAAAAAAACACACCATTTCTTGTCATTTGATACATTGTTATAAAGTTTTGATTGAAACTGATTTTGTTTCAGCTTTGAATCGTCATTTACTAATTATTCACTTAATTAACCACTTATTATGTTTTACTGCCCTACTGAACTTCCCCCTGCTTCAAGTCATTATGCTAAGCTAAGCTACAATCACCTCCTCAGTGCACAGACATGAGATATAAATATTACATCTATCTCTTGGCAAGAAACCGTAGTTATGTTGACACATCAACTTTTCATTTCCATATGAATTGAGAGGTGAATTCATGCAAAGTTGCACAGAGCCGTGGCTATTTACAATCTCTTTACTCTCTCTGTCAGTCAACTGAAAGATATTTATAGCTGCAGCAGTGATGCATTCTTTTCATCCTCTAATTGAGTTTCAAAGGGTTTCCTATACGGAAGAGGTCAGAGGTCATCTTAGCAACTCTCATTCATGGCGCTGCATACCATCCTATGCTAAGCATGATACTTGTATTGATTAGTGTCTCACTATGTGCATATGTTCTCCTCTCAGAGATAATTATGGTTTGCCACTTGAGAAGCAGCAATGTAAAAACAAAGGCTTGACTTGAGTGTGTGACGAGTGTCTGATCTGTTTTACATACAATCGACTTCACATACAACCCACTCTTTCCATCTCCTCCTCCCCCTGCCTCCCCTCCTCTCTCTATTTTCCACCTCTCCCTCTTCCTTGGGGGAAATCTCAGCCTCTCCATCCATCACCACGGCTGCGGTGTCCCTGTCTCCCCCTGCGTAAGCAATAACAGCACCAACAGCGCTAACACTGGCCAACCAAAGCCCCGGCTCCTTCAATCACCCCGATATCAATGCTGCTTAAAACTCAGCCATCGAGCGCTCGGCCAAATCCATCAGCGCGGACTGAAGATCGGTGACGCGCGCGGCTGATAAGAGGTTCTCTGTGGTCAAGTCTCTGTGATGAGGAGCAGAGGAGCCGTCGCCGCTGGCTGGACGCTATCTGGAGCGTCCAAAAGTGCAAACAGTGGCAACGGGAAAGAGCCATCAGAAAAATACTTTCAGCCTTGTTTTCTTTTTGCTGCTGCGGGAGCCAAGTTGGAACTTTTGATATGATATTTCTGCTGATTGTTGGAGGACTGAGAGCTTAATTGGACGCCTGCCCTTCATCCCTTCATGTTGTATTTTCTGTCTTCTACACTTTTAGTCCCCTTGACCGTTTGAGAGCAGAGGAAGGTTTCCGCTGCCTCTCAGCTGTACGTGTGTGCTGAGCGTGTCCATCCTCTGTGTGCGTGGATGTATACATCCTGTGGATTAGCAACGTCAGCTGAACACACTGGAGAGAGAGCTCAAGGACAGGTAGCTTAGAATAGAGCATGTGGGTTCTGCAAACTCAAGCCTCCACAGCTGGTGGGGGTCAGGGGAGCGCAGGCCTGCTGGGAGGTGTAGCCAGGGGCTTGATTAAACACCAGCCGCACTGCAGGGGAGCCCCAGAGGGGCCACACCACACCAAGGAGCCTGGCTCGACGTGGTTCTGCTCCGCAGCCTCTCCGCTCCACTGAGAGTTTGTACGAACGGGGTCAGCGGAGCAGAGGAAGGAGAGAAAAAAGCAGTTGTGAAAACTGCTTTTGAGATACTAACACCTAAAACATCCTGACGTGATCGTTGACTCGTTGTCTCTACTGAAAAGGGTGCTGTGCAGGAGACGGAGCGAGGGAGGACAGGGATGAAGAGGCAAGACTAGAAGGTCGGCAAAGGACTGAGAAAGACCTTCTCTGTGTCTCTACCAGGTTGAGAGCTGAACATCGTCACTGCAGAATGAGATGCCATGTCTCCTCCAACATCCTCAACCCTTTGCTCCAGCTCTCCACCGCCACGGTAAATAAGCATCTTTCCCTCTCCTGTCCTCTGCCGCACGGCCTCAAAGAAGATTAGAAATGATTCATTCGCTCATCTCTCCTTCACTCTCAAGATGAATAAAAGAGCGGGGCTGTTATCTGCTCTCCGTCTCTCCTGAGATATCAAGACCCCATCACATGGTCGAACTGCTCCTAATCTCTCTGCTCTGATTTCTTGATGGGAAACCACATTCTCCTGCCGTGATAGGGCAATCTGGTTTATTTAATAATTCACCCGGCAATCTACCTGCGCTACGATTTGTGGACAAACACATGCAGCTGACGTTGGAGAATGAATATTAATATATCTGCACTCAAAGGAGGGTAAGAGACATATTTAAAGTATGATATTTATACTATTCACTTCCCTTAAGCCAATAAAAAACAGCTTTTCATCCTCAGTAAGCTGTATTAACATTCAGGAACTCACCACAAGAAAGCAGCTGTGAAGGTGAGCAGAATGAGCTTTGCACAATTTCATGCTTCCCACTGACTGGTGTACATCGGTGGGGAGGATGAGTGGATTCTCATGACTTGTCATTCAAATAAAGGGGCACTCGAGCTTTGCCAAGCCAAGACATCAGGCATCATTGTTGGTTTTTGTCCTTTCATGGGATTTGGTGCCTTTGGATTTGATGCAAAGATGGAGGAGAGAAAGCTGCCGAATGATGAATCCTTGCTTCCACAGCGCCAGTCTTAAACCAAAAAACACAGCAGAGCAGCCGCTAAATGCGTCTTGCGGTGAGCTGCCATGCTGCCTCTGAGCTCAGCGACATTTGATTTTGCGGCAAACTTGAGGATAAAAACATCAGTTCCTTCAAAGTCGGTGACATGTGGAGGTGCAGCATTCATACATTCTGCCACTTCATAGAAGTCGTCCCCATGGGACACGCCTGCGTCTCCTCGCGCTAACCTCCTCAAGAAGCATTTCAGGGATCGGATAATCCTCCATGATGGAGGGGGAGGAGGGGGAGGAGGGGAGGGAAGCACAAGTTAGCATCGTGAAAGGTTCCCTTGGGTTAGTATGACGAGTGGCTCATGGTGACTAATGTCACAATAATGTCGGCTAAAGTTAGCGAAAGGTAATACATTTTGTTCTGTAATTGAAGTGACTGGTTCAGCTTTTCTGATAGACGACTCTTCTATACTTGCCTTTGTTACAGGAGAAGTGTTTACGCATTTAGTTCTGTCCCATAATTATCAACTCCACTTAAAAGAGCAATTTTATACATTAACATCCGTGTGCTACTCTGCCTGGGAAAACATTGACAGTATATCTTGTCTGGCTTTGAGGGACCTTTGTCTGGTCTGAAGAAATACCTTGTTGATGTCACAGTGACGTCATCAGCGTTAGCTCGACTTGCGGCTGGATCCCTGTCATCAGCGTGTGAATGGGTGAATGATGACATGTAGTGTTAGAGAGCTTTGAGTGGTCAGAAGACTAGAAAGCGCTTTACAAGTACAGTCCATCTACCATTGACCTTGTGAGTCTCCCGACTTTATGGAAGTGCAATAACAAGTTGCTAGACTTCCCCAATAAACCCTGAAAGTATTAAACCACCACGCAGTATCCACTCTCACTCACCATATGAGATGCACAAACCTAAGATGGGTTCCTGTGCAGCAGCATCATCGGGACCAGGTGCACGGGGCAGATGAGGATGCAACTATCTGAATGAGTAGGGCAGCGCTAAGGAAAGGAGCATGCACGGTCAGCAAAAGCCTTCCACGGACACAAAGAGCCAAATACGCCAGCCCTCTCTTCTTCCTCATCTCACATCTTGTGACCTCCTCACGCTTTCTCCCGACTCCTGCTGAGCGTGGAGCTCGATTGACACGTCACTGACTCCTATGCACGCCTTTCAGATGGCTCCATTATTAGCTCTTATGGAATGAGTCGCCCCACGCCCACAGGGCTGCAGGAGGGAGGCGGAGCTCTATGAAACAATGAGACGTGGTCGACTATCATCGTAGCAGACAGGCGGGCGGGATTATGAAGGGTCGGCAGCGCTTCTCAAAAACCCTTTGTGAAGCAATCTTCTGTTCTCTTAATTGTTTCCCCAACATCTGCCTACCTCCTCCATTTACAAATAGTTTGTTAATGAGGGAGTGTGTGTGCGTGTGTGTGTGCGTGCCAGTGGAGATATTTAGAACATACAAACATAGGGGAGTCTGGGTAATAAGCGGCCAGCAGTGGGCAGTGAGCCTCGGTAATGTGCTTGACCACATGGGGATCCGCTTTGGAGGAAGGGAAGGAAATTGTTGGTGTTGCGGTTTTCAGCGGTGGAGGGAGAGACGTGAGGTGTTGAAATGACTTATTGTTAGATTGAGAGTGTGAGAAATGGCAAAAAAACAACAGAAAAACAGAAGACAACAGAAGAGAAAAGACGAAGTAGATGCAGAGTGTTTAGTTGGCTCTCACAGCAGAACAGAAAGTGCAGGTGGGGTGTGTGTGTGTATATGTGTGTATGTGTGTGTAAGTGTGTGTGTGCGTGTGTGGTGGCAGGTGTGTTCATGAGTGTGTGTGTGTGTGTGTATGTGTGTGTAAGTGTGTGTGTGTGTGTGTGTGTGGTGGCAGGTGTGTTAATGTGTGTGTGTGTGTGTGTGTGTGTGTATGTGTGTGTAAGTGTGTGTGTGCGTGTGTGGTGGCAGGTGTGTTCATGAGTGTGTGTGTGTGTGTGTATGTGTGTGTAAGTGTGTGTGTGTGTGTGTGGTGGCAGGTGTGTTCATGAGTGTGTGTGTGTGTGTATGTGTGTGTAAGTGTGTGTGTGCGTGTGTGGTGGCAGGTGTGTTCATGAGTGTGTGTGTGTGCGTGTGTATGTGTGTGTAAGTGTGTGTGTGTGTGTGTGGTGGCAGGTGTGTTAATGTGTGTGTGTGTGTATGTGTGTGTAAGTGTGTGTGTGTGTGTGTGTGGTGGCAGGTGTGTTCATGAGTGTGTGTGGGTGTGTGCCTTACAATCTGTGTGCTCGAGTGAGCATGCTGATAGCAGTGATACTGTGTTTTCATGCATTTTAATAAGCCTGTTTGTCTCTGTTTTTGCCTGCGTTTCGTAAGTTCTCACAACTGCACCAGCTGGCACCCAAGGGAGAGGCTTTGCCCTTGCAACAGGAATGCTGGGAAATCTATCTCCGTCTCCCAGCTCACATCAAATATTTGAAGCTACCAGGCGCACCCACATCCCAGCAAATGCATAACATGTGATCGTAATGCAGCACAGAGGTAAAAGGACAACTACTTGCAAGACCTCCTCCTACACACACACACACA
The DNA here is from genome assembly GCF_949748355.1 of Melanostigma gelatinosum. Lineage (NCBI taxonomy): Eukaryota > Metazoa > Chordata > Actinopteri > Perciformes > Zoarcidae > Melanostigma > Melanostigma gelatinosum. The sequence continues at coordinate 2,076,116 of NC_136643.1, read as the reverse complement.
CATCTTCTAAACTCAACGTGAGACCTCTTCCTCCGACACACTCAGGTTTGCAGAGACATGAATATACATTTATCTGCACCATGAATAGCTGGGGTGAGTGGAGAGGCCCGGTGATGGAGCCTGGTGCCTCCCGCCTGCCTCCCCTGTAGTTAAACAGCATTCAGCATAACGTATGCGAGTGCCAATCACTCCAAATGAAAAGTGCAAATTAAACTCTCACGCTCAAATGCATAATTAGACCTCTGACTTGGCAGTGGAGCGTAACTGATTGAGGGTGGAGAGATGAGCGGCCATGCAGGGTTTTTTGTGTTGCTTTTAGACGTCGGTACACACACATTCTTATTACAGTCTACTGGAGAGCGTCGCAGGGCAGAGAGACAGCTACACTGAGTACAATCTATTTACAATGTCTTCAGCTGATACCCAGACCACATATTCCTCACATATACCGACTCCTTTACTCCTTTGTTCCAATCAGAGTCCCAGTTATTGTCAACAAACCCCATTAAAGCTCGACTCCATCGTCCTTCTTTTCTGGGTTTTTCAAAGGAAACAGAAGGCACAGAAGGTACGCAGTACTGCTGTGGATGAATGCAGCAGCAACACGTATCTTACCTAAAATAACCAACTTCAAAAAAAAGATCAGTTTACGTGTTTGCTATATTTAGAAAATGTTTTTTTTCTGGAGTTACGCCAAGATGAAAAAGTGGCCGATGGCCTCTGTGGTTCAGTGGCATCTGACCACTCAAAGCAATGGTCCCTACATGTCATTCACTCATTCACACACCGATGACACCCCCGCAATTTGGGGGTTTGTGTTTGGGGTTAAGTGTATTGCCCAACAACACATGGACCAGCGGAGCCGGGATCTAACCACCGATGTACTGATTGAGCCACAGTTGCTGTTGAAGCCACCGTCAGACTTGCAAACCAATAATGGCCCCTGATGCATTATGCAAATGACATGCAAATGCATGCAAACATATTCAAATGTACGTTAAAATAACGCGATAACTTGCCCAGCACTAATATATATACATATATACGTATATCATGCAGAAACCTACATTATGTCATGAAACGCTTCTAGAAGCTCATGTTTGAGTAGCGCTTGCTAAAAACGACAGAGCCCGGCTGTGTGAGGAAATGACCGAGCCTTCTTAGAGCGCTGTGAGAGTTTAGAGGGATTGGATGGTGTTGACTTTGCCGTGAACCTGCAGAACCTCTGTATTCTCACAGCTGCCTCCCTCATCATCTACGGAGGGCCTCCTCCCATCACTGTGGGAAATCAGGGCTTGGAAGGGCAGAATATATATCACTCGTCCCCTCCTCCTCCATTCCTCTCCTGCCCTCCCTCCATCTCCCTTTATAATGCACTCTCCAACTGTAGGGGGGGGGGTTATTATCTCTTGTTCAAGGCAGATGTCATAACTCACGATTCTTTGAGTTTATCTAATATTCCAATTATACAGCTGCCACTATTTTATAAGACCACTTCCTCAAGGGCATGCCTGCAGCTCAGGCAGCAGACTAGAACAGGTCGAACTTCTGTCCCATCATAGATTCCCAATACTCGGCCCACCTGAGATACTTTCACAATAAGTTCAGTGTTTCAGCTGGTTGTGTTGAAAACAGAGGCAGTTCGTCCAAAAAGATTGTGATGTGAAAAAGACATTTTGATCTTGACTAAAACATCACGTTAAGCTGCACAATTAATCTTCTCCTGATATCCCCCTGTCAACTAATGAATGTTTCACATGAACAATTGGTGAAATGCAGCTGAAGCAGCTGAAGAGCATTGGTGCAGATCAAAACTTCATCAGTTGGACAGAAAAACAAGTCCAATGAAGCTAATGTTGCTTTGTGTCTGCTTGATGTGTAACGAGGCATCTGTTCACTATCCTAAGAGTTACATTATAAGGTCAACGCTGTGTTCATGACTTGTTCCTCTGCTCCCAAGTGGCTGCAGAAACCTTGATGGGTAGCATCTGAAATGCAGAAAATAGCACTTTAAAACATAGAAGTGCCATCATTAACTCATTTATAGGTCATATATGCATAACCATCATCAGATTTACCAAAACCATTTCTGAAGCCGTATGAAATCACTGGCTAGACAATATAAATGTGCATGTATATAAGTTTTGAAATAGTTGATAATTTGACTCAATGGTACAATAATGTGTCTACAATGCACATGCTACATATATGTGTTTTATGTTGTAACCCTACGTGGGCCCAGACACAGCTTCCTAAACGTAGACTCTTCTCTTCAGCTGTTACCGCCTGACCTCTACAGACGGGGAAACGCTTTCTAAAACGCCAACCGGTCTTGTGAAATACGATGTAACATTGTGAAAAATGACGAACATGAGGTTAGTCGTTGGTCTGCTGTTACTGTGGAGCGAGGAGTCATTCGCTGTATTTGAGCCCAATCAAAGCAAAGTTTTTTACTGCATAATGTGATGGTTTTCAAAGCAATTTCAGCAGATGTTGAAGCGTGTTCACCTCTGCATCCCACACAAAGTCAATCACAAACATGATTTTGTTTTTCTCCAAAATGCGTCTTGAACATCAAGTGTTCCTGAAGCATCTTACCTCCAACATGTCTGAATGACACATTCATCCAACACTAAGATGCTTCATAAACCGGCTCTTGAGGATGAAAACATCTAGTTGCACCAAAACCAGCACAAGCCCTCTTTTTCTCCCATTCCTTAGTCAATGCAACTCTCACTCTGTATTTCTTCTGTTTCCAATGTTCCTATCCAGTGGCTGGAGAGCCACTGGACTACCTGGAGCCTTCTTATTGTTGGAATGCTGTTCAGCATAAACTATTGTTCTTCGAATCTTTATTCAACTTCTTCTATTTCTGCCATCCCACCTCTTCTTCTCCTTCATTTTTTAAGCTACAGAAACCATTCAACTGTCAAAATGTTCAGCTCTTTCACCAGAGGGGTGCTATGACTTTTCATATTTCTAACCTTTAAACTTTTTGAATTATTAAGCTTTTTTGTTTTGAATGGGATCTCTATGGAGAATATTTTCAAATCCTCTTAAACTTCTTCAACTTTCAAATCCTTCAACTTCCTCAAACTTTCAGCTACAGACACCATTTCAACTTTCAAATGTTGAGAAAACCCTGAACTCAATTATTATCTCAATTATTAATATCAGAGCAATAGGAGCTACGGTTATGGGAGTTTTGATGATTTGTTTGAGAGGTGTTTCCCTGTTTTATCTCCATGAAATGGCTTCAGGCACACAGGTGTTCGCGATTGAGCCAATTAGTGATGTTGATAAACACACAGACTCACAGACACACGCGCACATACACTCCTCTCCCTCTCTCTCTCTCTCTCTCTCTGTGTCTCTCATACAGTCATTCCGGTCTTAGGGATCTTTAGAGGTCTTTCCCCCCTCCTCCACACACACGCCATTTTAAAATAAAAGCCCCACAGAATGAATCCTAACTGAAATGCTTGTGATGAGCCTGTCATTTAATAACCGGTTTGTGATTATCGAACAATATGATTCTGTCTCCTCTCCCCTTCTCCCCCACACCCCACACCCCATTTCAAAATAAAAGCTCCAGAGAGTGAATTCTAACTGAACTGTTTGTGATGAAGCCTGTCATTTAATAACCTCTGTGTATGTGTGTCAAACATTATGATTATGTCTCCTCTCCCCTCCCTCCCCCACCCATTTCTAGTAGTACTACTACTACTACTACTACTTCAACTTTTGCTGTTGCTACTATTACTACTACTGCTACTGGTATTACTGCTACCATAAATATTATTACTACCACTACTGCTATTACTTATACCACAACTGCTAATAGTGCTATTCCTGCTACTACCAGTACTAATAACCAGTACTAATACTACTACAGCTATTAGTACGACTGCTACTAGTACTACTACTACTGCTACTTCAAAAACTGACTTTACTATTACTACTACTACTACGACTTATTATACTACTACCACTGTTATATAAAATACTACGACCACTACTACAGCTATTACTATGACTACTGATACTACTACTTCTACTACTTCTTCTAATTACTAATACTTCGACTACAACTTCTACTACTACTGCTACTACAAATATCACTACTGCTACAGCTAGTACTTATTCAAATGCTACTAATACTTATACTGCTAATAATACTTCTACTACAACTTCTACTACTACTACAACAAATATCACTACTGCTGGAATTCTTTTAAGCTACAGAAACCGTTCGAATATCAAAATGTTCAGCTCTTTCAGGAGAGGGGTGATATGACTTCATATTTGTAATATTTCAACTTTTTGAATTATTCACCATTTTGCAATTTTTAAAAAATTGGATATCTATTTTCAGCAATGTTTTTGAGATTCATTTCAGCTTTCAGCATTCTAACGCATTTTCAGCAGGAAATGCATTTTCGAGTTGGTCTTGTACATCTATTTCAAATAAAAGTAGCGACATAGCTCTCATCTCCGTCTCTTCCCAGATGTTAGCTCAAGGCTGTCTCGAGGTGAGAGCTCTGGTGAACGAGTGATTGAACATAAGTTGGTGGAAATTAGAGAGTAAATCTGTGACGGTGGTGTTGTCTGTGTGTTGTGTTCATAAAGTATGCTCATAGATCATTTTGACATGTTGTTACTGTCAGGAAACTGTATCTCCTGATTTCATCATTCATATTTTTCTCATAAATCCATCAACGACAGAGTTCTACGGCACCCTGGTCCTGGACCTTCCCGGGTCAGTGCAGGCAGAGGAGGGCAGCTCTGATGGTAACATTGTGAGTATAGCGATCTCATCAATGACGGACAAAACACGAATCTCACTTCTCAAAAACCTTGTAACTTCATTTGAGCTCGTCTGTTGGTAGAATATTAATAATATAATGACACATGCAAGTATCTGACCATTTTAAAAGACTCAATACCAACTTTGCCGACGCAGTGTCTCGTTATTTTAAGAACACAGGGTTTTGGACATGAGAGGTTTCACCTGATGGACCATGTGCCCGCATGGTTCACTGGTGTTTTATGTCTCTTTGTAGTCATTTTGCTTCTCTCTGTGGTCGTTGTACATCAAGTGGTCCTTATTTCTCTTTGTAGTTGTTTGTTTGACTCACTGAAAGGAAATATTAAATGTACTTCAAACAGAAGCTCTGAGCCCGGGACCGTTCAGTAATCCATCCATGAGTATGCTCGTGTCATTCATTGAGTACCAGATTCATTCAGTACCAGAGGGCAGATGGTGATGGAAATTAAGACCTTTGGTAAAGAACATATGTTCTGTTGATCTGTATCCAAATGTTAAACGTCTCTATTTTTGGTGAATTATGCCCCCGGGTATTGCATCTACAAAGCTCTCAATCGAACGTTTTGGCACAAAATCAGGTTTTCATGCAAAACATTACCATTTGAATCTGATTTTAAAGGCAAAGGACCTGGACTGCATGCTACTTCTGTTGTAATCAAGCATGCTGGAGTGTTGAGGTATGGATTGATAAGAACACACACCATCCACTGGGCTGAGCACGCTCTAGGCCTGAAACTGGAATGATAGAGTAGCCAACATGGCCAGCAGCTCTGGCCCTCTTCCAAAGACTAACCACTAAAGGTATGTTTCCTCCAGCGTCTGGCATTGATGCATGACCAGGTCTCCAGCCTGCAGTTACTGCCGCTCTAAAACCGAGGCTTAGGTCCGGCTAAGCAAGACGTATCTTTTGCTCATTCACTGCCTGGAAACCAGGAGACAGCGAACAGAGAAATGATCTATTTCAATTCATAATGAAAGCCAGCACACAAGTTCTATTCAATTGCATTTTTTTTTGCCCAGATCAGTGAAATTCAAGCTCTTCCATTCATTCCCTGAGAACAGGCAGCACATACCAAGAGCCAGGCCAATTTACAGCAATAGCAGAGAAGCTGGAAACAAGAGGGTGCATTACACACAAGGAATAGAGCCCAGAGGATCTGGGCTGTATGTGGACATGCAATGGGGGCCAAAGAAAACGGACGCCCGCTTCCATTCTTTAAAACCAGACTGTATACTACATGACTTGCTGACCTCTTCTGCCGGCAGACGAGAGCTTCTTGTGGATGGGTGAGGAATGTGCCTGTGGTGGATATAGAGAAGTGGAGAGGCTGTTTGCTTCTCTCATTTACTTTCATACCTACGAGGTGGCTTATAAGCCACTCAGACCGCAGGGCCAATTTCAGGTGCAATTTCCTGGATGGCCAAAAGCAGCTGTGCTCAGAACCTTGAGCCGAGCGGTGAAATACAAAAGCAAATGGAGTGAGGCTGCAACTCGTGTCCATTTAGGCTCACATATGGTCACATTTCATGGGAAAATGAGAATATGGAATGTGGTCGATTTCTCAGAACATACTATTCTCTCTAGATGAAGACCAGAGACATGTATGGGCCTTTTGTTTTCCAAACCACCGTCAGCTCATAGAGTCTGCTCATGGGCTCTACCCAGATCAGAATTTGGAGATTTTGATCAGATTTGTCTGCTTAACAGTAATATTTGACGATTCATTCATTTATCAAACAGTCAATCAGAAACGGACTGTGATCTCAGCAAAGCCCCCTCTCGTTGTGAAACGCAGACCCCGTCTCGTCTACCACGCGTTGTGGGTGTGACATTTTTGTTTGTGTTAAAATTGTTAACCAGAGCACAAAGTTGGTAAAAAAAACGACGGCTCGACGTAAAGAATTTCACACGACTGAGACGTCACCAATGATGATTTGAGTCAAATACTTTGAGGCTTTCTACATTTACTCTGCCGGCTCCCTCCCTGGTCTTTGTGGTCCTGGTCCTTGTGGTCCTGGTCTGTGGTGATATCATGCAAATGATGAGCAGGTGCAGTTTACTTGACAAGTCTGGACCTAACTGTTACATCTCACCTTTAAGTTGGCCTGTCGCCTCAGTCAGCTGGAGCTTGAAAACCAACATCAGCATGTCTAAGTCATTTCCAAGTCAGGTCTGAAGACCAGGACCCATCCATGAGCTGCTGTTGGGGCCCATCCATGACCTGCTGTTGGGGCCCATCCCTGAGCTGCTGTTGGGGCCCATCCATGAGCTGCTGTTGGTCGGCCCAGGGGCTGTTTAGACCTACCAATCAGCCAGCTATTCCCTCAGTAGAAATCAACCTTTCTGGACTTCACCCCATGACCCCATGCCTACTGTCATGACACTGTAATGCAGGTGGTGTCGTGGAAAGGGTTAATAGCCACTTTAAAGGACTTTCCTCTTCAACGCATTCTAAGCATGTCATTTAACGCCATTTAAACTGTCAATACAAGATGAAGAATAAATAACATCTGTATTGTGGATGAGCATTCACATTTGGAGGATTTTCCCTCAGTAATTATTCACTGATTACTGAAAATGAGGAGCAAAGAAGGTCAATAAAGTTAAAATCCAGTCAATAGCTATTCAGACAGGGAGGCAAAAGTTATTGATGTATTTTCCTTCCAGCTCATTTGTTTGAGGCTTAATGAAGTCACTGTGAGGCCCTGGGGCAACATGAGCTGTAAGGGTCCCTGTTCCCACCACCACCACCTCACGATGCATCGTGTCTGCACTTTGAAGTAAACACAGATTTATAGAGGATACACATTTCATATCCTGTTTTTGGTGAGGCCTTGTACTTGCAGTTGAGTACTTTTACATTGTTTTCCTGGTACATTTACGTAAGTGAACATTTGACTACTTCTTCCACCACTGCGCAAAACAATGCATGCTGGGAGATATCAGAATCAGAACCGTTTATTGTCAATGTATGTAACATACAAGGAATTTGTCATGGCTGTCACGAAGCAACCAATCTACTTCCTGTTTATACCGGCACCCACCATCATGCCCAGTGTATGTGAATAGTCACGTGATATTCGTTTTCAGGCGTGTTAGTTAGCGGAGATCATTGAAACGATGCTGAAACGCCGTGTGGACGGAGATCCTTTTTGTTTGTGTGGATGTAGCCTCACTGGAGCGCAACAGAGGGGCTGAAGAGCCGCATGCGGCTCCGGAGCCGCGGGTTGCCGACCCCTGACCTATACGCTTGGCACAAGGGAGATGTTTCAACTGGTTGCAATCTGCAACATCACCGCTAGATGGCGCTAGATCCTTCACACTGGACCTTTAAGCAAGTCAGTATTATCACAATTTAGCTTCAAGGGGCTTTACAATATGTACAGCAGAAGACACCCTCTATCCTTACACAAACACGTGAAGAACATGAATTCTGGAGGACATTGAGCAACTTTTGAGCAGACAGACTCCACAAACTGAGAAGAGTCAAAGCTCAAGCGCACTGTGCAGAATGAGAAACACACACAGAGGGAGGGAGAGCCACAGAGACTAATACTACACCCTCCTTGAGTATAAGAAAGGTAAAGGTCGTGTAGATCGCCCATGAAATTGTACGATTGTGATGAACACAACACAGAGTAAAATAAAGTGATGCTTCAATATAGAACAACTGTCTGTCGGCATTGTAAGTGTGCCTGCCTTTGTATCTGAGGGTTACGGGTGTTACGGTGAAAGCAGAGCATCCTTTCTTTTCTCCCATTGCTTTCTTTGATTGTGAACTTGTGTGAAAAGCACAAGGTTTTAACTGCAGTGTGCCAACAGCTCATAATGTCTTCAGTCCATTGTAGTCAGTGTACCAGTGTACACTCAAAATCCAATCCATTCAAATCAATCCAGTCTCCTCCTCCATTCTTCCACAAACATGAGACACAGAAGAGGACAGAGAAGAAGAGCAGAGATGGTTTTCTCAAGGGCGGCAGGGCTGGGAATAGGGGGGGGGGGGGGCCTAACATGTAAAATGTGATGTTGTGCAACCTGTTTAACTCTGTCTCCATAGAAGACTGTCATCCTGGATATGTGCTGATCCCATAAAGAGATGAGTAACTCATGGAGTAGTGGGGTCTGGGTAATATTAGAGTTTGGGTTCTGAGAGCCCAGCTGTATGTGCCTAATGGCATTAAAGACAATGCCGTGCGTGGGTCATCATGACCTGAGGAGTGAGTAAGGGGAGACCTGTAGGGAACAAGCAGGCCGACCAATGTCACATACATTGTTATTTTTCAAACAGGTGCAGCAGGGACTCTGTAACAGGACGCTGACGAGGAGTGAAGAGGTGTTCCTTTATTCTATTCGATTAGTTGATCCTGAGACAACTGGGTTGGCGTACTCTGTATCGTAGCAAATAAACCAAAGTGAAGAGAAGACTGTCCCATCTGTTCTTAAGTGCTGGTTATTGGGTTCCTTAGTAGTGAGACGCAGTGGTGTCTCCCCTTTCCTCAGATAGTAACCGTGATTGTCAGTAAAGTTAGTAGCAAGATATTAATTGAGCAATGCCCTCTGCACAACTACAGAAACTTCAACCACTACATCCTCCACCGTACATGCTGTTGCTAAGTGAGGATCGCATTTTAAAAAGTATATATATTCTGAAGCTATCCTTTGAAATACCTCCAATGATTTAGTTCAGATTATAAAGGCAACACATTCGGGTTCCGCTTCCTGCTAGAACATGTTTACAATGTTCACGCTCACCCTGCCAGGTGAGCTAGTTCTGCTGGCGGACGACCACGAGTAACAGAGGACGGAGAGCGCCGACGGCAAACACAGAAGTGCAATATCTTATGCATGGGAAATGAAATGTGTGCTATGCAGGTTGAGTCTTCCAGCAGACTTAAGCCAGACTAGTAGCACTACATTACTTCTGCTCCTCCACTCATACGTTTCCTCACAGCCTCCGTCTGCTGCTGAATATAAATGGATAAATTTGGATGATACGGTTGCAGTTGCCACTACCACTTCTGCAAGGTACTTGCGGAGTTAGATTTCCATTCTAAGTATTTCTGTCTGCATTCAGCCAGTTGTTTTTTGAGCCTGAGTGCAGACATTCTTGTCAGTTTCCTGGTTCATACGGAGAAGTTGCGTACAGAGCGGATGCAGTCTATTGTGAATAACAAGGCGTGGGGCGGTGGCCAGAAGCGGCAATCAGCACAGCGGCCCTGCACCATTGTGCCAGCCTTCCTCTCGGTCCCTGTGTGGCCCTCTCTGTAATAACAGCCCTCCTCTCCCACACACACTTTGTATTGCACTTTCTCCCCATTAGCCTCTGCAAAGTAGAAGGCCTTCTACCTAACAGACACGCACTCCTCGTCACACTTCCTGCGGTAAACACGTCCACTGAGTCACAAGGTAATCGCTGCAGATGTCTTTTGATTGGCAGGTCACAAGATCCTCGCCCACCTCCCTGACGCACCCCCCCCCCCCGTTCTTACTGCCGGCCTCCTCCGCGCTGAGTAAACACGCTCTCACCATCCACATCAAAATAGCAGGAAGAGTGTCGTAAAATGTGGTGGAACGTTGGAAGTGAAAAACTGCTCTTTCGAATGGAAAAAAAGCAGATGGTGACGTCTTGCCAAGTTGAAAGAAAGACAGCAGAAGATGGAGGGTCAGACGATGACTGAACCACTGATTGTGAATCATGCTGTTATTGTTCAGTGTCCAGTGAAACCTGATAGCGTCACATCTGGCCGAGTAGAAAACGATGTGTGTATCTTTTTGAAGTCCAGTTTGAGTTGTGGACCTTGTGTTTGAGGTCATCCTGGAGGCTCTGAGTTAGAGAATGAATCTGTTTTTAAATATTTTTATTCTCAGCAAATCCCTTCCACCCTGTCTGGCACTTCAGATATCTGCAATTAAGGGACTTTTTCGACAGAGAAATAAAGCACAAAATTGACTTGGATAAAAATGGAATAATTAGAACCATAATAGGAGTGTACAACTCAAAGAAGTATAGAATCATATCGACTATGTATCAACATCTGATGGAAAAATTAGAAGGCACTTCTATTTCTACCTCTTTATATTCTTTTTGTGAACATATGTTAATGTGTGTGTATGCAGGAATGCATATGTATGTGTATACTGCACACACACACACACATATATATATATTGACTATTTGCCAAATTATTAGTACTATTACTATTGTTATTGCTATTATTTGTATGCTATCCCTTGTGTTTTGAAGTCTTATGTCATTCACTGTTCTGTTTTGTTCCAGTGGAACGATGAGGCTCCGCTCTGCGGCAGAAGGAAGGAGATATGTCAGCCTTTGATAAACACAACACTTTTTTCCGTTTTAATTGCATTTGTTTAGAATAAGAAACATACAGGATATCCACAACCTTATTCTGAAATGAAAGTAGCATTGTAATTGTGAGGCGTTGTGTCAGTGAGGCTCACAAGTGTAGAAGTACAAGCATGTGTGTCTGTGTCGGGTGTTATGTGCATGCAGAGATGAAGCAGTACTGACATTTGATAAAGCGGTTGACTGTCTGGTTGACGACTGAATTGTACGTCTTCTGCTCTTCGGCTTCTCTGGAGCACAGGGAGCCCTGACAATGAACAGCTAAATTGGAGCTTTATCAAGTAAAGAACATTCATGATGTGACTCATGAAAGAAAGCTGCTGCTCAGAGCTAGGACAATGGAGTTGGAAAGACGTGGGTGTGTGGCAAGGAGAGGCTAATAATAAGATGCAATGAGATGCATTGTGGGAAACGGAGGATGGAGTTTTTGGAGTCTAACCCATATGAGGGACTCAACGTCAGGATACCTCAGCCTCTGCTGCTGTCATTTGGTCCATTATATTTACTGTTGAGTCCTCTGAATGATCACTGGATGAGCCGGAAATACATGAATGTCTGCGTTTTCCTGTGTCAATATTGAGAGGGGGGGGGGGACATAAATACAAAAGGAGAGGGTGTATATTAACTCTATAATTTTCAATTGTAAATTCAAAAACGAAGAAGTCAAGTGGCTGGGGAGGGGTGAGGGTATAGGGTTCAGACTGAAATAGAGGTTGGACAATGATTTAGAATGAACTGTGATCAAATTCTCTCTGCAGGTTTTGGTGAGGGCACAGCACACCAATGTTCTCATCCTGGGTTCTCCTGAGTGAACCTTCTCTATTATTCACACAAGATCTGTTTGTAACTTATTCCATGTCACAATGTGAATGTACATTTATGCACATCTATAGTGCATATGTGGTTACCTCAGGGAATAGGTTGTATATGTGTTATGTAATGTTAAAACAGTATTTCAGTTTATTTTTAATGTTATTTCTCCTCCATAACGATGCAACAGGCAAAAAAAGGTAAACCAATAAAAATGTAGCCAGAAAACAGAAATCACTGGAAAAGCGTTTTAATTCTGACTTTATTACATATGTATGTTGTAGGGCTGCGTAAAAAAGACAATCTGCAATGATTAGTGGATGTGACTCTCAGCAGCTCATTGTCAATGTTTCACTTCTAGAGTTCAGTGTGCTGGAGACGCAAAGCCAACACAACACGTGTTTCACCGTCCAGGTACTGATGAGCTGCATGGCACTGTGTGTGTCTACGCCGTGTTTACTGTTCCAGACTGGAAAACCAAATCAAATATGTTTACACGGCAATTACAACAGCAACCTGCCAGTTGAAGCTTCCCAGCATTCCCCTCATCGGTGCAACCACCGCACCGGCACCGCCCTTCATTCTACCGACCGCTGTGACGACAGCAGGAGCCAAAAATCACAGACAATAAAGAAGACAGAACCTTGAGGCCAAAGCACCCCACAAGCTGACAGCATCAGGCTGGAGACGCACAGCCTCTAATAGCTGATTACATAATTACTGCTTTGATCTTGACGGCGTGCACAGAATGAAAGGAGAGCAAACACTTTATGTGCAGCCAATTATAGTTGAATTGAAAAGTACATGCAGCAGTAAAAACAGCTTAAACAACCATACTTGAATAAAGGAATCACACACCGATAGGTTTATGTAATGAGAGAGAGGAAGACATGGAGGAATGTGGCCCTGCAGAGGGCCTTCAGAGGTGCGTTCAGAACCAACGCTGTCATCTTTGCAACCTGAAACAGTTTGTTTGCGTTGGTTAATCATAGGAACGAAGGCGAGACTCGTGTCTCCTGACAGCACATACTCGTACTGTTACTCGGTTGCAAACAGCAATCAATCAACTCGGTTGATTGACAAATGTGTTTTGAGACCAAATAAGAAGCAGTTGAGCAGCGGGGCCCCGTCGCCCTGTCGGGGAGACGCATTCCCAGCTTCATTGGGAAATATTGCACTTCAGTGAAGGTTTGTGACGTCTCTTGTTCCGAAGAACCTTCCTCCTCTTGCTTCCTTCACACCAGACATAATAACACATGAAGGCACATATTTGGAAAAATACAGAGTGAAAGTGTCAGGCACCAGACAGCAGAGGAAAGGAATGTCATGACTTGTATACCTGTTTTCATGCAGTCAAGATTTAAGTGCTTGAAGAGTGTTTGACTGCTTTCACAACAATATTAGATCATATAACATTGAAAACCTGACTTGTCTATAGATGTTATATTTTATTTAGTCATTGGTGCTTTTCTATATATTTGATATCATATTGATGTACTCTAGTATAAGAACAGTCCTGTCTAACAGGACCGATATCACAACCAGGGCTATGACTAGTCTCAGTGTTGTCGCACACGTTCCCATCTTTCCGTTTGACACAGATGTGTGTGTGGTCTCCTAAACTCTGTCGACAGATGTGTTTGACAAACAAGGATCAAGCCACGCTTTGCCAGTGGCAACAAAGCATTTGTGCATCTGTCTTAAATAAATAAAATCAAATGATCAGTGCTGAGAGAGAAAAACACACACATTCATACACTGATGGCAGAAGCTGCCATACAAAGTGCAAAATGCGTGAATATTTATATGATTTTGAAGGTTATTAAACAATAAAATAAATCCAGAAAAACAGAATCCGAATCAGATTCATTGGAAAGGTATGAGAACACAAAACAGGACGTTTTTGTAACATTTGAGTTGATTTCAATAACGGGTAAAATAAAGTCAAACATTTTAGAATATGTCTTATCATTGTTCATATTTATGTTTTTTCTTCAGCTCTAAAGTAAACTAAATACTCTGTCATAGAGTTAATGTTGCAACAGACAATCCAATAAGCCAACCACGTCATGGGTCATCTTCATCCAACGTGATTGGACCTGAGCTAACTTGAAGAAACGATCCTTGCGTGTTTTGGAATCTTTGTGTTAGCAGTTGATATTTGCAATCTAAATATAGTTTAAATGACCCCTCCCAATCTCCTCTCCTCATGTGTCTGTCATTCCCCTGTTTGTTTTTGTTATGCCATGTGCTTGGTGTTTTCTCGGACCTGCCTCCAGACTCCTCCCACTGCTACCGCCCTGATGGATGCCAGCTGCGGACAATCTGGCTCGTTACCCGGCAGCATATCAGCCCTGGTCTTGCAGGCCTGGGTTGTCAGTCTGTATTGTCTTCTGCCTCGAGTACTGGGCGATCTACGAACTCTCCGGTGTCGAGCCACGGGACATCACACCGTCGATCTGTCAACCCTCCGGTGTCGAGCCACGGGACATCACACCGTCGAGCTACCAGCCCTCCGGTGTCGAGCCACGGGACTCACACCAGCAACCCACCTGCCCTCCGGTGTCGGACCACGGGCTCCACACCTGCACGCACCATCTAAAATAAACCTGTTGCATCGGACTCTGTCTCCTGTGGTCTGCATTTGGGTCCTACCCGTGAACTCCCGTGACAGAACAGACTGACCAGAAGATGGATTCAGCGACCACAGGAGCAGCTACGCTGGCCGGACATAGCACGCGGCTGGAGGCACACCAGCAGATGCTCACGGAGATGCGTCAAGCACAGCAATCCATGGCAGCTGAGGTCTCTGAGATTGGCCGCATCATGCAGGAACTGGCTCGGACATTCCAGCCTCAGCCGGCTCCAGCACCGGACCCAGCACCTGCACTCCCCTCTCCAGTCCTCGCCCCGCCGGTTTGGGAGTCCCCCGTGCCATCTCCGGATCCCTATGACGGAACGCTGGGGAGATGCCGGGGCTTCCTGTTTCAATGCAGGCAGGTGTTTGACCGACAGCGCCAGACTTTCGCCTCAGACAGGTCCAAGGTTTCTTACGTGGTCGGCTTACTGCGGGGAAGGGCTTTGGACTGGGCCACGAACACACTGAGCATCGACCAGCCTAATCTTGTGGATTACGTCGACTTTGTGGAGGATCTGAGGAGGGTTTTCGACCACCCAGTGGACTCAGAGGATGCAGCTCAACACCTCCTCCGCTTGCAACAGGGTCAAGCGAGTGTAGCGGAACACTCAGTGGACTTCCGCATTCTCGCCGCCGAGTCCGGGTGGGGAGAGACGGCGCTCAGGGGAGTTTTCCTTCACGGACTATCCGAAGCCGTGAAAGATGAACTGGCAACCTGTAATAAGGCCGGCTCGTTGGAGGAACTGATTAAACTCTCGATCGGGCTGGATAATCGGATGCGGCAGAGGCGACGTGAGAGGAACTACAGGTCCCAAGGGGCATCGCCCGTGACGTCATCCTCTTCCAGCTTCCGCCCTCGTGCTCCGGCGTCAGCCTATCCGGATGAGCGGAGAGGTCCTCAGGCTTCGGATTCGTTCCCCTCTTCCACCTCGGAGGTGGAGCCTATGCAGCTCGGGCGTGCCCACCTTTCGCCACAGGAGAGAGATAGGCGGATCAGAGCAGGCGAGTGCCTGTACTGTGGCCGCCTGGGACATTCCATTTCCTCCTGTCCAGTTCGGTCAAACAGGGGTGCTCGCCAGTAATGGTTGGGATACTGGTGAGCGGACCCGAGCCTTCTCTCAACTCCCTACCAAGACTGTTGTTGCCTGCATCTCTCTCTCTCGGCTGTGGTGGACTCTGGAGCAGAACAAAATTTCATGGACACTGAGTTTATAGCCAGAGCCCAGATTCCCTTGGAGATGCTAGAGTGTCCGCTAGTGGTCAATGCCCTAGACGGCAGCTTCCTAGCCAGAGTCACTCACCGGACCCAGCCGCTGCAGCTCATCCTGTCCGGTAATCACAGAGAGAGACTTCAGTTTTACGTTTTTCCTTCTCCGCACAACCCCCTAGTTCTGGGCCACCCTTGGCTCACCACCCATAACCCTCGGATTGACTGGGCGGCGGGGAGGATTGCCGCATTAGCCCCTACTGTCATGCTAACTGCCTAAGATCGGCGCTACCCCCTGGAGGACCTCCCCAGGGCTACCACGAGCCTTTGCCAGATCTCGCCTCCGTGCCCACCGCCTACCATGACATCGGGGAAGTGTTTAGCAAGAGTCGGGCCCTCTCCTTATCACCTCACCGTCCCTACGACTGCGCTATTGACCTCCACCCGGGCGCTTCGCTCCCTTCCAGTCGGTTATATAACCTGTCTAGACCTGAGAAGGCATCCATGGAGGAGTACATCTCACAATCTTTGAAGGCTGGAATCATCCGCCCGTCCTCATCACCACTCGGAGCTGGATTCTTCTTTGTCTCTAAGAAGGATAAGAGCCTCCGGCCCTGCATCGACTATCGGGGTCTGAACAGCATCACCACCCGGAACAAATACCCTCTGCCACTGATTAATTCTGCGTTTGAACCCTTGTCTGGATCCACAATCTTCACCAAGCTCGACCTTCGCAATGCATACCACCTGGTGAGGATCCGAGCAGGGGATGAGTGGAAGACTGGGTTCAACACCCCCCTCGGTCACTTCGAGTACTTGGTCATGCCGTTTGGACTATCCAATGCCCCAGCAGTTTTCCAGGCGTTGGTAAACGACGTACTCCGGGACTTCCTGAACCGTTTTGTGTTTGTGTACATCGATGATATCCTCATCTATTCTGCGGACCTTCTGGAGCATCAGCGCCACGTTCGGTTGGTCCTCCAGCGCCTACTGGAGAACAAGCTGTTTGTGAAGGCAGAGAAATGTGAGTTCCATGTGACCTCAGTTCAGTTCCTGGGATTCATCATTGAGAAGGGTCAAGTAAGGACGGATCCAGAAAAGGTCAAGGCTGTAACTGAATGGCCGACTCCCTCCTCCCGGAAACAGCTCCAACAGTTTCTGGGGTTTGCCAACTTCTACCGCCGATTCATCAGGAACTACAGTAAGCTCGCAGCCCCACTCACTGGGCTCACCTCTTCCAAGACCATATTTGTATGGACACCGGAGGCCGGTCGGGCATTCAAACTCCTCAAGGAACGGTTCTCCTCCGCCCCCATCCTGATTCAGCCCGACGACACCCGACAGTTCTTTGTTGAAGTGGACGCCTCTGACACAGGCGTGGGGGCCATCCTGTCTCAACGTTCGGACTCTGACTTGAAGTTTCGCCCTTGCGCCTACTATTCCCGCCGGTTGAACCCAGCAGAGAGAAACTACGACGTTGGAAACCGGGAACTGCTGGCAATTAAGCTGGCTCTCGAGGAGTGGAGACACTGGCTAGAGGGGGCTGTTCATCCGTTCGTGGTCTGGACAGACCATAGGAACCTAGAGTACATTCGGACGGCCAAGCGGTTAAACTCTCGCCAGGCTCGGTGGTCATTATTCTTCGGACGGTTTTACTTCACCATCTCCTACCGCCCAGGCCACAAGAATACCAAGCCTGATGCTCTCTCTCGCCAGTTCTCTCCCGAGGGTCGCTCCTCCAGTCCTGGTACCATCCTCCCTGCAACCTGTGTGGCAGCCGCTCTCACCTGGGAGATCGAATCAGTGGTGCAGGATGCTCTCCGAACCCAGCCAGATCCCGGAGGCGGGCCTCCCTACCGCCGCTTTGTTCCCCTGTCCGCACGCTCCCAAGTGCTCCAGTGGGCGCACACCTCCCGGTTCTCCTGTCACCCTGGCGTCAGACGCACCATTGATCTGCTTCGGAGAACCTTTTGGTGGACATCGCTGGAGGCCGACACTAGAGCATTTGTCCTCGCCTGCTCAACCTCTGCCCGCAATAAAGCGTCACATCGACCTCCCGCCGGCTTGCTGCAACCCCTCCCAGCGCCACATCGTCCCCACATCGTCCCCACATCGTCCCTGGTCCCATATCGCCCTGGACTTCGTCACAGGCCTGCCACCCTCTCAAGGAAACACGGTCATCGTTACGGTGGTTGACCGCTTCTCCAAGGCGGCTCACTTCCTCGCTCTGCCCAAACTTCCCTCAGCTCAGGAGGCGGCTGATATCATGGTCAGCCAGGTGTTCCGTCTGCATGGGATCCCTGTGGACATTGTGTCGGACCGAGGCCCGCAGTTCATATCCCAGGTCTGGAGAGCCTTCGGCCGGGCCCTCGGCGCAACCATCAGTCTGTCCTCTGGGTTCCACCCCCAGTCCAACGGGCAGACAGAGAGACTTAATCAGGAGCTCGAGGCCTCCCTCCGCTGCGTGGCAGCATCGAATCCCTCCAGCTGGAGTACTCACCTGCCTTGGGTGGAATATGCCCACAACTCCCATACATCATCGGCTACTGGTCACACTCCATTCGCCCAGGAGGTGGAGATAGCTGTTCCCTTAGTTCAGCACCACCTTCGTCGCTGTAGGAAGGTGTGGAGGGAGACCCAGGCCGCCCTTCTCCGCACGGCGGAACAAAACAAGCGTTTGGCGGATCGCCGCCGCATCCCTGCTCCACATTACCAAGTCGGTCAAATGGTGTGGCTCTCCGCCAAGGACATCCCATTACGGACCGAATCCCGGAAGATGTCTCCCCGGTTCATCGGTCCGTTTGAGGTCCAGGCCATTATCAACCCTTCCGCAGTTCGTCTGAAGCTCCCCTCATCCATGAGGATCCACCCGACGTTCCACGTGTCACTGATCAAACCGGTGTCCACCTGTGCCCTGTGCCCTCCGGCCAGACCCCCACCACCCGCCCGACTCATCGACGGAGGCCCGGCGCATACGGTCAACAGACTGTTGGATGTTCGCCATCGGGGTCGGGGTTTCCAATACCTCATGGACTGGGAGGGTTACGGTCCTGAGGAACGCTCATGGGTGCCCCGGTCTAGGATCCTCGACCCCACTCTAATTCGGGATTTTCATCGACGGCACCCGGACAAGACTGGCAGACCGCCTGGAGGCTCCCGTTGAGAGGGGGTACTGTCAGGATCCCTGTCTGACCCATTGTGTGTTTACCTCTGTTTCCCCTCCCAATCTCCTCTCCTCATGTGTCTGTCATTCCCCTGTTTGTTTTTGTTATGCCATGTGCTTGGTGTTTTCTCGGACCTGCCTCCAGACTCCTCCCACTGCTACCGCCCTGATGGATGCCAGCTGCGGACAATCTGGCTCGTTACCCGGCAGCATATCAGCCCTGGTCTTGCAGGCCTGGGTTGTCAGTCTGTATTGTCTTCTGCCTCGAGTACTGGGCGATCTACGAACTCTCCGGTGTCGAGCCACGGGACATCACACCGTCGAGCTACCAGCCCTCCGGTGTCGAGCCACGGGACTCACACCAGCAACCCACCTGCCCTCCGGTGTCGGACCACGGGTTCCACACCTGCACGCACCATCTAAAATAAACCTGTTGCATCGGACTCTGTCTCCTGTGGTCTGCATTTGGGTCCTACCCGTGAACTCCCGTGACAGTTTCAAGTTATTATATGTATGTAATGTTTTCCAGTACGTGGGTACGATGATCAGAACACTGAGTGCTCCTCTACATCTTATCAGGAACAAGAAAAACATATTTCTGTTTCAGCTCTGCACTTCAACTTTGATCACCTCCCTGTGGAGAATCCTGTAACTCATGTTTACTCAGAGAGACGTCTGTGTACCAATGTGACAGAAACACAAACTACAGTACACGTTCAGCCTGCCAGTACCACCGTTGATGTTCATTCATCTACACCACCTGGTTTCAAACTGAAGACACACAGTCATTGAATATGTATGCAGCCAGAGTCACTCGTTATCATTTACTGCACATCTAGGAAGAATGTACCCGGTGTACAAATGTTTCATGACCAGGTCTTGGCTCTAAACCTTTGTGGATGGGAGTCACAGTAGCTACTACGAGAAAATATAGTTTTGTATTGATCTTGGCGGTCCCTATGGACAAAAATGGTTTGTCTCCGAGAACCAGAGTCTGTTTTGAAAAGGTCTTTCATTGCCGCAGGGTCTGACAGACTGCCCCGCTTAGTCCTGGTTCCCCCAAGCCTCCCTTCTCTCCAGTGGGCCCAGAAATACGGGCAAAGCCACATCGTTTGATTAACAGGAGTCTAGGATGTCCAGAACCGAGTATTGTTAAAAACATTTATTGCAATACTTCTTAGCCCGAGCCCTATTTTTAGGTCTCTGCTCAAAAATTGCATACCCATACTAAAAAGAGTATTTCTGCAACTATAAGGTCTATTTCAATAATTCAGACGTTATAATAAAGGTAACACTTGTGAGATTTGTTCAGATGTGTAAATATCAGTTTATGTTACTGTATATGTTACTGGTTAATTAAGAGTAAATGAAGATGGCACACAGCTCAAATTGAAAAGTTTCAGGTCCGCCTGAAAAAAAAGCACTTTTATTGTTATTATTTCTTTGGAATGATGCAGCTGCAGGTCTCTCCAACATCATAGCACAAGATGTGAACAGTCCCTGTGCAAAGTTTGACTTTGATCAAGTGAAGCTGAACACAATCAGAGAGGTTTTAGTACAGAGAGGTCAGGCGAGGTCACCCAAATTGTCATTTTGGAACCAGCTGTTCCATTGTAATTTCATACACTATATAACCATATTCATCACTTGTTTTATCACTGATAGTGTTCAATCTACCAGAATACAGCAGTTTGGCTTCCTTTTGAGAGCCAGAATCCTCTCTGAGCCTGTTGGTGTCTGTGATCCATGGAGCTGTCTCGTCTGCCTGCAGTTGCTCTGTGTCTCTGCAGGCCTAACTCAGCAGCCCATTGGTAGATTTCAGTCAATGAACCCTCCTTTGACGCATCAGAGCCTGTAGAATTGAGCTGGGACAATGTGGTATTGATTGACGATGTCATTGATTGACAGAATCGTTAGCCAGTCAGAATCAAAACCGTGGCGTCCCTCGCGAAGAGTAAAATCCGATACGCCGAAAGTCAAATCCCTTCCCCCAGCTCCCCTACGTTAGGTAGACCCCCCTTCCTTCAAGGAAACAGTTCAATTACAAACAGGATATACGTCGAACACATATTTGAATGGAAATAACCCGGACTTTATCCGATCTCTTCACAAAATCAGCTCGCGGTGAGGTGCATTTCTGATTACTATTGATAAAGTGGTTTGTGGTTCTGGTGCTTTTGGCTCATAGCGCTGGAGATATCTCTGGAATCTGTGTCGAGTTATCTTTCTTTCTGATATATTGGTTGTCCGTGTTAACTTTTAGCTTTGTGTTATTCGCTCAGACCGGAGTGCATAGACGGCGGTCTCATGGCAAAAAATACGTGATATTGTGGTAAATCTTCTGGTTGAAATATTAGTTCAGTCGAATTGCGTTTGGAGCATGTAAAAATGGCGTGCAGGATATTGTTGCCCAGACTGTTTTCTTTAACTGAGTAGACAACATGTGTGTAACATTCATTCATTCCTGAGAAGTGCATTGTACGACATTGTAAACTTTTTTCGATGGAACCCCAGATGGTCTTCGCTCGGGTTTAAATTCGCAATCCAGTGAAATCAAACCCGAACCTTTGCATTTTCCATTTGTTACAAAAAAATACCAACAGATATTATTGTACGTTTCACAACCTCTAATGCTGAGTGGCTGACTGCCAGTTACAAGTCAACAAACAACACAAGCTAATAAAAGATGCTTACTACATACATATACTATATACTACACTGACCATTCTGATACATCTGCTGACAACAAAGTTCTCATCGGAGTCAAACGCGTAGACCTGAATCTCTTTATAATCTCGCTGGTGTTTCCTCGAGCGGAGAAAACGGACAGATTGCGTTGCTGTCGCTGCAGATTGCGATCCAGTTGCCGAGCTCGTCCCCGTCATCTCGATGTTCTCTGCTCAACTTCATTTTTGAGGTAATACTCGAGTCAGCTAGGTCAGAGCCTTCTCGCCTCTTTTCACAGGTTTTCTGAACTTTTTCACAGCAGTCTTTTTTCCACATACTATCAAATGGCCAAGAGCAGAGCTTGGCCGTGCTGCTCCTCCGGTTTCTGCAACACCGACGCAACACCGACACAAAGTGAGATGTTTTCTAAAGCGGCTCTGCTCACAAACACCATCACTTCTGTCCACAGCTGACGAACAAAATCAACACGAAATAAAATGTCTACGTCGTAGCTTTCCCTTTTATTAGCTACAAAAAAATGCAATATAGCAGATAAAATGTACATAAAGTGTAAAAGTATGAAATGGTTAATGGAACATACAAAAATGAGAAATCTAAACTGTGAGACACATGAGACCATGTGGGTTGGTGGGAGTGGGGGTTGCTTCGGGAGACTTTTATTCATGACTCTAAATCCATGACAGAAACCATTAATCATGTGTAGTTTCTTGTATGTTTTTGAAAATCAGTTATTCCTCTTGGGTGCAGAGCAACACTGTCGCAGTAATTATCATTTCCACCGTAATGGCAAGGGTCATGACCTCTGGGATCTGACACTTTGGGTGACATACAAACAGAAATGTGTGTCTCAGAGGTCTGTCCGAGAAACAAATTCTTAATGACTCTGTGTACATCATATGCCGATTAAAGTGCCCTAAAACAGATTGATCGATAACATCAGCTCCATTAAATTGCCCGTGCATTGTTGCCCTTCTCCATCACTTCAGTTGTTCCTCCTGTCAGCCAGAGAATCATGACACCAGCTGCAGACGGAGAGGAGGATTCAGTGATATCGGCTCCCTTTGGCCTCGTGTCTGGCTCTTAATAGCACTTCACAGCGGTAATGGTGCTGGGGTTAATGTTAATATGGAAATGACTCTTGCGTGTGTGTGTGCGTGTGTGTGTGTGTGTGCAGCTGAGGGTCGGCCTGTCCTTCATCCCTACAGCTGTAGCTCTTCATCAGCGTGAGTCTCTCCCTCTGTGGAAATGGGCGAGAGTCGGCAAGCCCGGCTCGTGCCATGAGACTGATACAAGCCTGCTTCACTCTCTGCCTCCGGCTCTCCCACACACACACACACACACACACACACACACACACACACACACACACACACACACACACACACACACACACACACACACACTGTGATTTAAAGGCCTGATAGTCCGTCAGTCTGGGCTTGAAGAGACGCGGCTTGGGCCGCCATCGATCTGCCGTTTGATTGCTTCGGTTTACGAGCTGCTCCAGTTTAATTGAACAGAACTAAAGGTCCTGAGATTTCAGCCTCTCAACACGAGCTGATGTGTGATTAGTGTAATGGGGCTGGACAGTTTTTCCGACATCAAGTTTGTATCCAACAGACAAGATGTCTGCTTTCACTCTTCATTTACCATCACAACATGTCACATAAAGAAATGTGCATCGATCCTCAGCACAGAGTGAACGTGGTCCTCTGTGGCGGAGAGACACTGTTTCCAGTCAGTCTGGTGCTTTTATCAAGTCAAAAAATTGCAGTCACACACAATTCATGTTCAAACTTA
Source organism: Melanostigma gelatinosum (assembly GCF_949748355.1). Classification (NCBI taxonomy): domain Eukaryota; kingdom Metazoa; phylum Chordata; class Actinopteri; order Perciformes; family Zoarcidae; genus Melanostigma; species Melanostigma gelatinosum. The sequence goes on along the minus strand of NC_136643.1, from coordinate 2,052,617 downwards.
TAGCCTATACCTGAGCTGTTCATCTACTCCTGTTTTAGCCCAACTGCCTTGGACTGAGATCCATGGCCATCTGGTTCCTTCTTTATTTTCTGAAATTGATCAACCACTCAGCCAGCCCTCCCCACACTCAATATATATGACTTCACCCTCCCATTCTCCAGTTAACCCACAGCAAATCAGCCATTTCAGTTTGGGAGCTTGGCCAAGGCTATATCTCAGAACAGAAAAAGAGGGAGCGAGGTGAGAATTTGGGTCTATGACTAAAAGCGTTGGCTCGCACCCAACTAACCAGTCAGGGTTAAGGTAGCTGGAGCTAACAGCTCTGGGTGTGTGAGCTGCCATCGTGTGTGTGTGTGTGTTTACTGGCTTCCTGGTGTGGAGTTTCAGTTTTCATGCTGATGGGAGGAAACGCTGATTTAATTTCAGCCTCCTTTGAGTGCATCTGGGACTCTGATTTACAACCCTCGATACTTCGACATAATACATTGTGGCCGGAGCACATTAGCTGTGAGAGCAGGGAGTGTTACCATGTAGATCCATACGGTACTGTAAATACGAGTGAGTCATAAACAGAGCTGGAACAGATGTTTCAAAACGGGGGCCAGCATTTGAAGTGAGGCGCATCGTTGTGCTTTTGAACTGTGGAAAGTGTTTTGCACCGAGTGAAACTACATGTTGGCTGATTATTGGAGGGAGAATTCTTCTCTTTTGGGGTTGCAAATGCATTTAATAGGAGTCTCCAGGTGAGCATTGGTTTGACGCATGAGACAGAGAGGAAGCCAGACAGACAGACAGCCGTCCTACTCCTGACCACACACGCTCATCTCCTCTTTGACCATGGATCTCCTCGATGAGCCCTTGCAGTTTTATGGCCGATAACCACTGTGGGCTATAACAGAAGATGTCATTATACGTTCCATGGCAGAGTGGCTCCTCTCGTCTGTTCTGTCCCATTGAGCTGTGAGGTGATTTTCAAAAGAGACGCAGCAAAGACGGGTCCCCCAGAAAATGAGATGCTAAGGTCATTAACTTTTATCCCTCAACTATGAATATAAGCCGGAGCGCCGAGTCTCTGCTCCCAATGTCACCTTACGCCAGAGACGGAGGTTCACTGTGGAAGGCACAGTGAATAGTGGAGGTTGGATGCTTCTCTTAATTTCCCTGTTTGAGAGAAACTACCTTACTAGTTGCCACAGCAGCACTGCTGCACCGCCATTAGCTCTTCAGCTTTAATGGAACTCATGTGCAGTCGTGTAAGACGTCCTTGGGTCGAGACGAAGACCACAGAAGCAACGTCCCAGTTGAATTCCTCCCATGAACCTTTGCTGCACAGCTGACATACGGTCTGGACAGGTTGCCAAAGGGCTGGCACACAGAGACAGACAACCATTCACGCTCACGCTCACACCGAAGGATGATCGTTAGACGACAACACAGACGATCATCCACAGTTTGGATTGAGATTCTCAGTTCTCTTTCAGCTAGGTGTCCAACAGGGACAAATTATGTGCAAAATGTTGGGTCTGCGAAGACTTCCAGAACATATATGTAAAATCCTAATCAGAAAATATTGAATATATTTAGCGTGTGCTATATTTACTTCTGAAAGAAGGAAAGCGGTGAAGTGCAATGTTGTATCTTAAGCATGCAGGCCTCTGCTTAGTGGTTGACTTACAGATATGATATGATTTGTGTGACAGTATGTTGATGCTGCTGTGAGTTCTGTAATTCAGTGTGTTCCTTAAAGGTGTTGCATACAGTCGATCTATCTCCGCTGAGGGGAAACCAGAGCGTGTGTGTTATCAGCAAGCGGGGCACGCTCTCATGCTGGAACATGCATTACATTACAGTCATGTAGCAGACGCTTTTATCAAAGCGACTTACAATTCATACACCGTAGCAATTTTGGGGTTAAGTGTGTTGCCCAAGGACACCTCGACATGCGAGTAGCAGATCGAACCACCGACCTTGTGATTGAAGGACGGCCCTGCTCTCCCCCTGCACTAAAAGCATGAACCGGCCATGCAGACAAAGCAAGGAGGAGCTGTGACGATAACAGACAGAGTGAGAGAGCGACGTCATCCTCTGCTCAGATAAACATCACTAATAGATCTTTATTAGTTCCCTGATCAGTCAATTCAGCAGCATTGAAGTGCCTCACTCTGCCACATACGTTGAATGCTAAACATGTAACGTTGGCGGACCTTTGCACCGCTAGGCTTCCACTATAATCACTCGGCTTCACTAAGTGCCATGAGATCCGCTCTGCAGACGTAAGAAGAGACCAGCCTTCCATTAATATCTCTATGTGAGCAGTTGTCCACCCTTTTACATGGGAAATCTCATCGTGTTTTTTCTTCTTCATTAAACTAGCGATATACAGGAAATAACTTCATAACTTTTTTGAGTTTCTCTTGGAACATTTATTTCCGGTAACATCTGGCTGTTGCTTCGTAACCTTATCCTTGACATATGCTTACTGTACTCTGGAAATGTTAACTCACCAAAATTAGACGACACTAACTCTGAAAAAGTTGAAGAGTCACAGCGGTCTGCTGGGTCCAAGAAATAAAACAAAACAATCCCACAACGACAGCTCACCATCTTATTTGGCCTAAAACTGACTCAGCCCTCAGCTGCAGCCGGTAAACAGACACATCCAGCATGCGGCACACACTTACGGCTTCAACGTAGCCCGTCCGTCAGTGTGGGCGAGTCCAGAAACCAACTAGATTATCAGGGTCAGCAATGAAACAATGATTCTGGGCTTAAGGAGATGGAGAAACGTATGTAAATAGACATTTAATCAGGATAAAGACAGAAGAAAGAAAGCTTTTCTATGCATGGATATGATTAGCATGCTAGCTTTGATTTTGATATTCTCTCAAATTCCAGCAGAGTTGGAAAAGAAATAACAAAATAAAAGAGCCACATGCTACATTGTAGGGTATGCCTCGAGCTACAACCATAAAGCTGGATGTTTGAGCAGGAAGCATCACTGAAGCATAATGTGGAAAGGGGAATAAACCCACACACTCATCTTAAAGCGGGGAAAAATGAGAAAAAAAGAATATAATAATAAAAGCATACCAGAACGCTAAGCGTACTGGTACTGCACACACTGTGTGTGTGTGGGGGGGGGGGGGGGGGGGGGATGAAAGACTTTGCAGCGCCTCGCTCGCCTGCAGGGTAGACAGAGCAGGAGACGAACTCAGCAGGCCTCACTGGGGTTTTCGCTTCATGTGCAGAGCCATGTGGAATGTTTTGATTTCCATCGGCGAGGTGCCGGCGAAGACGTTGTGTGTGAATCAGACCCCGGTCCTGCTGCTAACCCCGGTGCGTGTGCTCGTCTCCCCGCTTCGTCTGTCACTTCTCCATTTCCACCCCCTCCTTTTCCGAGGGTATTTTCCACTTTCTTTTTTTTCCTCTTAGTGAATAGAGGAGTAAAAACATGGCGACCCTGTGAATCCCAGTGGCTCATGGGAGGTGGAACACAGACCCAGTCTTTAGTCAGAATTCTCTGGGTAATCGGTTCAAGGAGAGACCAATGAAAACGAGGATAAAAAGAGCGCGAGGGGCCTGTGAGGAGTAGTGGTTTTTAGGGTAGTTTGAGGTCTACCCAGCTCCTACCTTAGCTGGAGTCACTGTTTAAAGATATGCATGCTAAGATGCTGAGTCTGAGTCTTTACAGCGGAAGGGCTCGATCGCAGCATGTTTGTTTAGCCGTGTCTTGTTAGATCTGGTGTCTTCTTCATGCGTTTGAATTCGCTGACTCGCTGCATTCACTTCAGGTCAACTCCCACGCAGACATCCCCAGATGCAACGAAGACACGCGGAGAGTGGGAATAAAAGAGTGGTAGAAGGAGGGACAGTGAAAAAGTCACAGAAAAACTGCAGTTAGAGAATGAAGTGTCTGTGTGAGCATGACGGAGCGTGCCTCAGCTCGAGAGACGGAGCACACTGAGGCAAACGGCAAATGATGACAGTTCAGGGATGAGCCCAGAGCTGTCAGCAAAAAGGGAAAGAAAAAGGGCTGCGAGCGGCCCTTCTGCAAGTCGAAGTGACAGCCATGTAAATATATTGGCGGAATATGCTGCAATTTAGGCATCATTTACCCTCCCCAGCCCGAAGAGGAAAGAAAAAACTGACAATTTGTCCTTTGAAGGTTAAAATGAGCATTTGGGGCTTTCTGGAAGAAAAGTCCTGTGTTAGCTACAGTAAGGGCACTGTGAGGAGAGCCTAAACAGGCCCATGCACTTCCTGTACCGCATGCCTGGCCCGAGTTCTGAAAATCATTACGCCACCATCTGTCTGTCATGACCTTGGCATATATGCACTTCACATGTATGACATTTAAACAGAAAACAGATGCAAAGGACCTTTAAAGAGAAGTGTGATTCACCACTCGGGGCTAATGGCTGAAAAGTGTGAACGCTGCTTATAAAGGGGCCGAACTTTACCGGTTCCAATGTTGAGCAGACTGCCATCAAATGAAAACACCGTCCAGAAACGGTGTTTTCATCCAACTCGTGCAGCTCACAGTACGGTAGATTGAGTAGCTAGGCTAGCTAGCTAGCTAGCTACTCAATTCTACTATGATTAGTCGAAGAAAATAATTACGATGGCAGTGGCATCAGAGGACAAACTGAAATTGCTTTCCATTCAAATGATGGGGTATTGAATGAAGTAGAATAGAGAGGTACTCACTTGGTATCTGTATCACTTTAAGGGTACTGGTATTGTAATTTTCATAAATGATACCCAGCCCGAGCAGACTGTCACCAGACTTTGAAGCAGTTGCTCTGAGCATTAAATATTGTTGCAGGTGGGTTTACATTGAAGCCCAGCGTGTCTCATAGATGCTAGAAGGTGCCCAGTTATCAGGGAATCAGACCAGCTGTTAATGTAATGAGCAAAGGTACTGAATGCTGCATGTTAATAACATGGTCTCAATCAGTACATGTTACTGTTGCATGTTACAGAGCAGCCCTGCTACACACATGCCTTAAAATGGTTAAAAACACCAAAATGTTAAAGTATCACATTCACTTTACACTTCTTTAAAGTAGCATGGCAGAACAAATACAGCAAAAACACAAAGAGGAAACAGAGCACAGCTTACCTCTGCAGTGTTATTTATCACTTTAACGCCATGACACCAAACTCGTCAAGCTTTTCTCAATATCAGTCAATTTGTCTCCAGTCACAATTATCAGCACCTTCCAAACAGTTAGGAACTAATAGTTGCTTCAGAGTAAAATAGCTCGTGCCAAAGGAAGGTAGTGTTTGTTCTGGCTGATGACTGAGTGTTTGAGCATGTGACCAACAGGTGAAATCAATCAATGGTTTAGTGCGGTAACTGCATCTTACTTTTAAACACATGATTTGTTAAACTAGTGACAGTCGATCAAAGATCTGGAAGAAACTTTGAGCAGATGGAATAATGTCAAGCAATTAGAGAATTGGATTTCAGGACAGTTTTCCTCCCAATATTGTTGTTTATTGGAAATAAACAGATGCAGCTTGAACACACTGTAACAATTATGTGTAAATGTGCTCAGCTCACGGGCTGTCTGTGAGAAAATACTGCTTGCAAATAACTCTGCACTGTTTGTTTTTCCCTCTTTTGGATTTGGCATATGTCACAATTTAATAAATGCCAGACACTTCTAAGGGATTGAAAGCTGACGTGACACTTCATGTGCATTTCAATGTGCCTCTCCACTCATGTTGCACTATCAGCACTGTCCTATATGTCGACCATCTGTTATTGGAGATAAACCTTAGCTGAATTTCAGGAGCAGGGCCACACCTCCACGGGGCCACTCCCGGCCACACCCTACAAATACCCACGGCCACCATAGCTCAGCCTGCTACGCCTTTCGCACCAAACCGTAAGGCTGCTACACCTTCAGAAAAGAGTCAGGCTGCTACGTCGTTCACACCAAACCGCAAGAACGCCCGCAGCACCGCAAAAACAACGAACAGGGAAGGAAAATAAACCCTTACCTCGCCAGCATGGACCTGCTACTAACCGGGCCTCCCGATGACGACGAACCGTTTGCCTCCCCAGCCGCCACCCGCACAGCCCGGGGCCGCACTCCACCGAGGCAGGGCTTCCAGACGCCACCGATCGCCTCCGGGAGAGGCCCGGCGGCCCAACGCAGCCGCACCCGCCGACCGGCCACATCCATCGACCGGAATCCCTCCCTCCGGGCAATCCGCCAGTACGGGGACCCAGACCGACCGTCATCGTCCAGCAAACCAAGTCCCACCCCGGCACGCCTCCGTGGCAGACGGCGATCCGCTGCCCCCGAACGCGGGCAACGGACGCGGAAGTACCCCCCTTCCTCCTCCGCTCGCTCCGGACGCAGCGCTCTGGGACAAACCTCCGACAGCCCGGCTTCCGGCGACTCCAGCATCCCAGCACGCCGCGCTCAAAGCCACCGGCAAGGCGCTGGCGCCCCGACCGCATCTCCCAGCGGAACCGACCCACCCAGGATCGCCGCCTGGACCGTAGCGTGCCTGTTAACGGAGCTGCAGGAGAGGGGGATCCCCCACAAGCGCCGCGACAAAAAAGTGACACTGCTCCAACTCCTCGCAGCCGCCATGACACCTCGCCACGCAGCGACGGACTTTCCAGCAACACACGGGCGCGCTGTCAGTGACGCAATCACGCACCACCAAGCCCCGCCCCGCCGGCCTCGACGTTCCAGGTTGCCAGGTTCACAGCGTCCCCCTCCACCATCCCATGCAAACCCCCCGATTCATGGCCGCTCCGGAATGCCAACTCTCCCTCCCTCACTACTTCCGCAGGATCCTACTGCTCCTTCCAGCTTCGTTCCTTCGGCCTGTACTTTCACTTTCCCCTCTCACCACACTTCCTCTGCTCCCCACCCCGGCACCGGGGTGCCGGGTTTCCTCTCCTGTGTCCCTCCCCCCTATCCCACTTTTCCCACCACACATGCCTTTCCCTCTATACACATCCCTGGCACCGGGTTGCCAGGCTCCCTCTCCGCCGTCCCCCCCCCCCTATCCCACGTTCCCCACCACACATGCCTTTCCCATCATGACGGGTCCGGGCACCGAGTTGCCAGGCTCCCTCTCCTCTGTCCTCCCCCCCTATCCCCCTTTTCCCACCACACTGTTTCCAGGCACCGGGATGCCAGTTCCCACCTTTTCTCTTCCTACTCTCCAACTAGCCCATCCGCTGCCTCTCGGCACCACACTGCCCCCCCCCCCCCCGAACGCAGCAGGCAATGGGACGCAGCAACAGGAACAGAACGCAGCAACGAATCGCAGCAACGCAACAACGCCACAACGCAGCAACGGACCGCAGCAACGCAGCCACGGAGTGCAATGACGCAGCCACGGAACGACTCAGCCATGCCATGTAACGCAGCAACGCCGGAATGGAACGGAACGCAGCAACGCCGGAACGGAATACAGCAACGGCAGAACGCAGCAGCCACGCATTGCAACGACGGACCCCAGCAATGCACCCCAGCAACGTACCCCAGCAACGTAACGCAGCAACGTAACGCGCAACGCAACGACGCAGCAAGCAACAACGGGATGCAGCAACACAGTGCAACGGATGCAGCAACGTAACAACGCAGCAAGTAACGAACGCAAAGCAACAACGGAACGCAGGACGCCAGTGCCCCCGCCGCCTACTTCAGAAAACACAGCAAGTGACCATAACCGGGACATCTGGCACCGGGATGCCAGTGCCCCCATCCCGCCCACTTCCAGCGATGAACTCACACAATTGGCCAACAACGATGCCGCTCCCTCTGCCGTCTTTTGGGGGGTTTTCACGACGGACGACATTGCCGGAGACCAGCCTTGAAGAAAGAGAAGAGAAGAGCCGGTCCCCGTACTATATTTCAAATTCAACTCACACCTGAGCCCCTACGAACCCCTCATGCGCTAACTACAAACCAGGAAAACACAGCAAACCGCCCCCCACGAACCACTGTTCACCACAGAGACTGGCCGCATCGCCGACCGATCCTGGTTCCTCTTGCACTTCAGGGGAATCCTAACCATCTCCGGGATCAATCCCGGCTCCTTCCCTGGCCACTCCTCCCACGTAGGAGCCGCCACCACCGCAGCGAGCAGAGGAGTCCCAGACCACCATCAAAGCCTGGGCCACTGGCCCTCCCACGCCTACCAACTCTACACCCGCCACAGCGCCACCGACATGCGCAACGGGCAGGCGGCACTGCTCCCGTAGGCAGGCTTTTGGGGGTCTGCAAGGCCCGGGAGCCGCAGTGGACCCTCAAACTAGCCTTTCCCCAAACCGCTTCGCTCAGGCTACCCTCCACCAACCATCCCTAAAACTCTCCAGCCGGCCAAATCGCAGAGGTGGGGCCCTAAGCTAGTGAATTGGAGATAAACCTTAGCTGAATTTCAGGAGCAGGGCCACACCTCCACGGGGCCACTCCCGGCCACACCCTACAAATACCCACGGCCACCATAGCTCAGCCTGCTACGGCTTTTGCACCCCACCCTCCCGCCCCTCTTTAAAACCACTCCCGGAAGGCCACCTGCCTCCACAGCCACTACTGTCCCACATGGACCGGGGGGGTGTGCAAGGCCCGGGAGCCGCAGTGGACCCTCAAACTAGCCTTTCCCCAAACCGCTTCGCTCAGGCTACCCTCCACCAACCATCCCTAAAACTCTCCAGCCGGCCAAATCGCCGAGGTGGGGCCCTAAGCTAGTGAATTTACTGTTGGTTTGAACAATAGCTTTGTCTGTTGTTCAACATGTCACAGTGAGACAAGCATGGTTTAAATGAAATGCATGATGGCTGAGCTCCATTGAGCAGCTTCAGTTGCAGGGTCCTGGTGTTGTTCATGCTGACTCACTGTCACGACGTACTGGGACACTTCAATAGAACAGAGCCATCATTAAATAAGTAGATATGAATACTCATTTTAGTACAGCATGTGGTGGAGAAGGATGTGTTGGTGGCTCAGTAGATGCACCTGGCAGCAAAGTAGACAACATAATCAAAGGGATAGTTTGACGTGGCGTTGTATGGCGACTTGTAAAAATCCAAGTTACCTCCAGTAGATGGTTGGTGAATCAGAACTAACCCGTTAAAACTCCAAAGTTACCAAAGATGGAGGCAGCGGTCGCTGTTTGCTGTTGGGGATCCCTGCTCTGCACTGGTGAATCCTTTTGTTCACTTTGTTTTCTTTAAAGGTGGCTTAGAAAGCTAGAGCTAAAGTTGAACAGAAAGTACAATATATTCCAGGGAACTTAGATGAGTAACAACTACAGAAGCTGAATTCAGGTTTATTTTGCAGCAAAACAACCACAAAAGAGTTATTTTCTAATAAACGTTGACCCAGGCGTCGTGTTCTGCACCCTCAAATACACACAAAGCTTCAAACTCTAATGTTGTCACTGAGCCGCGGCCGTGGCTTCGCTCCTCTCTAAACTCCCTTCATCCTCAGACAGATTAAGTCATCAGACCTTATCCAGGAACCAGAGATCCAGTGTCCATTCTCCCAGTGCTTTCATGTGCAACGCTGGTCCCAGTCTAGCCCTCAGGAGCTCATTAATCCGAGCGCTATCCCCAGACCACTGGCCTGCCCGGGCCGCTCTGCTCGACTCACAACACTGCAGAGAGAGAGGGAAAGGAAAGGAAAGCCACAAGGAGCAACCCAACACCCCTCAGGAGTTCTCTCCCACTGAGTGGGAGTATTGTGCAGCAGCTCAAACAAACAGCGGCTTGTGTGCCAACAAAGATTCCCGAAGGAGCTGAGGAGAAGTAAAAGAGCAGGAATACCAACTTGTGGACCGCCGCTGCTGCTCCTCCTCCACTCTCACCTCCCACTGCCCTCGGCCCGTGGAGCTGAGTTCACAGAGGAGCGGCAGCCTTTCCAGTCGCATTCCATCAAACATCTCCGGTAGCAGAAATGATAGTGGTGACAGCATGTGACTTCTAATCTTTAAAGGATGTAATTCATTCTTATGCAACTGCAGACACATTCATTCTGCACACATCTTCAAAGACAGACAACACCACGCAACACTCTGCTGACGATCCGTGTCCCAGGAGGGACCCATCGAAAGATCCGGGTATTAAAAAGATGAGGGGAAATTAAGTATAAACCCAGAGTATAAACAAACACACTGAGATGTGTTTCACAGTACCACATCAGGGTCTGTGCCGTCTGCAGCTCTACATCGAGACTTTTATGATGAAAGTTAACAAAAACTAGAGAATCTTACGGAGGAGTGAACTGATCAGAAGGTAAACAGAGATTTGATATGAAAAAGGTTCAGCTGATATTTAGCCGTGAATGTCAATCTGTAGTTTTCATTAGAAAGATTCATATGCCTGTTTGTTCATGAAGTTGTGTTTATTCTTATTAACTCCAAGTGTGCCAGCCAAAGTATATATTTGTTTCCCCTATTTATACTTCTTTCGCCTTTTTCTGTCTCGTGTGGATCATGAAGTGCTGTCTGCCCTGGTTTCATTGGAGGCGAGCCGTAGCTGGGTTTCTTTAATCCCACCAGATGGATGAAGGCCTCGCTCTTTGCAGAGGCTGCTGTCACAGAGGGAGAGCGCAGGCAGCAGCCACAGGCCACAGAGAATGAGAGAGGGGAAAACAGGGAGAGGAGCGAAGACGGTAGGTCTGCCAGTCACCCTCTACGCTTTTATTGGCTACCATTAAAGCACTTACAGTTAGACGTGGTAGCGGAGGCCCTCGGGCTCCACTCACACTTATCCGATTTCACAATACCTCAAAGCACTCAGTCAACATCACACTTTCTCTTAAATGCTTTCCAAAATCCCAGTTTTTTTCCAAGTTCTTCCTCTGGCACCAAGCGAACGCACCTTTTCCTCCAGTCGTGACCTGCGATAAATCCTGTCTGGTTTAAATCTCTCACACAGGATTATAGGAAGACAAGTGGGCGTCCGGCATGTATAAATGAAGTTCTTTCAACAGGACGCAAACAAGACTGTCCCTCTTCCTTTATACGAGCATGTAAACGTGTTGGAACACCTCGGAGGAAATGCATTCACGGACACACGCGGAGCGAGCGGGGACTGAGATTGATGGCTGATCACGTCAGTGACTTGAATGACGATTCATGACTCCGTGCGGCGGTGTAATACCTCCGTGTTTGTACTTGTCATATGTTTGTCTGGGCGGAGGATTCCTGCGGTGACAGTCCCAATTAATCAAAGCGGCCACTAGAGTGCAGAGTTCAAGAGCCATTTTGGCAGCGGGCTTCACTCGGGGCCCTGCCAAGGCAAAGAGACTGAACTGGAGTAATGATTGCCATTAGGCAGCTTTATGAATATGTACGACAAACATCTGCACTGAAAACATGGCACACATTGGTGGGACTGGAAGTTGGTCGAGCTATCTCTCACTGAGACGGGCTGTGGAGTTGTGAGCCAAGCAAACAGGAGCTGGACAGCTGATGTCTGACAAGAGTCCTGTGGGGTTAAAGGTCACAGGTGAAGAGGTGTCAGGCACCAGCAGGTAAACCGGGTGTCTGCGGTCGTGCTCGGCACTCGATGGCTTCAGGGGCTACTGGACCAAAACCACGCGCCGGACGTAAACAGATGTTTCGAAGTAGATTTCCAAAGGTTAGAGATGGAACCTTCTCGGGATTCAGTTCGGGACAGACACAGAATACAGACCAGTGCAGTATTACGTTATGGCTGCCAAATAAAGAAAATCAAACATGACACCGCAATATCAATGTTGTCACGATATTGTTGGGTTGACATTTACATATGGAGATTTTTGACACATAATCATTAATTATGTGGATGAAATGACTACGAGGGTAAAGGGGAATAATGCAGCTGTCTGGAAGAGTCTGGTATGTTTAGAAAATGATTTCACTTCACAGTTATGCAGTCTTTACAAACTAGGAAAAGATAACAGTTATGACATCACAATATTAAGATGTCTTTTTGTATACCAGGGTATTTGTAAACCCTGTCAGTATGATTTTAAATACCATTTAAATCTTCGCTTTAGATGCTTTATTGAAGTGATGTTGGGATAGCTCACAGCACGTAGCATGTGCGCTCTGCAGGACTCGACAGTCGACTGAAAAAGCTAAACATCGAGCAATATGTCTGAGAATATCACTGAGAACAATATCACTGAGAATGTCACTGAGAAGCTTTGTCCAAAATGTAATAAATAATAAATAAATAAAAATAAATAGAATCCTTATGTATTGAGCCAATTATTATAAGAATGTATTAACATACAAAACAGAAGTGAACAGGGGGTCTTGGAGATTTTTACATAATATAGCTGCATGTTGCTCTATGCTAGGTTTATGCAGCGACACTCATCCACACAGTAAATCTGTGGACCAATGAACTGATAAAAGATGTTTCTTCACTCGAGAATTGGACCAGTTCCATTTCTGCATAAAAAGCAACAACTAGCTTAATATGTGTCATCAAACCAGCAGGAATGTGCTATTCAGCAGGAAAACATCACACATGTAAGCAGTATGACTATCAACAAGTAATGAATCAGTAAAACTAATTCACGAAGCTTCAACCGAAAGGTCACCGGTTTGATCCTCGGCTGCACGTGTCCTGTGTCCAAGTGTCCCTGAGCAAGACACTGAACCCCCAACTGCTCCCCGGGCGCCTGTCATTGGCAGCCCACTGCTCCCTATACATACAGGGATGGGTCAAATGCAGAGAATAATTTCCCCACTGTGGGACTAATAAAGGAATGTTTCTTCTTCTTCTAATATCTCTGTCATCAGTATTGTATTTATATGTTTTATTTCATCACACCATATCAGGAGTGTACATATAGACAGTGCAGGCAGTGTGGCTGCCTTGTGGTCCACAGGTGGAAGGAGGGCTGCAGAGAGAGCTAGCTGCATGATCATACATTCACATTTACACTTTGGAAATAAGAAAAATCACCAATTAATGTTGCCATTCGGTACAAATTCCTTCAAAACAGCAAATTCATCTAAGTCATGATTTTCTCTTTTGTAAAGTCAGAAGCAATGTAAAATCTTTCTCGTTTATCTTATTTTTAATTTAATTTAATTTAATTTTATTTTATTTGATTCTGTGTATGTAATTTATTGACCCTAGGGTCACATTGTGGTTTTTTATGTTTTAAAATTTCTGCTGTTAAGCACTTTGTGATGTCATGTCTGTGAAAAGCGCTCTATAAATAAATGTCATTCATTCATTCATTCATTCATTCAAAACACAATGATATGCAGGTCATCCAAAACGCTGCCGCCAGATTACTCACCAGGACAAATCGACGGTCTCACATCACCCCGTACTCCGATCTCTCCACTGGCTTCCTGTAGCATCAAGGATACACTTTAAAATTCTCACCATCACTTACAGAGCACTTCACGGTCAGGCTCCGGCTTATGTAGCTGATCTACTTCACCCCTATTCACCCGCCCGCACTCTCAGGTCAAACGCTCTAGGTCTTCTGTCAGTCCCACGCACACGATTTAAGAGCCGTGGTGACCGAGCCTTTGAGGCAGTGGCCCCGTGGTGACCGAGCCTTTGAGGCAGTGGCCCCGAGGCTCTGGAATGCTCTGCCTGCAACTCTGCTCCTCGCAGATACTGTGAATACTTTTAAAAAACAGCTCAAAACCCACCTGTTTAGGCTGGCGTTTGTGTAAAAGTAAACCCATGTCCTAGACCTGCTCTTAAAATATGTTTTACATTTTTATTTTATTTTTTATTATTTTTTATTTTATTTTTAAATTTTCTCTGTGTAGATAATTTATTGACCCTTGGGTCACATTGTGTTTTTTATGCTTTTAAATATCTGCTCTGTTAAGCACTTTGTGATAGTACTGTCTGTGAAAAGCACGATATAAATACAATTCATTCATTCATTCATATCTGGATTCTTCATGAACAAATGAAAATAAATGTGATGAAACTATTCAATTAAATAAATAATGTATGATATTCTTTGGCATTTTTGCCATATACAATTATGTAATGATCAATGTTGATGTTTTCCAATGTCAAGTCGATTAGATCATGTGAGTCGATGGTGCTGATCTCTCTGGCCTCTACTCTCACACAGAATATCAGTAATGTATTGAGTGTAAACCCAAAACATTGTAAAGTACATAAGCCTAATGTGTGTGTATATGTGTGTGTGTGTGTGTATGTGTGTGCGCGTGTGTATGTGTGTGCGCGCGCATGCGTGTGTGCTCCGTGTATGTGTGTGTGTATATGTGTGTGTGTGTATGTGTGTGTGTGTGTATGTATATGTGTGTGTGTGTGTGTATGTGTGTGTGTGTGTGTATATGCGTGTAGGTGTGTGTGTGTGCGCGCGCATGCGTGTGTGCTCCGTGTATGTGTGTGTGTAAAAATGTGTGTGTGTGTAGGTGTGTGTGTATATGTATGTGTGTGGGTGTGTATATGTATATGTGTGTGTGTATAGGTGTGTGTGTGTGTGTGTATATGTATATGTGTGTGTGTATAGGTGTGTGTGTGTGTGTGTATATGTGTGTGTGTGTGTATATGTGTGTGTGTGTGTATGTGTGTGTGTGTGTGTAGGTGTGTGTGTGTGTGTAGGTGTGTGTGTAAATGTGTGTGTGTGTGTATAGGTGTGTGTGTGTATGTGTGTGTGTGTGTATATGTATGTGTGTGTGTATAGGTGTGTGTGTGTATGTGTGTGTGTATATGTATGTGTGTGTGTGTGTATAGGTGTGTGTGTGTATGTGTGTGTGTGTGTGTGTGTATATGTGTGTGTGTGTGTGTATATGTATGTGTGTGTGTGTATAGGTGTGTGTGTGTGTGTATGTGTGTGTGTGTGCGTACACTTGATCATTTGTAGCTAGTGCTCACATGGGCCCTTCACAGTCGGGTGCACTGGGGCCCGTAGGTGCTACCTCACTGCATCCTGTTGTAATATTCTGTGATTCTTTCATAGCTGCTCAACAATGACTTCATGACATTTTTCTATCAATATATAAAATGATAGGGACTGTGTGATCGGCCTGTCTAGAGTCACTGCCGATAACAGGGAGAGCAGTGGTGTAACTGCAATGGTCGAAGCTACAAGTTAGAATATTTATCAAACACAAACATCAAGACTGAGGTTCCCCCGCTCGGCCATGTGAACCAGTGCATATACGACCACGTAACCCATCATAAACAGCCCGCAGATCAAGGCTATTTGGTGAGGACCATTCGTGTCACATAGTATAGCGCAGTACCGCATCAACATGATCATTTCGTGCTCCTTTAATGTTCGTCATTGTACTGATGAACCGTCAAAGCGGTATGACTGCAGTTAATAACCCAGAAGAGGACAAAGAGCTGCGCCTTTGTGTCATTTGTGTTGACTGGATGTGCTTCACTTTGTGTTGCCATCCCTTGTGCCAACAAATGTAATACAGCCACTTCATCACAGAGCTGCTTAATTTGGCACATTCTCCAAAGAGATATGAAGCTTGCGTACGAGAGATAATTACTTTCGCTTCTCGAAAAAGCAGGGGCCGAAGACAAATGTGTCCAAATGAAAAACACAATTAGGATTTTGGTCCTCGATTGGTGATAAAGTATTAGCGGCTCAAGCATGTGTATCAAATGGTGTAATTCTATTTCTTCATCAGCAGACTCGGAATTTGTTGGAAATAAATCATTGGTGTCCCACAGAAACAACTTAGTTTGCAGACAAAATGTCAGATGACATGTTTCTTTTTCTTATCATTGTCAAGTGCAATTCAAAAGCAATTGGTGAAAAATAAAATCTTCTGTGAAGTCATCAGGACAAAATGAAACCCCAGTCTAAAGAAATGGGGCTGTGGCTTCATCATTCCTCAGATATCATATTACACTGGCTGGCATTTGACTGTCTACCAATCCAGCTGAGCCTGACATCACAGAGTACCACAGTGGGTTCCCCAGGGGGTCAAACAGAGGCTGGACGGGATATCGAGTTAATGAAAACCACCGAGATGGGCGATGTCTGCGCCTACAGTAGGTGATAAAGCTGGAGACAGTCAGGAAATTAGTGGTTTGGCTTTTATGAGGATGCAGCGGCCCCTGGGAAGTCTTTTAATTTGGCATGTATGCTAAAGTAAGGCGTGGGTGGTCTTGACTGCTCTGGCAATCTGCTCCTGACAGCAATTAGCATATCTGTCATTTCCTATTTCTTTTACCCGTTCTTACTCTCTCCCATAGAAATGCATAGAAACATGTTTTGTCAAGTCATGAATGTGTTTCTCTGTCTCCCTTATATACATAAACATACTAGTCCATACATATTTGCACAATCTTGTGACTGTCACAAATAGTTCACTGATAAAAGCACTATATTTACATGTTGAGGGATTACCGTATGCAGAGAGGGCCAATTCAATGTTAGATGCTGTCGAAACAGGACGTATTAAAAAATCTACATTTGAGTAAATATCTTGCAGCCAAATCAAGTTGTCTTGCAGGATATTCAAGCTTTGGTGATTTATAACGCATGTAATAGTTAACTTTTTCTTTACAGGGCTCGTACAAAGGCAATACAGCAGTCCATGAATATGAGATATGAGTTTACAGATAATTACAATCCCTCCTCCATTGTGGAGGTTAGTTTATGGGTTTTTACCGGTGACCAGTCTATGCGTTACACTCGTTGTCTTTTTGATTCTTCACATTTCATTTTGTTTGTACTTCCTCTGGAGTTTGAACGTTTAAACGGCTCAGTATGCTCGGAGCTTCCACGCTTGCACGTTTGCACTGTGGTACCAAGCGCGAGTATAAACAAAGCGTAACATGCCGTGAATATCTGTGCAAGTGGAATGGTGAGCTGCCATGTCTATGAAAAGTTCTGACTGCTCAGTGAGCTGCAGCCATTTTGATTCTGCAGCAAAGTGCGGGACAACTGAAAGTTGGGGATAGTTTCCTGTTAGCAGTGAAGTGTGACTCATGCAGCTATATCTATCCTAAAAACCGAGTGACATTATCTTCATTATCTTTTTTTGTCTGGAAGATGCAAAATGTCAGCTGGCCAAAATCATTCTCCAGCTAGATGAGAGTAGGTCCTTATCGTCAGTCCCACAAATTCCATTAGTGATGTAACAATATTCCAAGCTAATTAACTTGCTTTATGTGGAAGTAAGTCAGTCATCCGAGCTCACTTGCATCTACTTCAAAATGGAGCCGCAAGACTCCTCATTGGTAACAGAAAGAGAGCTCTCTCTCTCTCTCTCTCTCTCTCTCTCTCTCTCTCTCTCTCTCTCTCTCTCTCTCTCTCTCTCTCTCTCTCTCTCTCTCTCTCTCTCTCTCTCTCTCTCTCTCTCTCTCTCTCTCTCTCTCTCTCTCTCTCTCTCCTCTCTCTCTCTCTCTCTCTCTCTCTCTCTCTCTCTCTCTCAATTAGTCCTTACCTTTCTACATTCTCAGTCAAAGTCCAAAGTAAGGCTGAACTATTATTTTCAATATCGATTAATCTGCAGATTATTCTCAACAGAAAACAGAAATTTTAAGGTAAATAAAATGGGTCCAATAGTTATTTTTAATGTAGATCATCTAATACAGCGGTTCCCAAACTTTTTAGGCCACGCACCCCCTTCTACATCCCGACCGGGTTCACGCACCCCCAACCAACCCCCCCCCCACACACACACACCTTAAAAAAAAAAAGCAACAGAGCCGCATAAAAATCGGACGAATGAGAGAACAGTTTGCTCGCGCGTGGCGCTTGTTTACAAGATAAAAAACACAAAAACTCTTCCTGCACCGTGCCTTCGAAAAGGTAACGGACGTAACGTTACGAAGGTAACGGACGATTGGCCAGATTGGCCACATCTGTAGGCTCGTCTACTTGCAGAGAGTAAAACTCACTCTTCTTCACGCGACCGACTAATGTAGGCAGGATGTCTTCGGACAAAGCATCGATGCGCGCGACAGTGTTGTTGGACACCGGGATCACGTCCAACTTTTTCGCTTCTCTCTCCAATCATACATTCCACCATCTCTTTAACATTTTTCCCTCTCCACCACCGCCTCTCCTTCTCCCTATTACGCGGTCAGAATACTACCACAACACGCCGCCTGTCTCCGGCAGAAATGCGCTCATCCACGCACGGGAACAACACCGAGTTGTAATATATACCTCATAACACCCCGCCACTCTCGGCTCATACCTCCCCAGCAACGAGGCACATCACCCGGTCACAATACCTCCAGAATGTCCCCCGGGTGAAATCCGGGACTTGGTTTTATGGTTCCGAGTGGCGGCGCTCACTCGTTGGCGCCGGGACGCGAGGTCTCCAGCCGTCCCCGCCGTGAGGCACCCGATCGTCAGGTCTTCAGCCCTCGGAACAGGCCGCGGGTCAATAACTTGTGGGTGGCGGGGTAGAGGCGAGGCAGATCACAGAAAAATAATAAAGACTAGAGTACAGCAAAGATATGTTGATGAGAAACGTATTTGTACGTCAAACACAAACGTAATCAGGGAGAAAATACGTTCCTGGTAAAACGTAATTGAGAATGCATTTTAGTTTTGGGGGAACGTAATTTTTAGGAGACAGGACTGCACCGCCATTACATTTTTCCTCTCGCGCACCCCCTAGAGGCAGCTCGCGCACCCCCCCACTTTGGGAATCCCTGATCTAATATATGAACTAATAAATTGTTTCAGCTGTAGTCCAAAGGTGACCAAGCTGTATCCATTGCTGCTCCTGGACTATTGCTCCATATCCCATATTATGAATGGAACAATAAGATTACTTAAATTGTGTCCTTTAGTTATTTGCCTGCGTATATAACTGTATTCTAAATTAACTTTTACTTTCTGGAAAGCGCTTTGGTCATTACTTGCAGGTGCGCTATAAATAAACCGAGATGACTCGAGACACACACACACACACACACACACACACACACACACACACAGAGGCAGGCCTCTCTGGCTCAAGAGAAAGGAGCGTTCTTATGACAGCGAATGACACATTGAGCAAGGAGTGTGTTTCAAGTGGTGCCAACAGCCCTTCTGTTCTCATCCCTCCTTCCACCTTTTGTTTGTGAGTGGCTCTCCATGTCACGGGCAGGCCTCCTAGCCAGGCTTGCCGACCCCCTTCACGACCTGGCCCCACTGCTGTTTATGGAGGAAGTGTCATCTCGGCCCTTATTATTCCAGCTGGGCAGAAGCTACCTCTGTCATGCAGCTTGGACCTGAACTGCTGCAGAGAGATAAAGAGACTTTTTCAGAGCAGTGCTCTCATAACTGTGTGTGCCAAATATGTTCCTTTATATCCTTTCTGTAAGATAACAAACAAGGGGAAGTCATTTCACTACAGCCCACTATCAGAGGGTCGACTTAAAAAAGGTTGGATGACCCTTGTGAGAGTGTTTTCCGCTATGTGAGCATGCTTCTCCATGTCTGGACGAGGGAGGACCAACGAGGTGTCAGAAATGAGGTAAGGAGTTGCACGCCAGGGAGTTGGAGGGTCAAACAGGGTTGGGCTTGTTATTCAAACAGACACTGCCAGCTCCTGGCCTTCGACAGAGTTTGTGGGTCTTGACGTGGAGCCACTTCCTGCTTTGAACCCTGCGTACATGTTCTGCTCCAGCAGGGATTGGTGAGTCAGCAACGGCTCTGGCGAAGTTCAAATTTAAAATGGCAGCTCTCATATGCTCCAGAAAAAGGGTTCTATCTGAGTGATGGCACTCCAAATTGGTAGGATTTAGGAACATCATTCATGCAGAAAAGTTTCCCCAGCAATAAGTCACACTGCCAGCGACGTTAACCAAAGCACCTCCCTTAGCCTTTGCTGTAATCATATACTGTAATGATATAGCACCCACATCAGCACTGTTTGGTGGCTACAGCCAAAGCTCTGCGGGTTTGCCTCATTCACCTCCATTACTCCTTTAAATTGCACACAGACAACTCGTACACTCATCTTACACCATTTTTCAAGTGCAGTTTACCACCTTCTTCATTTATTTCCCTACATCTACAGACAGCAAACAAAAACACTAACAACTAAATCTCTCGCTCTCGCTCTCTCTCTATATATATATATATATCTCTCTCTCTCGCGAGAGATAGAGATATATATATATATATATATATATACAGTATGTGTATCAACTGTTTGTGAATGAACCTAAATTGAACTGAACTGAGAGGAAATCATTTTTAGTTTTGTAAATGACTCATGTAAAATGTTCAGAAAGACTAAAATATGAAGCACATATAGTACCGCTGAAGAAAGCAATATGATTCACACACCAAACGGGAACAATAAAATATGTAACCACTGGCATTTCCTCTTTGCTGGTATCATGGTGGAGAGGAGGTCCGGTGGCAACACCTGGAGCTGCTGGACATCCTCTTGGATCCATCTTCATCATACATTATGTGTAATTTAGTCATATGGATTGTCTATATTGTGATTTTATTGTCTTGGCCTATTCTCTCGACACAACATCACAGAACGTCTCCCAGCACATATGTCTGTCCTGAAAGAGGGATCCCTCTTCTCTTGCTCTTCCTGAGGTTTCTTCCATTTTGGGGTTTGTTTTACTTTGGGGAGTTATTCTTCAACCAAAGCAACGGTGGAAGAGGGTGTTGTATGCTGTACAGATTGTAAAGCCTCTCGAGGAAAACTTGTGATTGTTGGCTGTATATAGAAAATTGACTTCACATGGTCGGATTAACCTGCTACGGGGTCCAGGGGCAAAAAATGTGTTGTGGGCTCCTAATTACATGCCGAAATGCTTATGCTTGATTCTGATGTGGAGGTGATCATGGTTTCTAAGGGGCAGTTCACTCTCTCTGTGGGGTTGGTCTGGGAAAGATCCATTTGGCTCAATAAAGTCTAGCGTTTCATCTACATTTTAAACTTTGAATCGTTTTTCTACGTTAAAGTATGGCTTGTCAACATGGGCCCAAAGTTAAGTGTTTTTTTTGCTGTCTTGACGCCGAAACCCTATTCAAGTCAATGGGCAAATTTTGCTCCGTTTTTCATGATTGATGGGAAAACCGCTGGGCGAATCTCTGAGAAAAGTCATTCCACACGATTCCCGATCAGGCTGCATGCTTTGATGTATTTTTAACGCAGGTGCTGGTAACGCTGTGTGAGGAGAAGTGCGCCAAACTTCCTGGTGGAAGATGGAGAATAAATCGAATAGTCCCGCAGGATTGCAGTCTGTGCTTTGGCACAAAGCCACACTGAATCACATTGAACACAACATAAAGTGGCTTGCAGAGGAAGCAGCAAGGATAGGCAGCCTAAATAGGTGCCCTGTGTGAGAATCTACGAATTGGTTACATAGACGGGAATCAGCTGATCTATCAGCTGATTGGGCTGGCTCCAGATGTTATCAGTTGACGTGGCCGGGATGTTAGCTGAGCTGGGCTTGTGGCCTGTCTGCCCTCCCAAACCCAACCAATGATGAAATGTATAGCCACATGGCCACAGGTCATCGCGCCACCGCTGGTTGTCGTGGTGTCCAGCAAACAATGTGGGCTTCGTAGATAATTGGCAGACTTTCTGCTAAGAAGAGACGGCATTCATCCCACTTACATACATATTGTACATATTGTAAAGCCCTCTGAGGCAAATTTGTGATTTTGGGCTACACAAAATGAATTGAATTGAAGGAGCTCAATTATGTTGAAATTTAGTTTGGAGTTCTTGTAAAATAGAACAATTGAGAGCATCCCAAGCATCTCCCAAGGGCATTGGACCGGAGCTTGCTGGAGTCTCCCGCCTGTGTTTTTTTAGGTTATATATATATGTCACGGGAGTTCACGGGTAGGACCCAAATGCAGACCACAGGAGACAGAGTCCGATGAAACAGGTTTATTTTAGACAGGTGGGTTGCTGGTGTGAGTCCCGTGGCTCGACACCGGAGGGCTGGTAGCACGACGGTGTGATGTCCCGTGGCTCGACACCGGAGAGTTCGTAGATCGCCCAGTACTCGAGGCAGAAGACAATACAGACTGACAACCCAGGCCTGCAAGACCAGGGCTGATATGCTGCCGGGTAACGAGCCAGATTGTCCGCAGCTGGCATCCATCAGGGCGGTAGCAGTGGGAGGAGTCTGGAGGCAGGTCCGAGAAAACACCAAGCACATGGCATAACAAAAACAAACAGGAGAATGACAGACACATGAGGAGAGGAGATTGGGGGGGGGGGGGGGGGGGGGGAACAGAGGTAAACACACAATGGGTCAGACAGGGATCCTGACAATATAATTGACACATTAAGCCGTTCTCAACATGCAAAATGTGCATCCAGCTCAGCTTTGGCTTCCAGGGCCAAAAATGAGCTATGGGCTATAAATCCCCCTCCTCCCTCCCCCAAACAGTGAAAGGATCATGTTGAATTGTACTAATACTATAGTTTCACTCATGGCCTCCCGATTAGAGAGTGCCTCAAGATGAGGTAAACCTATGGAAGGCCCCCTAAAAGACAAAAACTAGTTCATTACATTATAGCTTTTTATTTCCTTAGCTGAGGCAATCAGTTCTAGCAGTTATGATAATATTTTACTCAGCAAGGTAATTGCAATATTATCATAACTGATCGATCTGATGGCCAGAGTTGAAAATGAAATGCAAATTGTATTAAGCTGTATTTGTATTAAGCCCTTACCATTGCAGTTGTTATTGTGTTTAAGTGATGCATAATACCAAACTAATCTGCAATTAATGAAATTACGACGGAGTACTTGCCACAGAGTAAAGCAGTGGATTTTGGGGGCCCTAAATGAGTTCAGTATGCTTAAAACAAACTTGTCTGTACAAAGTGTCTTCAACCAAAGTCAACACGGGAAAGTATTTGAGTGATGAGGAAAAAGAGAGCTTGAGAGAGAAGTTCAAACTCACGTTCTCACCTTCACACCTGGCCAATCGCTGTGTAAAGTGGTCATGGTTGTCAGATTGTCAAAATTCAGAACTGTTTGAAGCAGACTGAAACGCTGAGGGTTGGGGGCCCCTATCTGTTTGCCGAGCAGGTAATCCAGCCTGGATCTCTGCTTTAATCAAGACTAGAGTCTACAGCCAAGCTAGCATCACCACAGCCTGACACAGTGATGCTTGAGCTAAATGTTACCGTCAGCATGCTAACATGCTCACAATGCTAACACCATGATGTTAAACAGCTTTCGTTTTTTTTACTAAATTCACCAATTTGATTTAGCATGTTGCTAAAGCATGTTGACACTTAACAGCTGAGGCTGATGGCAATGTCATCAGTTTTGCAGGTATTTCTTCATAAAGCAAAGTGCTGGACAAACTCAAACGTTAAGTGAACTTCAAAGTTGTTATAATTTATCAAGATGGGGGCCATACAGTTATGTACCAAATGACATAGCATCGATCAAATAGTTGATTAGATATTTCAGTCGGCACCAAAGTGGTAGACTGGCTGGCCAACAACACCCTTCATGGAATAATGCTGCTAGCATTAGTTGAAAAGGAAAATGATTAAGTTAGTTGCTCTACAAAGCTTGTTGTTAAAATAATCATGAGATGTGGAAAATCTCATAAAAAGTGTATAAATTGGAGATTATTTTATCACATACTGATCTCAAGGTCAAGAATGAACCACGCTCAACTGAGTTATTGACTCGACTCGTTCAAAGTGATCCACACACTCGATATCATCAGAACACTATTCCTGATAACTGACAACTGGGTATAGTTTCAGACAACAGTCAGAAGTTCACTGGGGTTTTTACATTTGCGTCTACTTGACACATTGCTGTTTGCTGCTCTTGATGGACGTCTGTATACGTGTCAGGCCTGACTTTGTGCTTGACACGGTGCTGGAAAAGCTTCTCCGTCCAATTCAGCCACTTAATCGTGTCATTTAATGCATTGTTAGACACATTAAAGCCGCTCGCTTCACAATAGTGTCCATTAATGTAGCGTGGAAAAAGGGCTTGAAGGGTCAGCCAAAATTAGCCATTGACAGTTAGAATGATTATATAAATCAAAATTGCATCTGTTTTTGTCCATCTTCACCTTGTTCTGCAGCCGTTGGTCACTCTCCGGGTGGCTTCCCTCACAACTACTTTCACTTGCAGATGGAGCGACCTCGTCTGACCTCCCTTTACAGCTTTCCACTCTGTGTTTCTCTCTGTCTCTCTGTACAGATCGCTTATAATTAGCCCCGTGAGACAGCGAGAATGAGAGAAAGATTTTTTTTTTAGTGAGCTTCACTAATTGTGTCCCATTATTATTTTTTACTGCCTATATGAAAAGGGGTATTTAGCGAAATAGAAAACATCTGCTCCATTTATCCCCCTCATTTGTTTTGACTGTCACCGCTGATTCAGAAATGCTTCTGTTCCTCTGTTTGTGTACCTTTGCCCTGTGGTGCTAATGGTGGTGGGTGGTATGGAAATGAACAGTGCAGGGCAGAGGAAGTGTCCACTATTATGCCATGGTTGGCTGATACCATCCATCCACCTACCCATCCATTGTCGGTCACTTATCTGGGGCTGGGTTTTCAGTGGCAGCAGGCTGAGAAAGGTAGTGCGGACGTCGTCCTTTCCCAGCAAC
This sequence comes from Melanostigma gelatinosum, assembly GCF_949748355.1. NCBI lineage: Eukaryota > Metazoa > Chordata > Actinopteri > Perciformes > Zoarcidae > Melanostigma > Melanostigma gelatinosum. The sequence continues at coordinate 2,028,087 of NC_136643.1, read as the reverse complement.
ATTTTCCAGCTCCTCCTGTGGGGTCCTGAGGCGTTCCCACGCTTGATGAGACTGTGAGACTACTATGGATGAGAGATATATAATCCCTCCAGCTTGTTATGAGTCGACCCGGAGTCTGCTACCAGTTGGACATGCCTGAAGAGCATGCCTAGGTCCCCGTCTTTGCCGGTGTGTCCCTGCGGCTGGTGAGCCCACACTGCAAAGGCTCCATGTAGTACTGTTGCCATCGGTCATGGCCTGGTCACCAGACTAGTCTGGCCCCTCCTATTGGACCAATTTTCCTCTGTAGACTCTATCAGGAGCTATTGCCCCACCATCGTAGCTCCCAGGGTCAACAGGACACACACACCCCTCCTTCACGGTGAGGGGGCGATTCTCGATCAGGCGGATTATGAAAATTACGCTTATCTTTCCACTATCCTGTCATTTTATCAACTCTCCTCTTGACCTCAGAAGTCATTGTTGATATGCATGTCTGAGAGAGATTACACAACTTTGGCACCCACTATAATCAACATTAGAGTAATGTTACCCCTCCAGAGTACCCTCACAGGTACCTCTGGCCTATAGTCTTGGCAACGCAACTCCAATATCGATAGATTCTAAAACTTAGACACAGGACTCGCTCTAAATCTACCGATTAGAGAGAGATAGACGCACATATCATGTACCAATAGATCCAGAAGCGACAGACTAACTGGATTCCCTCCTGTTCATAACACCACGTAGCCAACCTACGACTGCTCTGCCGACGGACTCCAGTCCTGTCTAGGAGTTGAACCAGTAACCACTGTTTGCCCCTCACCTGCTTCTTGTCTTTCTATTCTTTCCTTCTCTCTTTTGTGTTTTGTTTTGTTTTATTTGGGTTGTTACTTTCTTTGACACTATGCCGCAATGCTAGATTATCACAACATCATAATAGCGATTGAATTATTTGGGAATAATGTTTTGCTCACCTATGATTTGAATTGTGTATGATAGTAGATGTATGATAGTAGATGTATGATAGTAGATGTAGGTAAAAGTAGTTAGAGCTGTTTTTTTATGTTTCCGTTGCAGCCCAATGACCAAAAAGGTAAACAGAGGTCGATCCAGGAATAGGGCATCTGCCAAGGGTGTGAATAATGCAGCGCTACTCTGCAGAATAACTACAACAATATATCATCATAGAGCAAAAAAAACACTACACTCACTCTGTCATTTAGGGTCTGCTCTTGGATCCAAACATGGTATATTGCCCATTGGCTTAGTATTTTCAAGTGCTGCAGAGTGAGCTGTAAACTGAATAAAGAAGGAAAGTGCTATACTTCTGAAATGGATTGTGAAATGTAAATTGATCTACCTAAGTAATCTTGAATGGGTAAAACTGCAGCAACACTTTAAGTCTAGAGAACATATGATTGTTAAAACCAACACATTTTTGGGAAGTGGCCACATCCTTGATTGGGGCACAGCTCCCTGATGAAAGCCACTTCCCAACTCTCAAACACTCTCAAACAACTCTCAAACACTTTCAAAGTCCATTTTTTTTTTTTTTTTAAATGGACATTCAAAGTGTTTTTTGATCACCCTGCTGAAGGCTGAAGGCTGGAACACGTCAGTTTAAACGAGATATTTAGTGCTGGAGCTTTCCCCTTGGAGTAAATGACAGAGTGAACGAGTATTTGTTGAAATGTAAAGGTCTAAATTTTAGTTTATCGTCCATTCCTCAGTAGATGTTCGTGATTTTAATTCAAAAAGCCCAGGATCTGAGTGACACACATCACTAGCAAGTGACAAACAATCACATGAATGCCAACTCTCGTGACCAACGCCACTAACGACTCGTTTACTTTGTTTAACACGGGACATGAACAGCAGCCTCCTGGACGAAGATTAAATAGGATAGAACTTTATTAATCCCAAAGGAAATTCTTGTGCTTGTGTTTTATCAAAGATTACAACAGAAGTACAGAAAACAATAGAATAAATATATAAACATATATAAACAATCAAATAACAATTAATTAGTGTAAAATAAAAAATCCTGACACCATTGCACAATAAAATACAATAGCAATAAGAGTAAGGTAAATAAATAAGGTAAAAAATGATTCTGCTGTCTTCATCAGCAGACAGAGTTTATCATGGAGATGGCTCTTGACACCTAAGAATGGACTTTCAGTCGTGTTATAACTTGTGGTAACATGGGGAAGTTTAACTGTTATTACACAAACTGGCTAATTGCCCAACTTCACTCAAGTTTTCAATGCTTAACTCTGACTTATGAGTTATTAGCATTACAATATTAACTGTGTATTGGGTTCTGAGTACTGTCTGCTTCACAACAGTTCTGCATAATATGTAGTCCTTTACTTCTGTTTGTTGTATTTATGTAGCAATGGGCACTTTAGGATAATGGGCTGTCGGACAAATAGGTTTTCGGTCTGATGGGACATTTGGGTCTTTGGAAAAATGGTATTGCACCATACTACGCACATAGCTGCCATAGCGGCGCCTTGGCTGACCTCCAGGGCAAATTTACCTTGATGTAACTCCACTTCTATGAGTTCTCTAAGAATGTACTTGTATCATAAGAACCTGGAGTACATTCAGACCGCCAAGAGGTTAAACTCTCGCCAGGCTCGGTGGTCACTGTTCTGCGGGTGTTTTGACTTTTCCATCTCCTACCGTCCAGGCCACAAGAATACCAAACCCGAAGCTCTCTCTCGCCAGTTCTCTTCTCGCCAGTTGTCTCCTGAGGGTCACTCCTCCAGTCCTGGTACCATCCTCCCTGCAACCTACGTGGCAGCCTCTCTCACCTGGGAGATCAAATCAGTGGTGCGGGTCGGTCAAAAGGTCTGGCTTGCCGCCAAGGATATCCCTTTAAGGACTGAATCCCGTAAGATGTCTCCCCGATTTATCGTCCCGTTTGAGATCCGGGCCATTATCAATCCCTCCTCAGTCCGTCTGAAACTTCCACCCGACTTTTCACGTGTCACAAATCAAGCCAGTATCCACTAGTGCCCTGAGCCCTCCGGCCAGACCCCTACCACCCGCCCGACTCATCCGGAGGAACGATCGTGGGTGCCCCGTTCAAGAATTTTCGACCCCACACTAATTTGGGATTTTCATAAGCTGCATCTGGACATCTCCCGTTGGGGGGGGGGGGGGGGGGGGGGTACTGTCAGGATCCCTATCTGACCCATTGTGTGTTTACCTTTGTTTCCCGCCCCCTCCCCCCTCCTCTCCTCATGTGTTCTGTCATTCCCCTGTTTGTTGTTGTGTGCCATGTGTCTGTGCACCACACACTCTACCTTTTCAGGCACCTCACCTAGCACATATTCCCCATCTGCAGGTATGGATTGTGTAAATATGCAAAGTGCTGAAATGAAGCCAATAAATACTCCATATCCTCATTATGAGTCCTAATCATAATGCTTTGTCAAAACAAAACTTCGTAGATAAATTGTGTTTCAAATTATACCTGTGATGGGTTATATTACTGATTGACACACTCGCTTTGAAAGCAATCACTCTGACTGCTTTAAGTATGTATGTATGTATGTGTATATAGCAACGATAAAAAATTTATCGCATGGATTTTTTGCGCTTCATCTCATTGTTATGGCAAAGTTCAATAATGAATTCAAAAGTAGTCTATTGTGCACTTTTATTTTAAAAGTACTGCTATATGAACAAAAGGGCAATAACATTTGGTTTGCAAACACTTAAATAAGGTTGTTGTTAACAGCAGTATTCCCTTTACACAGTAGCAGTTCTATCTCTTCACTGTCTGTGCTCAGTGTGTGACTGTATGTGAAACGTTCCACTGCTGTGCAACAGGAATAAAATGTTTCAGCACGTTTCAGCAAAAATGTGTGTCTTGTGTCTTCATGACAGTCAGAGCATGTGAATGCATCTCTACTGTTCATCAACATAATGCTGTAACTCCGAGGTGATGATGGTGACCCAGCGATCAAATAATAAAGACACTTTACCCACACTTTAGGTGTATTTTCCCTTAAACTCATGAGATGCACGTAGCATGTTTTATACTTAATGTGAATATAATTAAAACTATACATATATTGCGGTGGTGACACTCATAATGCTGCATTACTGCCACGTGAATGGAAGAACTAAGAGGCAACTTGTTTTCAGGGACTTGGTCTTCCTCTCGTTAGGTGCCTTGATTCACCATAAAGAACCACTGATCAGCAGGCTCATTTCTATGCATCAACATTCATGAGGTGCTTTGAATTGACCATGTATGGTTGAATGTGGGCGTGTAGAGGTCAGGATGTCAGGCTGATCCATGTGTGTACATTTTCAAGTTGGGTTTCATCAAAGGAAACGGAGCACTGGCAGGCGTACGCAATGTTTTATAAATCGGAATATTTTTTGACTTACGTACATTTATTCGTTTGTACATATGCAAACGCTTGGATCCTATGCTTTGTTTTATACATGAGACCCCTAGAGTTTCACTCAAAAGGTGGAAAATGAGGAGACAAAGAGACAGAAAGGGAGGAGACACACTCGACTTGAGGCATAAAAAGACCAAGGCATTACAGGCCAGTGTGTAAGTGACACAAACCGGGATTGGACACACAACAACAGGGACCTTTCAGGCTGATCAGACACTAATTGCTATCCTGAGGTGACCTTACTCTTCTGATTCTTCTACTCATGGCATTTTCCATGGAAACCAGAATTCCCAGCAGCCTAATGTTCATTAACAGTTGACCAACAACAAATTAATATTTACCCAAAGGCTAATTTCCTCATTAGTGATCAAATTAATGTAGCTTATTTTTGTCCACCATCAATTTAAAGTTTGGATTTTGTAACCTTCACCAAAAGCACAATTATTGTCACCTTGAACTTGCAGTGGCTTCTGTTTGAACTGCTTTTACAGGTTGTAACTATATACACCATATATTCACATAACTAACGACAGGTTGTAACTATACACCATATATACACATAACTAACTACAGGTTGTAACTATACACCATACATACACATAACTAACTACAGGTTGTAACTATATACCATACATACACATAACTAACTACAGGTTGTAACTATACACCATACATACACATAACTAACTACAGGTTGTAACTATACATCATATATACACATAACTAACGACAGGTTGTAACTATACACCATATATACACATAACTAACTACAGGTTGTAACTATATACCATACATACACATAACTAACTACAGGTTGTAACTATACACCATACATACACATAACTAACTACAGGTTGTAACTATATACCATACATACACATAACTAACTACAGGTTGTAACTATATACCATACATACACATAACTAACTACAGGTTGTAACTATACACCATACATACACATAACTAACTACAGGTTGTAACTATACATCATATATACACATAACTAACTACAGGTTGTAACTATATACCATACATACACATAACTAACTACAGGTTGTAACTATACACCATATATACACATAACTAACTACAGGTTGTAACTATACACCATATATACACATAACTAACTACAGGTTGTAACTATACATCATATATACACATAACTAACTACAGGTTGTAACTGTACATCATATATACACATAACTAACTACAGGTTGTAACTATACATCATATATTCACATAACTAACTACAGGTTGTAACTATACACCATATATACACATAACTAACTACAGGTTGTAACTATACACCATATATACACATAACTAACTACAGGTTGTAACTATACACCATATATACACATAACTAACTACAGGTTGTAACTGTACATCATATATACACATAACTAACTACAGGTTGTAACTGTACATCATATATACACATAACTAACGACAGGTTATAACTATACACCATATATACACATAACTAACGACAGGTTGTAACTGTACATCATATATACACATAACTAACTACAGGTTGTAACTATACACCATATATACACATAACTAACTACAGGTTGTAACTGTACATCATATATACACATAACTAACTACAGGTTGTAACTATACATCATATATACACATAACTAACTACAGGTTGTAACTATACATCATATATACACATAACTAACTACAGGTTGTAACTATACATCATATATACACATAACTAACGACAGGTTATAACTATACATCATATATACACATAACTAACTACAGGTTGTAACTGTACATCATATATACACATAACTAACTACATGTTTTAACTGTACATCATATTTACACATAACTAACTACAGGTTGTAACTGTACATCATATATTCACATAACTAACTACAGGTTGTAACTGTACATCATATATACACATAACTAACTACAGGTTGTAACTGTACATCATATATACACATAACTAACTACAGGTTGTAACTATACATCATATATACACATAACTAACTACATGTTGTAACTGTACATCATATATTCACATAACTAACTACAGGTTGTAACTGTACATCATATATACACATAACTAACTACAGGTTGTAACTATACATTATATATACACATAACTAACTACAGGTTGTAACTATACACCATATATACACATAACTAACTACAGGTTGTAACTATACACCATACATACACATAACTAACTACAGGTTGTAACTATACACCATATATACACATAACTAACTACAGGTTGTAACTATACATCATATATTCACATAACTAACTACAGGTTGTAACTGTACATCATATATACACATAACTAACGACAGGTTGTAACTGTACATCATATATTCACATAACTAACTACAGGTTGTAACTATACATCATATATACACATAACTAACTACAGGTTGTAACTATACATCATATATACACATAACTAACTACAGGTTGTAACTGTACACCATATATACACATAACTAACTACAGGTTGTAACTATACACCATATATACACATAACTAACTACAGGTTGTAACTGTACATCATATATACACATAACTAACTACAGGTTGTAACTGTACACCATATATACACATAACTAACTACAGGTTGTAACTGTACATCATATATACACATAACTAACTACAGGTTGTAACTATACACCATATATACACATAACTAACTACAGGTTGTAACTATACATCATACATACACATAACTAACTACAGGTTGTAACTATACACCATACATACACATAACTAACTACAGGTTGTAACTATACATCATATATACACATAACTAACGACAGGTTGTAACTATACACCATATATACACATAACTAACTACAGGTTGTAACTATATACCATACATACACATAACTAACTACAGGTTGTAACTATACACCATACATACACATAACTAACTACAGGTTGTAACTATATACCATACATACACATAACTAACTACAGGTTGTAACTATATACCATACATACACATAACTAACTACAGGTTGTAACTATACACCATACATACACATAACTAACTACAGGTTGTAACTATACATCATATATACACATAACTAACTACAGGTTGTAACTATATACCATACATACACATAACTAACTACAGGTTGTAACTATACACCATACATACACATAACTAACTACAGGTTGTAACTATACACCATATATACACATAACTAACGACAGGTTGTAACTATACACCATATATACACATAACTAATTACAGGTTGTAACTATATACCATACATACACATAACTAACTACAGGTTGTAACTATACACCATATATACACATAACTAACGACAGGTTGTAACTATACACCATATATACACATAACTAACTACAGGTTGTAACTATACACCATACGTACACATAACTAACTACAGGTTGTAACTATACACCATATACACATAACTAACTACAGGTTGTAACTGTACATAATATATACGCATAACTAACGACAGGTTGTAACTGTACATCATATATACACATAACTAACGACAGGTTGTAACTATACATCATATATACACATAGCTAACTACAGGTTGTAACTGTACATCATATATACACATAACTAACTACAGGTTGTAACTGTACATCATATATCCACATAACTAACTACAGGTTGTAACTGTACATCATATATTCACATAACTAACTACAGGTGGTAACTATACATCATATATATACATAACTAACTACAGGTTGTAACTATACATCATATATACACATAACTAACTACAGGTTGTAACTATACATCATATATTCACATAACTAACTACAGGTTGTAACTATACATCATATATACACATAACTAACTACAGGTTGTAACTGTACATCACATATACACATAACTAACTACAGGTTGTAACTATACACCATATATACACATAACTAACTACAGGTTGTAACTATACACCATATATACACATAACTAACTACAGGTTGTAACTATATACACCATATATACACATAACTAACGACAGGTTGTAACTATACATCATATATACACATAACTAACTACAGGTTGTAACTATACACCATATATACACATAACTAACTACAGGTTGTAACTATACACCATATATACACATAACTAACTACAGGTTGTAACTGTACATCATATATTCACATAACTAACTACAGGTTGTAACTGTACATCATATATTCACATAACTAACTACAGGTTGTAACTATACATCATATATACACATAGCTAACTACAGGTTGTAACTATACATCATATATACACATAGCTAACTACAGGTTGTAACTATACATCATATATACACATAACTAACTACATGTTGTAACTATACACCATACATACACATAACTAACTACAGGTTGTAACTATACACCATACATACACATAACTAACTACAGGTTGTAACTATACACCATATATACACATAACTAACGACAGGTTGTAACTGTACATCAGATATTCACATAACTAACTACAGGTTGTAACTATACATCATATATACACAAAACTAACTACAGGTTGTAACTATACACCATATATACACATAACTAACTACAGGTTGTAACTGTACATCATATATACACATAACTAACGACAGGTTGTAACTATACACCATATATACACATAACTAACTACAGGTTGCAACTGTACACCATATATTCACATAACTAACTACAGGTTGTAACTATACACCATATATACACATAACTAACTACAGGTTGTAACTGTACATCATATATACACATAACTAACTACAGGTTGTAACTATACACCATATATACACATAACTAACTACAGGTTGTAACTACATCATATATACACATAACTAACTACAGGTTGTAACTATACATCATATATACACATAACTAACTACAGGTTGTAACTGTACATCATATATACACATAACTAACTACAGGTTGTAACTATACACCATATATACACATAACTAACTACAGGTTGTAACTATACACCATATATACACATAACTAACTACAGGTTGTAACTATACATCATATATACACATAACTAACTACAGGTTGTAACTGTACATCATATATACACATAACTAACTACAGGTTGTAACTATACATCATATATTCACATAACTAACTACAGGTTGTAACTATACACCATATATACACATAACTAACTACAGGTTGTAACTATACACCATATATACACATAACTAACTACAGGTTGTAACTATACACCATATATACACATAACTAACTACAGGTTGTAACTGTACATCATATATACACATAACTAACTACAGGTTGTAACTGTACATCATATATACACATAACTAACGACAGGTTATAACTATACACCATATATACACATAACTAACGACAGGTTGTAACTGTACATCATATATACACATAACTAACTACAGGTTGTAACTATACACCATATATACACATAACTAACTACAGGTTGTAACTGTACATCATATATACACATAACTAACTACAGGTTGTAACTATACATCATATATACACATAACTAACTACAGGTTGTAACTATACATCATATATACACATAACTAACTACAGGTTGTAACTATACATCATATATACACATAACTAACGACAGGTTATAACTATACATCATATATACACATAACTAACTACAGGTTGTAACTGTACATCATATATACACATAACTAACTACATGTTTTAACTGTACATCATATTTACACATAACTAACTACAGGTTGTAACTGTACATCATATATTCACATAACTAACTACAGGTTGTAACTGTACATCATATATACACATAACTAACTACAGGTTGTAACTGTACATCATATATACACATAACTAACTACAGGTTGTAACTATACATCATATATACACATAACTAACTACATGTTGTAACTGTACATCATATATTCACATAACTAACTACAGGTTGTAACTGTACATCATATATACACATAACTAACTACAGGTTGTAACTATACATTATATATACACATAACTAACTACAGGTTGTAACTATACACCATATATACACATAACTAACTACAGGTTGTAACTATACACCATACATACACATAACTAACTACAGGTTGTAACTATACACCATATATACACATAACTAACTACAGGTTGTAACTATACATCATATATTCACATAACTAACTACAGGTTGTAACTGTACATCATATATACACATAACTAACGACAGGTTGTAACTGTACATCATATATTCACATAACTAACTACAGGTTGTAACTATACATCATATATACACATAACTAACTACAGGTTGTAACTATACATCATATATACACATAACTAACTACAGGTTGTAACTGTACACCATATATACACATAACTAACTACAGGTTGTAACTATACACCATATATACACATAACTAACTACAGGTTGTAACTGTACATCATATATACACATAACTAACTACAGGTTGTAACTGTACACCATATATACACATAACTAACTACAGGTTGTAACTGTACATCATATATACACATAACTAACTACAGGTTGTAACTATACACCATATATACACATAACTAACTACAGGTTGTAACTATACATCATATATACACATAACTAACTACAGGTTGTAACTATACATCATATATACACATAACTAACTACAGGTTGTAACTATACACCATATATACACATAACTAACGACAGGTTGTAACTGTACACCATATATACACATAACTAACTACAGGTTGTAACTATACACCATATATACACATAACTAACTACAGGTTGTAACTGTACATCATATATACACATAACTAACTACAGGTTGTAACTATACATCATATATACACATAACTAACTACAGGTTGTAACTATACATCATATATACACATAACTAACTACAGGTTGTAACTGTACACCATATATACACATAACTAACTACAGGTTGTAACTATACACCATATATACACATAACTAACTACAGGGTGTAACTGTACATCATATATACACATAACTAACTACAGGTTGTAACTGTACACCATATATACACATAACTAACTACAGGTTGTAACTGTACATCATATATACACATAACTAACTACAGGTTGTAACTATACACCATATATACACATAACTAACTACAGGTTGTAACTATACATCATATATACACATAACTAACTACAGGTTGTAACTATACATCATATATACACATAACTAACTACAGGTTGTAACTATACACCATATATACACATAACTAACGACAGGTTGTAACTGTACACCATATATACACATAACTAACTACAGGTTGTAACTATACACCATATATACACATAACTAACTACAGGTTGTAACTGTACATCATATATACACATAACTAACTACAGGTTGTAACTGTACATCATATATACACATAACTAACTACAGGTTGTAACTATACACCATATATACACATAACTAACTACAGGTTGTAACTATACATCATATATACACATAACTAACGACAGGTTGTAACTGTACATCATATATACACATAACTAACTACAGGTTGTAACTATACACCATATATACACATAACTAACTACAGGTTGTAACTGTACACCATATATTCACATAACTAACTACAGGTTGTAACTATACACCATATATACACATAACTAACTACAGGTTGTAACTGTACATCATATATACACATAACTAACTACAGGTTGTAACTATACACCATATATACACATAACTAACTACAGGTTGTAACTGTACATCATATATTCACATAACTAACTACAGGTTGTAACTGTACATCATATATACACATAACTAACTACAGGTTGTAACTGTACATCATATATACACATACCTAAATACAGGTTGTAACTATACACCATATATACACATAACTAACTACAGGTTGTAACTATACACCATATATACACATAACTAACTACAGGTTGTAACTATACATCATATATACACATAACTAACTACAGGTTGTAACTATACATCATATATACACATAACTAACTACAGGTTGTAACTATACACCATATATACACATAACTAACGACAGGTTGTAACTATACACCATATATACACATAACTAACGACAGGTTATAACTATACATCATATATACACATAACTAACTACAGGTTGTAACTATACATCATATATACACATAACTAACTACATGTTGTAACTGTACATCATATTTACACATAACTAACTACAGGTTGTAACTGTACATCATATATTCACATAACTAACTACAGGTTGTAACTGTACATCATATATACACATAACTAACTACAGGTTGTAACTATACATCATATATACACATAACTAACTACATGTTGTAACTGTACATCATATATACACATAACTAACTACAGGTTGTAACTATACACCATATATACACATAACTAACTACAGGTTGTAACTGTACATCATATATTCACATAACTAACTACAGGTTGTAACTGTACATCATATATACACATAACTAACTACAGGTTGTAACTGTACATCATATATACACATAGCTAACTACAGGTTGTAACTGTACATCATATATACACATAACTAACTACAGGTTGTAACTGTACATCATATATACACATAACTAACGACAGGTTGTAACTGTACATCATATATACACATAACTAACTACAGGTTGTAACTGTACATCATATATACACATAACTAACTACAGGTTGTAACTGTACATCATATATACACATAACTAACTACAGGTTGTAACTATACATCATATATACACATAACTAACTACAGGTTGTAACTGTACATCATATATACACATAACTAACTACAGGTTGTAACTGTACATCATATATACACATAACTAACGACAGGTTGTAACTATACATCATATATACACATAACTAACTACAGGTTGTAACTGTACATCATATATACACATAACTAACTACAGGTTGTAACTGTACATCATATATACACATAACTAACTACAGGTTGTAACTATACATCATATATACACATAACTAACTACAGGTTGTAACTGTACATCATGTCATTCCAAACATATTGTATAGCAAACACCCTTGAACATAAACAGCTGAGACTAGCTATATCTGGTAATCTAGCAATATTTCACAAATTGCAGATCTCACTTTAACCCTGATGTATATTCCATGGAAGGAGAGTGAGGTTTCATTTAGCATATTTACACCATCTGTACAGGGAACTGCCTGGGATGGGGTGCTATGTGCAGCCACACGAGACACATTTATGGGCACGTGAAAGGAGGCTGCATGATGGATAAAGATATCACAGCGCTCTGGGGTGTAGATATCAGTAGTGGCCTAGATATCTCCCCGGTGTTTTCATTAGAGTGATGGAGAAAAGGGGTAATATGCAAAGCCAGGGCTCCTCTTAGGGAATGACAACCTCAATCTATCACCGCCTGGTTTATCCAGATCTGAGAGACAACAACGGAGACGAAGGAGCGAAGAAGAGGGAGAGCGGAAGCACTTCCCCATCCCATCCCTCTGCCCACTGATTACAGGGCACGGGGCTATCAATCTGTGATTGTCATTCTTGCTGGATGCTTATGGAGTTGATAGCTTTTTTAGGGGTTCATTTTGAAATGAAAATGCCGATGAGATGGACATGAGGAAAAGCAAAAGGAAGTCGGGTGTTGGCAGGTGAAGAGCACGAGCATCGCAGAGGACACAACAGGGTCAAGGCATCACTGACAGATCTGCAGTTTAGGCGTCTTTACAGAGAGCGAGCGGTAGAGAGAACATGCTCGATAATATTTATTTTCAGAGCGATCAAATGGAAAATGGATGTCATCTGGTTAAATGAGAAGAGCTGTACAGTCCATGACAAGACTGAAGAATGTGTCATAGATAATTAGCTTGTGTGTGTGTGTGTGTGTGTGTGTGTGTGTGTGTGTGTGTGTGTGTGTGTGTGTGTGTGTGTGTGTGTGTGTGTGTGTGTGTGTGTGTGTGTGTGTGTGTGTTCAGAACTGTTCAGCTTCCTGGTGGAAGGAGGTTCAGTTACCTGAAGGACCTTAAGCTGTTTCCTCACCTACTGAAACCTTTTGGATTGTGAGACTCATGGTAGCAATTCTACTTGTCATGCTAGCTAATATAATAATATCTGTATGCACTTGCTAATGAACTGATATTAAAATTGAGATGTGTGTATGGTAAACATTGTAGCTGCTTAATATCAGCATGGTAGCATAGCATTGCAGTGGCTTAGTTCAGCCTCTCAAAGCTGCTAGCATGGCTGTAATAAACCAAACTATGGCCCACTGCTTAATATAATAATAAGCAATGTCTGGCTGTTTCAACTGTCCTTACAGATTATCATCATAATATTCTTAAGTGACCATGTACTGTATTAGTTTGAAAGTATTGGAATAATTTACATTACATTCAAGAGCAGAAATAACTGTCAGATGTGACGTTGCACGTGAGTTATTTGGATAGAAAATACATTTTGCATGGCACTTGTGTTTTCTGGTGTAGAAACAATCATTTCCTTGTAACTGGTTGAAATCTAAGTATTTATTGTTATTTGGCCAATGACTGCTTATATTGTTCTGTATATTGCCTATAATCCGAAAAATGGAAAACAGCAACACCAGGCTGGTGGAGGCCCAAGTCGGTGAGGGAACCCAGAAGCAGGACTGTGCGGGGCAGACTGTCAGAGCCTGCTGCAGAACACTGAGAGGTCTTAAAGGGACTCTGGCGCTCGGAGACACTACTGCTTCTGTCCACAGGGATCGCCAGAATCAACACAACATTACAAGTACAGTCTAAAATGTAAACACATTTCCTCGTTATTAGATAATTCCAGCATGTTGTAGTGAATCCATTTTTAAAATGTCTTGCATCACACAAAACCACGGCTTACCCATACAGTAATAATTAGTGTAAATGTTTATGTTAAAAAAGGTGAACATGAAAAAGTGATTGATAAAACAACACTGGTAAAAAAGAGCTCTTTTCCACTGAACCGACTTCCTCCAACAAGTCTGTCCCCACCTGCCTGCAGCTCCATGGACACTCTGGACTCATGTGGACTCTGTGTGTACAGTGTTCCATCACGGCAGCATGGACACTCAGTGGTCAGCACTGTCGTCTGCAGGCTCTCCATCCTGCACGGGTTTTCCTCCTTTCACAATAAACATGCAGATTATGTTCAATGGTGATTTGAATGAATATCAAATGATTACATCTTGTGTTGATCTGTTGTCCTGTCTCCCTCTGTGTGACTGCAGTCATCATGAACAGTGAACAAAAGCAGCAAATCACATTCACATTTAACAAGCAGGATTTTACTTGTTCAATGCCAAATGAATCATGAAGTTTTATTGCTCTATTTTGTTGCTGTTGTTGAGACATTTTCTGGGAATCACCTTTTGAAGACTCAATCATACATAATGACGTAAACATAAAAGGCTCATTGTTTTCTGATTTGAGACTGAACACCACATGCTTTTGTCTTCCCACACACCCTTTAGTGCATTAAGGGTACGAACAGAGTTCTTTACAGGGGAAGAAACAGCAGCAGATAGAACATAAATGAATACATAAAACCAACATGGGGACCATAAAACCATGTGGATGGTTTATTCCTGCAGGGTTTGCGAGACTGAGTCCACCTGAATATAACAAACGTGAATGGATTTAGATGTAAACGCAGCTGCTATGTCTGAATAATGCATGTCTGATGTTGGAGTGATGTGATTTAGCTACATGACGATGAAAGCTACAACCCAATAACATGTTAACATGCACTTTAGTAGTGCAGTATGAACGGCTGTCAGTCACCAAATTTAATTTCCTCACCTAATGATGCAAGCCGACAATCACCAAAATCAGTGTAAAGTTTGGCCATTTTCATCCAGTCTGGCTTTTACCTTAAAACATAGAACAGAGCTCCTCTGAATGGGATGCGCTACATTTAAAATCTGTATTCATCATCGGTAAAACAAAATACAACAAACACAAGGGCACTGTAGAGAGATCAGAGAGAGTGCATTATTAATAAGAGAAGAAGTCATGTGCAGAATAAAGCGGTGATTAAAGATGAAGAAAGGGTTAGTGAGACTTCACGAGGATGAAGGGACAGAGTTACAAATTCAACAGATAGAGAGACTATGAGTGAAGCGATAGACAGGCAGACAGGCAGGCAGGCAGACAGGCAGACAGACAGGCAGGCAGACAGGCAGGCAGACAGGCAGGCAGACAGGCAGGCAGGCAGACAGGCAGACAGGCAGGCAGACAGGCAGACAGGCAGGCAGACAGGCAGGCAGACAGGCAGGCAGACAGGCAGGCAGACAGACAGGCAGGCAGGCAGGCAGACAGACAGGCAGGCAGGCAGACAGGTTCTGTGTTTTGTTACTGTGTATATATTTGGTCTGAAACATGAAACTACGGTGTCATACAGACAATATGCTACAATCTTACACTGCGGCTTTATTGATATGCGGCTGTAAAAGCAGCAATGTAGTTAGTTGGATCGAAAGGAGCCAGTATGTGTTCTGACCCAGTACTGTGGTCACAATGTAATGGGCTTGGTTTTAACCCAACACTATTGCTATTACACTAAGTGGCAAGCAGCCATTAATTACTGCATTACAAGCTGAATACGTACTCATAATAATTTCCAACCTCAATCAGCATTTCTATGGTGCAGCAGACATTACAGCATGCGTTTCATCATCTAATATGTTGAGCGGGCTGACCAGCACTACTGCTGTCACACTGATGGCTCTCTGCCAGTCTGAGGCAGCCTTGTGATTGGCTAGCAGAGGATCTTTATGCCAAGGTCAGCAGCTTCTACAGAGAACCATGATGAGAATGTTTGACTCAAATATGGAAACACAGACGTATGAAATGTGAAGAGGCAGATACTTGTTGAGGTTCAAATGTAATAATATGTGCACTTATTTGACTTACAATCCACCACACTACTGCCACAATTGTTTTAGCACTCACATGTTTGGAGAGGAGGCAAGACGATTCGGACTGACTGAGATAACTGCTGCTAAACACAGGGTCACTGCCACACTCGGGCAGAACAAAGACGTGATTATGACGCTTAACCGTGCTTTATATTGTCAATGGATGATTTCATCTTTACTTGTTTCTTTCTCCATTTGTATTTGTATTATTTTGTAAAGATTGTGACAATCATTTGAATACGTTTCTCACACTGCAAAATTATTATGGATTTAGTTAGGACAGAGAGAGAGAGAGACAGAGAGAGAGACACAGAGAGAGAGAGATAAAGACAGAGAGAGCGAGAGAGAGAGAGAGATATAAAGACAGAGAGAGCGAGAGAGAGCGAGAGAGAGAGGAAAAGCAAAAGAAACAGACAGAGAAACAAATGACCTGTGCTGTTGTGAAAGTGCCACGACCACAGCTGCTCCGAGTCATGCGGAGAACCTCGCCCTGTCCTTCACCTCCACTGGACCAACGTGATGACAGCGGCTTCGAAGGCATGTCCTACACACACACACGCACACGCACACACACGCACACGCACACACACGCACACGCACACACACACGCGCACGCGCACACGCACACGCACACACACACACACACATAAAGACCATATGTCACTCGTCAACATTTCCCCACAATAGAGAAAACCTTCACATCTGATAC
Source organism: Melanostigma gelatinosum (assembly GCF_949748355.1). Lineage (NCBI taxonomy): Eukaryota > Metazoa > Chordata > Actinopteri > Perciformes > Zoarcidae > Melanostigma > Melanostigma gelatinosum. The sequence continues at coordinate 2,010,027 of NC_136643.1, read as the reverse complement.
GACATCACACACATGATGTTATCTTCACGCAGGTGTTTTTTATTGTTTGCTTGGTTTGTTGATTAAGGTGAAGTTGAGTTTTATGAATTATTGTACAATCATGACTTTGAAAAGGGTGAATTTAATTACACGTTGCCTAGAAAACTTTCAGATGACAGCCAGGGGCCAGTAATGAGATCTCAGCATGCATCAATAATCACCTGATAGAAATAAGCCTCAGAGGCACAGAATTACTGCTGATGCGTGGTTCATTGCAGAGCATTCTGGACGATCCTAACAAGCCCGCAGAGAGTGATCGGTTCCCCGAATAAGCCAATTATTTCAGCAGCTACCTGGCTGAGACTCCTCTCAAGGAGTGTGCAATAATACGATGGATTGTTGCGTCACATGACGTCCAAACCACGGCGAGGGCTCAGGAGCCGGTACGTGCAGAGTCAGGAGGAGGTGAATGAAACGGGACAGTGTGCGAGTGTTTTCACTTGCATTATACATCAACGCTGTTTGTGTTTGCTGTTTGTCCGGAGCAAAGGTGAAAGCAGCGTGAAACACGAGAGGAGGCATGATTCCATGTGGTCAACGTTGGGAACGTTGGTTGGGTTTAGGCAACAAATGTTATCGGCTCCAATTAGAGAAGAACATCATGTTTGTGTTGAATTAGAAACATGAAGTTTCTCCCTAAGCGGACATTCCCCCTCTTCATATCTTTGATTCACCGCTCTCTCTCTCGCTCTCTCTCTCTGTCTTTCTCTCTCTCTCTGTGTCTCTCTCTCTCTCTCTCTCTCTCTCTGTCTCTCTCTCTCTCTGTCTCTCTCTCTCTCGCTCTCTCTGTCTTTCTCTGTCTCTCTCTCTGTCTCGCTCTCTCTCTCTGTCTGTCTCTCTCTCTGTCTCTCTCTCTCTCTCTCTCTCTCTCTCTCTCTCTCTCTCTCTCTCTCTCTCTCTCTGTCTCTCTCTCTCTCTCTGTCTCTCTCTCTCTGAGTGGAAGCAGGTGTGCGGAGCTGCAGCAGCGGAGTTTTGAGAGCGATAATTAACGTGTTTTTCGACATTTTTCTTCGTTGGGTAATGTTGGGTATGATAGTGTAGTGGGGTGTGCAGGGTTCACGGGTTTTTTTTGCGTACTTTTATCAGGTTTTTGGGGTTTTTTTGAGCGGAGTGCAGCCGGGCAGCAGGTGCTGTCGGCGTACTAAACGCTAGCATGCGCCTGGCGGAGCTAACCAGGGAACACGGCGTGAAGATACCGCCGCTGTTCGGGTGTTCGGTGGAGGAAATCAGCTTGGCAGTGGGTGAGCTTGTTGGACACAGCCACGTGACGTCCGCAGCACGGATGAACAGCGCTGTGGTCATCTTTCTGGACAGTATCGAACTTGCGGATGTGGTGTTGACGCGCGGGATCTCCGTGGGTGGGCACTTCCTGCCCACGTATGCTCTCGCCACACCGGAGGTGAAGGTCACTGTGTCCAACGTGCCGCCATTCATAACGGGCGCTGCCATCGCCAAAGAACTGTCCAAACATGGGAAGGTGGTGTCTCCGGTGATAAGGATGCCCTGTGGATTTCAGTCTCCGCTGTTGCGACACGTGGTGTCTCACAGGAGGCATGCTTTCATGATCCCCAGCAACAGGAGCAGAGTGGTCAACCTCAGCTTCAAGCTCACTGTGGACGACTTTGACTACGTCATCTTTGCAAAGACGAACGATTTTAAATGTTACAGCTGTGGGAGAGAAGGACATCTGAGCAGAGCGTGTCCTGGGGAACACGGCTCAAACAAAGACCAGAACCAGTGAGGTACTGAGGACAGAGGGGACAAGCAGGGCGGACAAGAGGGAACAAGTGGAGCACGGTGGTGAGGGTGGAGGAGACGGGTGGGGCTCAGGAGGGGGGAGTGGAGGTGACAGGTGGGACCCAGGAGGCGAGAGTGGAGGAGGCGGGTGGGGTACAAGAGGTGAGAGCGGAGGTGGCAGGTGGGGTACAAGAGGTGAGGGTGCAGGAGGCGGGTGGGGTACAGGAGGTGAGAGCGGAGGTGACGGGTGGGGTACAGGAGGTGAGAGCGGAGGTGGTGGGTGGGGTACAGCAGGTGAGGGAGAGTACTGGAGGACAGGTGGAGGCAGGTGGGGTACAAGAGGTGAGGGTGCAGGAGGCGGGTGGGGTACAGGAGGTGAGAGCGGAGGTGACGGGTGGGGTACAGGAGGTGAGAGCGGAGGTGACGGGTGGGGTACAGGAGGTGAGAGCGGAGGTGGCGGGTGGGGTACAGCAGGTGAGGGAGAGTGCTGGAGGACAGGTGGAGGCAGGTGGGGAGGTGGCCATGGAAGCAGACGAGGAGCAGCTCAAGGCCCCTCAGCTGAAGAGGAAACAGAGAGGAGACAGAGGAAGCTCACAGGCCAAGAAAGTGGCAACTACAGAGAGTGGAGGAGCAGCCGAGTGTGAGTCCAGGCTGGAAGAGGACCCTGAGTCCGGTTGGGAGGACTCTGAGTCCAGTCAGGAGGAGAACTCTGCTGTAAACAGTGAGCCCTCTACACACGGTGCTGGCAGCTCTCGGGGCTCTGGAGGCTACAGCGTGGAGGAGATCAAGGAGTTTCTGAGGAGGAGTAAGAACGTGAGAAAAGTCAGAGTGGAGGACTACCTCTCTGACAAGGAGCAGCTCTCCAGCTCTGCCAGATCTCACATGAGGAGCAAGGACAGAGGAGGGCTCACGAAGCAGGAAGGATACAGACTAAAGAAGATAGTTCACAAAGTGAACAGAGAACTGGACAAAAGTGGGCGCTGAGTGAGAGTCAGATCTCAGCCTGCAGACAATTAAAGACATGTTCATGTTTGATGCACCGTATTTGTTGGACCGTTTTAAATGATAATGTATCATGTTCAGGAAAAAGTTGAACTGATTGTAACAGTTTAGCGATGTTTTGTTTGTTCATATTACTTGAGGAAAGACCAAAAAAAAAAACGTAAAATAAAGGTTTTTTAAAAAATCAAAAAATCAAATCTCTCTCTCTCTCTCTCTCTCTCTCTCTCTCTGTCGCTCTCTCTCTCTGTCTCGCTCTCTCTCTCTCTGTCGCTCTCTCTCTCTCTCTCTCTCTCTCTCTCTGTCGCTCTCTCTCTCTGTCTCTCTCTCTCTGAGTGGAAGGAGGTGTGCGGAGCTGCAGGAGCGGAGTTTTGAGAGCGATAATTAACGATTTTTTCGACATTTTTCTTCACTGGCTAATGTTGGGTATGATAGTGTACTGGGGTGTGCAGGGTTCACGGGGGTTGTGTGCACTTTTAGGGTCTTTGTTTGGGGGTGTTTGTAGCCGATCAGCGCGAGCTGTCGGCGGCTAGGCGCCACCATGAGCCTCATTGATTTGACCAGGAAGCACGGGGTGCGGATCCCGCCGCGGTTCGGGTGTTCGGTGGAGGAGATCAGTCTGGCAGTAGGTGATCTTGTCGGCCACAGCAGCGTGAAGTCCGCAGCACGGATGAACAGCGCTGTGGTCGTATTTTTAGATTGCGTAAAAGCTGCGGAAGTGGTGGCGGAGAACGGGGTCGAGGTGGGCGAGCTTTTCCTACCCGCTTACGCTCTCAGCTCACCGGCAGTAAAAGTCACCGTATCGAACGTTCCTCCGTTCATTAGGAACGATGACATCATCAGAGAGCTGGTCAAACACGGGAAGGTGGTGTCTCCGGTTAGGAGAATGTCCTCTGGTTTTAAGTCCCCGCTGTTAAAACACGTAGTGTTCACAGGAGACATGTCCGCATGATCCCCAGCAACAGGAGCAGGGAGGTGAACCTCGTGTTCAAAATCACTGTAGAGGACTTTGATTATGTCGTTTTTGCGAAGACTGATGATTTTAAATGTTACAGCTGTGGGAAAGAAGGGCATATGAGCAGAGAGTGTCCTGGGAAAAACGGTTCTCATGAAGACCAGAACCAGAAAGGCACTGAGGAGGAGGGCAGAGGGGACAAGCAGGATGGACATGAGGGAACAAGTGGAGCTCAGGAGGCGAGGATGGAGGAGACAAGTGTGGGCCAGGAGGCGAGGGTGGAGGAGACAAGTGTGGCCCAGGAGGCGAGGGGGGAGGCGATAAGTGTGGCCCAAGAGGTGAGGGTGGAGGGGACGGGTGTGGCCCAGGAGGTGAGGGTGGAGGAGACAAGTGGGTTGCAGGGAGTGAGGGAGAGTACTGGAGGACAGGTGGAGGCAGGTAGTGAGGTAGAGATGATGGAAGACGAGGAGCAGGTCAAGGTTCCTCGGCTGAAGAGAAAGAAGGGGGAAAATAGTGGAAACTCACAGGCCAAAAAAGTGGCAACGACAGCAAGTAAAGGAGCTGCTGAGAGTGAATCCAGTCTGGAGAAAGACTCTGAATCCAGTCTGGAGAAAGATGCTGAATCCAGTCTGGAGAAAGACGCGGAATCCAGTCTGGAGAAAGACGCTGCTGCTGAAAGTGAGCCCTCTAAACACGAGGCCGGCAGCGGTAAGGACTCTGAAGGATACAGCGTGGAGGAGATACAGGAGTATCTGAAGAAAAGCAAGAACGTGAAAGGAGTCAGAGTGGAGGACTACCTCTCTGACACGGAGAAGCTCTCCAGCTCTGCCAGGTCTCACATGAGGTGCAAGGACAGAGGAGGTCTCACGAAGCAGGAAGGATACAGACTCAAGAAGATAGTTCACAAAGTGAACAAAGAACTGGACAAAGTGGGCACTAAGTGAGAGTCGGGGTCTCGGCCTACAGACAATTGCAGACACGTTTATGTTTGGTGGACCTTATTTGGTTAACCGGTTTAAATGATACCGTATCGTGTTCGGACAATAATTCGTTTTTTTTATCTCAATGATGGAACTGTAATGTCTAAAAAAGCGGTGTCAATAAAGTTTTTTTCAACAGTCTCTCTCTCTATCTCTCTCTGTCTTTCTCTGTCTCTCTCTGTCTCTCTCTCTCTCTCTCTCTCTCTCTCTCTCGCTCTCTCTGTTTTTCTCTGTCTCTCTCTCTCTCTCTCTGTCTCTCTCTCTCTCGCTCTCTGTGTGAATTCAGTGTTTTATCCTCCGTTACATGTTGTACTGCATCGTCCAGCAGACTGTGTGCAGTGAGGTGGTGAGTCACAGCCCACTGAGTGCTTTCGGCTTCACTCCCAACTCCAGCGTCCTCCACATTAACAGAGAATGTGAGACAGAGACTATGAAGGGTGTCCTCAGGGAGAGAGACAGAGAGGACTCTTAGATGCATATCACTGATGTTAATGTCTGTCCTGTTTATCTACTCGAACTGCTGTCAGCGATATGACTGCAGATCTTTTGCCAATGCAACTCAAATTACTGTTTTTGTTGTTTCTCCTCTCTACTCCCATTCCAACTCTCTAAACCCCCCCCCCCCCCAACCTCAACCCCTCCTCTGACGTTCTGTTATGGTTGGACCTGACAAGCAGAGGAAGCGTTTGCTGGTTCGGCAGGCAGGGATTTGAAGGCTGGAGTTATCTGGCGGGGGGTTGGGGGGGGGGGGGGGGGGGGGGGACTCCACGAGCTGACCCCCTGTTTCCTCTCTGGCCCTCTGATGGTGGGACGGGACTTCCTCAGCCCGCCTTATCAGTTAAACCACAACACTGGAACGGACCCACGGACCAAGGTCTTCCAAAGAATACCAGTGTCACCGCAGTATGTAAAGCTCAGGTCAGGTCTGCTTGAGAGAAGTGTACTTTAGCAGAGATTAAGACGGTGTGTGGTTGTGGGACACAGAAGAAGACATTACTGGTGTGTTTGTATGGAACCAGTGGAGTGGAGTGGAAGAAAAAGAGAAAATCTACTTGGATCCAGTCTGGTATCATACATATTCACACACAGACCCAAGATCTGCGAGTCAACTGAGACCGATTGGACCACATGATGAGGACCCAGCCAGCTCATGTCTCGGCCGTTCGGAGCATGTAGACCTCTGAAGACATCGACAGTGAAGCCCATGACTGAGTCAGTTTAAACCTTTTTGACATAATAAAATATTTTTAAATAAGCCAATTTAAAGCCAAATATATCCTCTCAGCAGATTTTTCATGGCAGTCAGCGGGTGTCAAGTTTGACTGACTTCATTTGGAGGAATCTGAAATTGCACACATGCTTGTTATTCTAAGGTGATTTGTTTCACTGTGACAAATGCCTTCCTTGATCCTCTTCACTCCACAACAAGAGTCATTACACATAACGAGCACATTTGCATCATTAGCTTTCTAACTAGCCACCGAGCTAATTTATCAGAGCAGCCAATGTTAATGTTGCCGTTCAGCCTACAGCCCGCTGCGTTTGATCAGCAGTGGAAATGTTGAGGTAAAATGATCATTGTCCACTTGAAACAGTCCATCAGCCATATTTGTACATTTAGAAACACAATTAGCACCTCACAAAAGTTAACACCCAAGAAGTAAGATGCCAAAGGAGGCCTGTGTGTAAAGACAAAGGGAATCGAATTCAGATGCATCGTTTGCATCTACCCTGTGTTAATGTTGGATTAAATAAAAGATATGGCCCTCATGATATTACACATGTTGAAGGGCTGAGAGTCAGCCTGAGACAGCAGCAGCAGAACAACCAACAGAAATGCTGCTCTCATTGACATACAAGGCACAGCATTACGCTAAATGTCTGCATGTTTCCTCATTTAAATATGTGCAAAAAGCACAGCAGAACTGAGGCACTATCTGCCTGGCAGAGCAGTTAGCGGTGCAGCTCATCCTGCGTGGGTGCGTTGAGAAATTCCTTTTGTCTTATAAGCAAAGGTGTTGCGGCCGCAAAAGCTGCGCAATCGTTTTGTGACTTTGCACCTGGAGGAAATGGAGAAAATGGAGGAAATGGAGGAAATGGAGGAAATGGAGGAGCCTACACTACCTGACTTTGGCAGGTGAGAAATTTGGTCAAAGGTCAAGCATGTGGTTTTGGACTCTAAAACCATTAGCAACACCCAACGCACACACAAATGACTTCAGGCTTCTGGATCTGATGGCTGGAGCTGTATTATCTTTTGCTCCATTGGAATGAACAGTGGTGCTGTGGCCTGGCTGTGCTGATCCTAGAGGCGAGATAAGCAGGGTAAATAAAGCTGAGCTCGGAGTGGAAAAGGTTTCTTCTCATTGCTGCTCAACTGTGTTATTGTTTAAATGCCTCCAGATGGGAGTTGAAGAAGCACCGTTCTCATGTTCTGCGACACAGAATAGAACCACTAGTGTGTGTTTGGATGTGGAACGTGTTGAATGTGTGTGTGAGGACAAGTGGTCGGTCAATCTGCGTATTCTTAATGCGTCCTAGCTTGTGAGCGCATGTAGTTTGCATGTAGAATGATAACGCGCAGTCACAATGGACGATTGCTCAGCGTTGGCTGGGAGTTGTGTGGGAAGACGTATCTGGGGCAAACACCTTGCAACAAGTGCCACATAACTTAGCGGAGAGTAATAGTTTTTGGGATGACGACACTCACATGAGACTAAAGATACATCTTTTATAAAAGTCAAGATCACCGTGACAAAGTGATGTGGTGTTAAGTGAAAGATGAGTTACTGTACGTTTGGCCAACTCCAGCGGATAGACTGGACCGAGGCGACTTCTCTCCTCAGCTTCCCTCTGAAGTGACTGACGTTTATGGTGATGGAAGGCTGGAATCTACTAAGCGGCGGCTCGTTATTCCATTAAAGCTACCTTCCTAACGACTTGCAGGAAGCAAAACTGATGACAAGGTAAAATAGATTAATTAAGGTACCTCGGCGTTGAGGCAGCCACTTAATCATAGATGGCGCTTGTCACAGGGATTTGGGATCTGATTGACTTGAACAGATTATGCCTCTCTTCATTTTCTGCCTTTGTTCAATGGAAAATGAATTGTCAGTGACATTTGGTTGTAATCACCCTCCTCCCCACCACCACCCTCCATCTCTACTTCCTCAATTAATTATTGGCTCTCTTTTATATTCTCGCTTCCAAGGACTTTCTTTTGGCGATACACAAGAGGCAGAATCATTTCCTCAACTGCTGAGGACAACATCCGCTTTTTAAATGACTCGAGGCAATCTCATCATCAGCTGTCGTCGAGGCGATCGTCTCCTTTCGTACTTAGACTGCTGTGTCAGTGTTATTACCCACCGGTCTGCTGACACACACACAAACAGACACACAAACGTAGTGCCTGAGTATCAAAGAGGGGGGGGGGGGGGCTCGTCAATCATCTGTGGCTTTGACAGCTCATTTCACTGACTGCGAGACAAGGAGATGAGGAATGAAGGGAAAAGGATAGGAAAGAAGCGGAGATGAGGGATGAATGGAGAGAAAAAAAAGAGTAGAGGAGTGAAGAGAAGAGAAGACGATATGAGGAATGGAGAGAAAGAGAGAGGAAAGGAAAGAATAGGAGAGGAGGAAGGAAGAGGAGAGGAGACAATGGGAAAGGAAAGGAGAGATGAGAGGAAAGGAGAAAGGGCATATGGGAGTACATAAGGAAAGCCATGAGGAAAAGTCAAGAGAAAAGGAGAAAAGTTGTAAAGAGGAGACGAAAGGAAAGAAGAGAGGAGAAGTAAGATGTGGCAAGTGGATGGGAGGTAAAGGTAAAGAGGGGATGGAAGAGGAGATGAGAAAGAGGAAGACTTTGGTGGAAGGGAAGGAGAAAGGGAAATAAAAAGAGGGAGTGATGAGAGAGCAGGGATGGAGAGAATGTTGTCAGACAGTATAAAGCACAAGAGAGAGAGAAAATGGAGAGAACAATTGCGGAATACGAGCTACTGACAGAATGCAGTCCGGACGAGAGGAGATAGCATTGTAGCGTGAGGAGACTGAGGTCAAACGTGTGTGTGTGTGTCTGTGTGTCTGTGTGTGTGTGTGCGTGTGTGTCTGTGTGTGCGTGTGTGTGTGTGTGTGTGTGCGTGCGTGCGTGTGTGTATGTGTCAAATTAAACCACAAAGAGAGACATTTCATTTCCCAGATATGATTGATGGATAATGTGGGTGTCCCAGAGAGGTGTCAGGTGGCCTGTTCTGACTTTACACACTCTCTCTCTCTCTCTCTCTCTCTCTCTCTCTCTCTCTCTCTCTCTCTCTCTCTCTCTCTCTCTCTCTCTCTCTCTCTCACGTGTATGCACACACTTACACACCGATTCTGCAGTTGACAGGCAAACAGTGAAACTACTGAAGCCCACTCAAAATATACAAACAAATCTTCATAAAAAGTCTGTATTTAAATTATGCCAGTGTCTCAAAAGCCTGGCATGAACTCAATTGAGATAAATAAATATCTTCTCTATACGGAAGATCAATAAAGCATCAAACAACTATTTGCTGCATATATGGAGTAATGTCTACCTGAGCAGAGAATAGAGACAATAGATGAGCTCTTTAATAATGAATAGTATTCATGAATTGAATCATGCTTTCCTTGTTGAAGTATTACCTGGAGAACAGCAGCAGTCACTGATGACTGCTTCACAGGAGCGCTGGGATGCCTTGTGGCTCCTGCGAGACATCCTCTACAATCACCCCCCTGACTCTGACACCCGAGACCACCGGACTTCAGCCGGGCTGAAGGTTTGAACTCACGCCTGGAGGAACAGAAATGTTTGGCGCCTTCTCATGGACTCGGGGAGATTGCCGGGGGATTGTTTGATCAACAGTGGGCCCAGTAAATGCTGCATATTGTCTTTGTGGTCTGAGTAAACGCGTGGCGCAGTTTGGGGGCTTTAACGGAAAAGCCCTGTTTATGTGTGCGGGTAACGGCGACACAGGGAATGCTAATAATCTGGATATTTATTCTACCTCCTGATTTACAAAATCATCCAGGCGTGTTTGTGAGAAAGCAAACAGGAGATATGGCTCCGGGGGAAGGATTGGTATCCATCTATTTTAAACTTCCATCTGGTCTCTGTGGCACGCACAGAAAGCAAGACGCAAAAGAAAACGGAGAAGGCATGCGATACAAGAGTTTGACAGGAAGCCTGGGAAAAGAAGCACGTGAGTCAAAAGAGAGGGAACGTACAGATTCACCTCAAGCCTCCAGAGTCCAGGTTATGGTGCTGACATGCTCAGTGCTCTGAAGCATCCTCCCAGTGTGGGTCCTGCCCTCCGGGGGGCTCTACAGCTCTGGTTTAGCGTGTCACTGTGATATATGTGCAGGCGGTAAGGGCACTCAGCATTAGCTCCGACAATCCCCCTCACTCTATGAAGGGAAACGACCTCTCACCTCCCTGCTGCCAGGAAGCCTATTGGACGAGCCATCGGTCCATTTATTGTCATTAGCAACTTGAAGTGGAGTGTCAGGTTGTCCCCACAGGGCTCTGACCCTCCAGACTCCGACAGGCTCCTGTGTGCACCATCACAACCGTGCTTCTTTTTCTTTGTGTTTGTCTTCGAGCGCTGTGGTGCAGTATTTATTGTCGGCACTATGTTTTGTCGGTTTCCCTGTACATACCAGGCCATCAGGGCGAGGCAGGCCTTGCACTGGTTATGTGGATTTCTGGTCGCTAAGGCTTAAAGCAGACATGATGCAGATTGTAATGGTCTGAAGCTTGACTTGCTGCATTCACCTCCGAATGGCCTGCTGCTCCAAACAAGAGGGGAATTGTTCTCTAGACAGCGAGTCTCACAGGGCAAGTTAAAGAAAGACAGACTGTGAATGTTGAGGTTCCAGTCAAGGCACTTCCTGATCTACTGCAAACTCTACATGCTCCTCCAACCTGCATGAAGTCACAATCATCTTCCTTTCAATCTGCTCCGAGATGAAACCTTTAACGTTGTTCATCCAAAACACAATTACATAATTCATATCTATTTTTTTCTCATTTAATTGCCACAGTTAGTTGTCAAATGATATACATATATATATATATATATATATATATATATATATGTATATCTATAAATAAATACATATATATATATATATAAATAAATACATATATATATACGTATATATATATATATATGTATATATATAAATAAATACATATATATATATATATATGTATATATATATATATATACATATATATATATATATATGTATTTATATATATATATATGTATTTATTTATATATATACATATATATATATAGATATATATATAAATAAATACATATATATATATATATAAATACATATATATGTATATATATAAATAAATACATATATATATGTATATATATATATGTATATATATATATATATATATATATATATATATATATATATATATATATATATAAACCAGTCAAGTCTTACAAGTCAAACGTTGTTTGTACCAAAACAAGAGAAAACAGCAAAATAACAAATAAAAAGCAACAACAATAACTGTTCCATGGGTTTGTTGTTGCTGGAGCAGCTGATGTGTTTGAAGTGTGACTTTAGTGAAACAGTGTTTTCCTTGTTTGCTCCCCAGAGGTGTACAAATAGAGCCAATAGGCCGGTATAGAACAAAAACATCTGCTGATATCATTCTTGAAACATAACCAATGGGATTAAAGCAGACGGTTCCATGGGTCATTTATTCCATCTGTTTGTTATCTGCGACTTATATAAATGTCCAGTAGCAAGAGAGAGGGGCGACATGTTCCTTCATTACCATAAACACACACACTGACCTGCTGCTGACGCTCACAGAGCTTCATGTGTGTGCTGAAAACAGTCCAGAATAAATTCTCTCTTTCCTCCCTTTTGAAATGTTTGCTAAAAACTGCAATGCCCAGCTGGTCAAGAAAAGCAATAAGCCTTTTATATCAAACAATACCATTTTTAAAGATGAATGTCTTCAGTCACACAGGATCGTTGGTTTTGGTCTTTCCATGGAATTTACAGGCAATTTAAAAAGTAACAGAAGAATTCCAGCATTATACTCTACAGTTGGAGAAACTTCTCACCACGCGCTCCTGTTAGTCGTTGTTCTGGAGCTTTCAGTCATATCCCATGACTGTCATCAGCAGATGGAGTTTGCTTGGCTCTCATGGAATTGTAGATGTTCAAATCTATTTATTTCTGATCACTTTAAGGACTTCTTCTCCATGATGGCCCAAAGGCCAAAGCTCATTCTTGGAAGCAGCAGATGAAACAGACTCCCTTAAACAATCTCTCTGCTCCTGAAGATCATGTGATCAACCGCCTGAGAACAGCTACTAAATGACCTTGAGGCGAGATTGTTCTACCAGCAGCATGATGAGTTAGTATATAAAGTGTGTATTTCTATTGTTGTTAGAAGTGTTAGAAGTAGGAGTTCTAAACTTCTGGAAGAGAACAGTGAGGCTCACAGTCAATAGTTAAATGCATGGTTTAACTTCAGACTCTACAAATTGATCTGTCGAGCAGTGTGTGTCGGGGGATACATTTGAAGGATGAATCCAGCGAGATTTCCCTTAAACTTGACTGTTCAGGCTGCAGGCAGCAGGTCAGAGGGAACCCCCCCCCCCCTTCCCAAGAGCCCCCGTGAGAGAAATGACGAACAGGGCTGCACAAAGCCAGCACTCAGCTTTAATTGGACGGAAGGTGGCTGTACACTCATACCATAAATAACTGGACCAGGGACAGCGTGGATGTGTGTGTTGAGCGGCGTATATGTGTGAGTCGCGGTGGGTCAACCATCATGCAGTCCTGCAGTGAGCTTAAGCACCACTGAATCTGAGCGAGGCTGTCAGGGACCCCGTGTAAATATCCTGCAGGCTAACTGATTTGTCTACGGTCGTAAACACGGCATAAAGAGCCAATATACAGGTCAGCAGCAGCCTGATTTACACCCCCAGGAGGCTAACAACTTCATCAAGGCATTTCATTCCCTTCCTCTTGACTTATGTGCAACGTGTCCTGCAAAGCAAGTTTTTTTAAACTTGATTCAGAGATTTATTTGATGAAATGACATTTCCACATCCTACTCAACTCTGCATATTGATATCTATAACGAAGGGTTGGGGAGGATTATAGCGTTAAAGGTTTTGCTGATGAAACTTCAAAGATTCCAAGATCCAGATTAAGATTTACAAGATAGAAAGCCTTTTAATTACTTTGTGGGCCGGGGCTCGTAATCAATCAGGCTCAGAGGCCGACGCATCTGTCGGCCTTCGAGCTGCTCTCAGTTCAACAAACACAAAGAGAGACGAGAGAAGCAGCAGGAAGAGGAGCGACGCCCTCACAGGAGAGCACCGCTGATGAAAACGTCCAAGATAGCCTCTTCAAGCTTTGATTATCACAATAACTCTATTTTGTGCCTGATTTGCTTGATTTGAATGATTGGTATTTTGAATTCTGGTTATTTTTCTCATCTGCTTTTCATGGTAAAGAACATGTTCCACTCAAGTGTTCTGATGGGCACGAGCAGCAGCTGAAGCAGCCTCATTGTTTAACTCAGAGCTTGTTGCAATGAGGATGCTGAAGATGCTACCGAGATGTCAAGAACAAGTCACCAATGCTTCTCATCTCCCCCAATATTCAAAAACAGCAGATTCAGGTCTTGACTGAAATTGCCATTTTAAAACAGGAATTTGATTTCTTCAAAAATGCATGTGGCCATACAGATTATTAATATATAAACATAATTATTAGGACAGTGGGTTAGAAGTTTAAGCAGTTAGATCTAGCAAAAACGTTACTCAGAGAGAACTCCTAAAATAGTTCAACAGTTTCTAAAATTGTATTTGCGTTCTTGCCAAGAGATGTTTTGATTGTTATGTCACGGCCTCTTTAATGTGCCGAGGGATACACAGGAAGTAATATAACCATAGAGAAACCTCTGCAAAAGTTGAAACAAAATCAAAGGATAAGGCAGCTGGAACACTTAAGTAACAATTATTGACAAAGTAATGATGAACAGAAATAAACCAACTCAGATGGAAGCAGATGTCAGGGTCTCTAAGGCCAAAATAATAAACAAAACCCAACTCTACCTCGGGAATAAGAAGTTCAACTGGCCTACAGAAACAAACTCCCTAACCAACCACAACACAGGAGAAAACAGAAATGACAAAGAAAATGGCAGAGAACTCCTACACGGCCTTACCAAAGTTACCCAGACTGGTTACTAACCACCTCCCCACCAGCCAGCCAGGACAGAGTGACCTCAGAGACCTGTACTGTACTGTACTGTAGTACTGAGTACTGTACTCAGCAACAATCAAAACACAGGTCCAGCAGTACCGACGCTAACGGCGATGAACTAATATCCAGCTCCACTGGCAGACTTTGGTCTCAGGTGTGGGTGCTCCAGGAAGTGAGAAGGGGGCGTGGCAGACCTGAAACACAGAGAGACAGAGAGTTAGGCCACCAGTCTAGTGACACTTATTCAACTATTTGGTTACATTTGCATCTGCTGTGGACTAAATGTAGAGATGGGTATTGTTAGGATTGTACTCCAGGATCAGTCTCCTTATTGGCTCATTTTCATCCTCCTTGTAGAATTTATGTAAGTGTTAAAAACAACTAAATGATGTTAGAGCAGCAACAGACTTCTTTACATCCGCAAAGTCAGTTATATCTCACCGATCTGAAATGTCTCCTGTCCTCTGTCCCCTGTCCTTCTGTCCTCCTTTCCTCTAGTCCTCCTGTTCTCCTGCCCTCCCTCCTCCTGACCTCTTGTCCCCTATCCTCCTGTCCTCCTGTCCTCCTGCCCTCCCTCCTCCTGTCCCCTGTCCTCCTGTCCTCTGCCCTCCTATCCTCCTGTCCCCTGTCCTCCTGTCCTCTGCCCTCCTATCCTCCTGTCCTCCTGCCCTCCCTCCTCCTGTCCCCTGTCCTCCTGTCCTCTGCCCTCCTATCCTCCTGTCCTCCTGCCCTCCCTCCTCCTGTCCCCTGTCCTCCTGTCCTCTGCCCTCCTGCCCTCCTGCCCTCCCTCCTCCTGACCTCATGTCCCCTGTCCTCCTATCCTCCTATCCTCCTGTCCTCCTGCCCTCCCTCCTCCTGTCCCCTGTCCTCCTGTCCTCTGTCCTCCTGCCCTCCCTCCTCCTGACCTCATGTCCTCTTGTCCTCCTGTCCCCTGTCCTCCTGCCCTCCGTCCTCTGCCCTCCTGTCCTCCTGCCCTCCCTCCTCCTGACCTCTTGTCCTTCTGTCCTCTGTCCTTCCACTGCTGATTCACTGCCTGCTGCTGGTTGAGACTGCTGGTGCTTTGTCTCAGCCATCACAGACGTGTAGAAGAACAAACTAAGCTAACCAGTTAGACTACATACAGACCGCTTTCCAATGTTCTTAACTGTGAATCTCCTTTTCTGTTGCCTTGTGTTTTGATGCTTTTAATGGTTTTATGTGAAGCACTTTGAATTGCCTTGTTGTTGAAATGTGTGAAACAGATAAACTTGCCTTGACTTTGTTTTAGCTCGTTTGTAAAAAGTGCTATGAACCAGCTAGAGCGCTATTACTTTTCTGTTTAAAAGGGCATGCTTGTCATAACAGGTGTAGCTTTTACATTTGTGCTTTTTATTCAGAGAATTTTATTGCACTTACAGTGATGTAGCATTGTGTGTGTGTGTGTAAATGGACTTGTAGCTAACAGCTACAGCCATGCTAGCAGCTCTTTGAGGCTGTACTTAGGCACAGCATTGCATTAGCTAAATGCCAATACTTGCATGGTAACATTCACACAATGGCGATGTTAATTTAGCAGGTACAATGTATATCATGTGTCAAAATAGTTGAGATCCCAGGGAAGCTGCTTTAAATGAGGGAATACATGTTCGGTATGTAAATTAGGCTAAAGGGACATAGAGCGTATAATTATAGTTTAACGGATGAAATCTAATAATCATTTTAAAGCAAGCGTGTATTACATAACAAATGTAAAGTGATTTTAACAAATGTAAACCTGATAATAATAATATGTGTATCTGAGTATTGTGCAGTCTGAGTGTAGAAAGTACGGAGAAAGAGGAAGTAAGCAGGGTGTTGGCTTCAAGGGATGGGGAAATAACGGTGGTTGAGAAGAAAAGACAAAGCACAATAATGATGAAGGATGAGATCAATAATCATTTTATAAGCAAATGTGTACTAAGTAAACTGATTATAACAACTGTAACTGATTATAACAACTGTAACTGTGATTATGATAACTAATCTGTGTTAGAAATGTGTGAGTGTAGGAAAAGGGGAAGTGCAACAGCTGTTGAACACCCAGACACCCGCAGAGCTTGATTAAGTAAGCGCCCAGACAGGGAAGTTGGGGTGATTTCGTCATGCACACACACACAAAATGTAGGTACTTTTCGAAGCACCTGCACCAAATCAATGATGTCATGTTAATCATGGGCGGAGGGAGGCCGTGTTGAGGAAGAGGGGGGAGAGACGGGAGAGGGAGCCCAAAAGTGTTATAAAAGAAGTAACTTGCAAACAGCAAGACGGGAATTCACGATGGGACGCCGACCGAGCCATCCATGGAGAAACACTGGACCTCGTTCGACAGCCGCGTCGGAGGACTTCGTCTCTGGTCACGGAAAGAAGGCCGCCGTTCGTGGACAAAAATTGAAAGACGGAGAATCACCTCTCCCCCCTGCTTGACTTTAACAACTGGACAACGGATGGACACAGCCGCCTTAAAGACTTTGTACTGAGCCTTGGGGATCGCTGAACGGACTTTGTTTGGAGGAGCCTGGGGGGTCTGGCCGAACCTTCGCTCCTAAAAACCCCAAAAGGATCTTTTATCACATCGACAATCCAGCTCCACCGAACCGTCTCGGCATCTAAAACTAATGAGTATAATCTAAGAAGAAAATGAAAGTAACGAATCAAGTGTAGTAATATTTTATGTGAGCTGTAGCTTAACCCTTGCTAACTAACTAAATATAACCTGCAATAAATCTGCATTTAAAGTAAAATTCTCAAGTGCATTTATTTGCTTATGTAGTAAAACTTCCTCGTGGCAGTAAAAAGTTAAATCCATTGTATGTCTAACAACTGAGTTCTGTAAGGTTATCCTAGAGACCGAATCCACTTAACAATCCCTTACGGTTTTAGAAGTAATCCTAGCCGTTAAAATCTAACCTGGCATTTACCAAGAGCACGGATCCAGAAGAGGGAAGCTGCCATAACCGACGCGACTGGTAGGAGCGCCCGGGGTCAGGGTGGCCCCTCAGCCGAGCGCAGGGTGGCCCCTCAGCCGAGCGCACTCAGACCGGAGGAAGCAGGGTAGACGTCGGGAGTAACGGCAGTTAGAAGAGCCAGGCGAGTTCCCTCGCAAGAACACCAGCTCGACAATCTTTTAATAGAGAGCTGAGTCAGTAAGTAGCCCCGTATCGGGCCAGAAGTACCCCAGGATCTAACACATGTTAACAATCTTAGCTTCACATGTTAGCATGTTGATCTGCACTAAACCAGGTACAGCTGAGGCTGATGGGCATGCCTTTACTTTGGCAGAAATTTGGTCATAAACCGAAGTATTTAACAGATAAAAATGTTGACCTGATAATGGAGCAAGATGAAAAGTAGAAGAATCACCAAAGTGAATACAATTCACCCTGAAAGGGAAAGTAGAACATATCTGTACAAAATGTCACAGCAATCCATCCAACAGTGCTGAGATGGTTCAGTCGTTGTGGGCCGTCCACGTTGCCGCTGGAGAGGCTCACATCGACAAATTGACACTGGACATAATAACTGTGATTATGCCCTTTTTGTGACTGGTCCAATACTCTTACAGTACTATCCAAATGATCGACACTGACATCGTACGATAGACACCTTAAAGGGAGATTCAAAATGAACAAAATCATTTGATGTTGATTAAGCTAAATATCATCCTGCCGTGTTTCCAGTATCAGAGCTCCCAGTTCTCTCTGCTGACGTCTTCCCAGCAGACATACATGAACGTATGTCAAATACATTTTTTCTCTCCAGAATCTCACAAGCAGCGTTTTTTCTGATGGAGTAATGGGTTAATCATTTCCTGTTCTAAGCTTTTGACCTATATCCATGACTTTAAACCATGTGTGTCAATGACCCTCAGTATGTACACGTAAAATGAAATGCCCCAAATCCTTTAAATGGACTGATTTCTGGTGATACGCACAAGTCAGTCAAATTTATCTTCCTCATGTGTGCCCTTGGAAAGACCACAACTTGTCCCTTTGTGCAGGGAAATGTTCAGGACACAAGGCGTGGAACGTAAAACTCCATCATCATCAAGCTTCTTTTTTTCCTCCCCTCCGTACTGGCCCTAATTGCCTTTTTATCCTTGTGTGTGTGTGACTGCGTGTGTGTGTATGTGTGTGTGTGGGTCTCAGACAAGGTGTCCATCTATAACTTATAAAGGGACCCCCGCCCGGGCCAGCCATCTGTCTCCTGGGCACCGGGAGGGACTGCAGTCTAGTGCGGCTTGAAAAGCGAAATCATTAAGATGTTGGAATAACAAACGTCTGGCTATGTTGGGCTCTCTATCACGCAGACCAGATCTGGGTTCACAATCATTCTAAGGCGATGAACACTGCCAGGTCACTACATCTTGCTTGACGAAATGAGCAGATAAAGACACATCGCTTCAGACATGCTGTTCTTCTTTTCTCCTCTGATCCACTTCCCTGGCCTGAGTCCTTCCACCAGGTGGTATTGTGCGTGTGTGTATACAGCTAGCAAATGCAGGGGCGTAAATATAGACAATGCAGTCAGTGCTGTTGCATTGTGGTCCGTAGGGTGGAGGGGGCTCATTGAGAGAACAAGCCCTCCAACAATGTGTTGAGCAGAACACAGGCCCTGCGATTGATTCAGATTTTCACCTGAGAAATACCTGTGTTCCAATAAGAGTTTAAGATGCTGCCATTTGCTCAACGTATCCTCACACAACGGTTCATATGATATTTTACCATCTCAATGTCCGAAAGCCAGCAACACGTGTCTATTTCCACTTGTTACATGCATACAGTCTTTTCAAACTATACATCTTTCCTCACAGGAAACAACTTAGTTAGGTTTAGGTAACTAAACTACTTGGTTAGGTTTAGGTCACTAAACTACTTCGTTAGGTTTAGGTCACTAAACTACTTCGTTAGGTTTAGGCAACTAATATTAAGAATGAAGATCGAGTGAACAGACTGAGATCGAGGCGTTTAGCTCAATTCAAGCAATAACATTTATTTGTGACAGAAGTATTATGTCCAGCAGTTAAACGTGCACGGACTCTAGCAAAGGCAAAGAGTGCAAAAGTGAAACCTAAAAGTGCTTATAGCAGAGTAAGCAGGCGTGTCCATCTGGTTCTCCTTGTGGAGCCATTGGTCAAAATCAAAGCAGAGGCGGATTTGTTTCTAGCATTCAAATAGCCTGATGGAGCACTGGGCAACTTCACCCACAATGGCTCACGTCCGGAACCCGCCTTCTCTGGAACGTCAGTGTGTGTGAAATGTTGGTGTACAGCATATTGTTAACACTTAAGTTGCAGAAAAGGAAAGGGTGCAGTTCTAAACTATTTCGAAGTCTCTGTGTGAATAGATAAAAAGAGCTCTTCTCCTACTCTAAGATGGCAGTTTCTGCCCTAATCTGGTGGTTTAAGCAAGTGTTTCTTTCAGGGCCACTGTATCTGTTCCTATCGTACGAACGGGTGACGGAATGCCCCATTCGGCGTTTTTGACCTACTTACAGTGACCTCACAACTCCGCAATATAAGCTTTACAAGTATAGCGCATATTATTTAACAGTGAATGAATATATTTTATTTACACTAAACTACTTGGTTAGGTTTAGGTAACTAAACTACTTGGTTGGGTTTAGGTAAGTAAACTACTTGGTTAAGTTTAGGTAACTAAACTACTTGGTTAGGTTTAGGTCACTAAACTACTTCGTTCGGTTTAGGCAATTAAACTACTTGGTTAGGTTTAGGTAACTAAACTACTTGGTTGGGTTTAGGTAACTAAACTACTTGGTTAAGTTTAGGTAACTAAACTACTTGGTTAGGTTTAGGTAACTAAACTACTTGGTTGGGTTTAGGTAACTAAACTACTTGGTTAAGTTTAGGTAACTAAACTACTTGGTTAGGTTTAGGTAACTAAACTACTTGGTTGGGTTTAGGTAACTAAACTACTTGGTTAGGTTTAGGTAACTAAACGACTTGGTTAGGTTTAGGTAACTAAACGACTTGGTTAGGTTTAGTTAGAGTATGGTTTGGGTTGAAATAAGAATGTAAGTGCCGTAACTCAAGTACGCAAGTAATGTGACAAATATAACCTGAATTCACACGGGGAACAAACAGCGGTCTCCTGGCTGAAATATATAAATATGTAAATCAATAACTAACAATGCAATAATTTCTTAATTTCTTTGGTATTTTTGTCACATACATATATGAAATGATGACTACTGGCTAATATGTATGCTGATGTTGATTATATCTGATCATGCCAATATGATATGTACAAGGTCATATCTTTGACCTCTTTACTTCACCATTATTATAACCAGAGTAACTCATCTCACTGTGTAGTCCAACACATTGTTGGTAAAAATACAAAGAAGCCTCATGGTGTGTGTTTGACATGAAATACCACCAAAGAACAAACAGTTGATTACTTTGCATCACTCATTATGAAGCTCTCTCTCTCCCTCCCTCCCTCACTCTAGCTCGCTCTCTCGCTCTCTCTCACACACACACACACATGTAGAGACCCACGGTCAGTGGAGGTCTGGTGGGACAGTGATGAATGGATGTGAAGGGTGTCATCCTGGACAAACAGAGCCTGGGCCCACATGCTGCTACATCCTGAAAAATATGCCTGTTACAGCGACAGCTGAGGGAAATAGTTTGAAGGTCTCTCACATCCTCTCTGTTGCTCGCCCTGTGTCTCTCTCTACATGCAACAGACGTATTGTGTCATTCCCCAAGCACAGAAAGTGAAAAAGAACAAGCCTACGCAGATGAGATGCATGCAGCTACATGCAGTGTGACAAAATGAGCTTTTCAGGCCGGTATCACCACCGAGGTAGTATCTGATACTTTCTTTCACAAGGTCAATGTTTTTTCGACGAGCGCCGG
Source organism: Melanostigma gelatinosum (assembly GCF_949748355.1). Taxonomy (NCBI): domain Eukaryota; kingdom Metazoa; phylum Chordata; class Actinopteri; order Perciformes; family Zoarcidae; genus Melanostigma; species Melanostigma gelatinosum. Next base: position 1,989,137 of record NC_136643.1, on the reverse strand, counting down.
TGCCGTCAACATCGTCGCCCCCCGCATGCTGTTACAGCCAAATAAATACGTCTGCCTCTAATCTCTGATGCCACCCTGCCTCGCTCCTCCAAGGGTGTGCAGATAAATAGCTTAGTGTAAATGGCCTCTTAAAATATGACATTGCCACGCTTTCAGTGGAGGGAAGGGGAGAAGGGGATGAGAGGTGATGAAGGGAGATGGACAAAGACAAGGAGGAGAGGTGATGAAGTCAGATCTCACTCTCAAGGCTAAAGCTTAATGACTAGTCTTATAAGAACAATAAATACAGCATTGATCTAGGGCAGGGATTCCCAAAGTGGGGTGCGCGCACCCCTGGGGGTGCGCGAGCTGCCTCGAGGGGGTGCGCGAGAGGAAAAGTGTAATGGCGGTCTGATGGTGTAATAATATTAAATATAAAAAAAAAATGTAATTTTAATTTAAAAACTGTCAGGTGGGACATCTGAAGCTACCAGTTGTAAAAGAGGAGAGGGACAGAGAGAGAGAGAGGAATCGGAGGCGAGGGGAACGGAGAGGTGCGTTGGGGAGAGACCGGGAGAAGATCGAGCCAGAGTCAGAGGAAGATGAGACGGAGGAGACCGAAAAGGAGGAAGGGATAGCACAGACAAATCGGGAGCACATCGGCCCATCGCGGAGTCAAGGTGAAAAAAGAGGAAACGAGAGTGAGCATCAGACTGGGAAAACAAGAGGAAATATGATGAAAAGTATGTGTGTCTGGGCTTCACTTGGATTGGCAACGCAGATTCCCCAAAGCCACAGTACGTGGTGTGCAGTGAGGTTCTGGCTAACAGTCTGAAGCTCTTATTTACGTCGCCACCTGAACACCAAGCACGCCAGTGCAAGTCAAAAGCCCCTTACATTCTTTATATCCAAATTGGAGGAGTTACAAAACAGCCAAAAACAACTGCAGTCTCATTCATGTGTTGGGTCTATAAATGACGCACTACGGGCTTCATATCTGGTTACAGAATAGCGAGAAAGGGGCTACCGCACACAATCACTGAAGACGTGTGCTTGCCAGCTGCCAGAGAGATGGTGGAATGTATGATTGGAGAGAAAGAAGCAAAAAAGTTGGACATGATCCCGGTGTCCAACAACACTGTGTCGCGCCGCATCGATGCTTTGTCCGAAGACATCCTGGCTACATTAGTCGCTCATTAATTGTAAATGAAATGTGATAATCTGCCTCTGAGCCTGTGCGTGTGTGCTCGCATCCGTATTGCTCTTTAAAAGTGACGCCTTGTGTCACTGAAAGTTATTGAAACTTTGTTGCAGTGTTTCAGGGCGTTTTCACACCTTCAGTTCATTTGCTTTGTTCTGATTCAGGGATTAATATGATACAATGTTGCAGTTGCTCCTTTGTTCGGTTTGTGTTCACACTGCAACATTTAACAGCGGACTAAATCTTGTAAACAAATGCCACGCGCGAGCAAACTGTTCTCTCATTGGTCCGATTCTTATGCGGCTATGAAGGCTTAAAAGGCTCTGTTGCTTCTTTTTTTTTATTAAGGGGGGGGGGGGGGGTGCGCAAACCCGGTCGGGATGTAGAAGGGGGTGCGCGGCCTAAAAAGTTTGGGAACCGCTGATCTAGGGGATGCAACCATTGTTTATTTTAAATCCATCACTAAAGGACGAGGTAAACTCGTTACTAAACCCAATGTCTCGGAGTTCTTTTCAACAAATACAGAATAATACATTGAATCAAAACCAACACTGCTTTAATCAAATGAAATCAACTTTTCATAAACGTTTTCATTTGAGTGAGGGGGATTGTCGCAGCAGGAGGCGATACAAACGCAGCGGCCTACGGCGGAAAAGTTGAAACAGGAACAACTTTTGTAACTGCCACTAGTGACACTCCCACACCAGGGTTCAGTAGGAACCAATGGGTGTAGGGCTAAGCACCAAAGACTGAGAAAGAAAGTCACAAAACTAGACTGAGACCTTTACAATGTCACATCTTTCTCTGGACTAACATGATCAGGTCTGAGTGGAGCTCGTTGTCCTCGACTGTAGCTTGGAGAGCCGGGTGCAGATGGAGAGAGAGAGACAAAACAAACACTGAGGGGGAGGGGGACGAAGAGGAAGGTGGTGCTTGTGATTGGAGCACAGGATGAGGTAGGTCGGAAAGAGAGGAGCAAGGGGGGAGGTAAAGGGTTGTGCTGGTGTGTAGTTGGGACGGGGCGGATTGGTGAGGGGTGCTTTCATGCAGTACAGGAGATCCGGGAGATATATGAAGGCTTGTCACATTGCAAAGGTTGAGGTATGGTCTCTATTGGTCCAGACAGTGACCTCCAGCACGAGGGCCAAAACATTTCCAGATGTCTGCCAACAGCGTCACTGGAGCTGCTGCGATGTGTGGCTTGTGGCGAGGGGAAGGCGGGGTCGGGGGGAAGAGGAGGAGGAGGAGGAGGAGGAAGGAGGCAAACCCTGCAGCACATTGTAAGGGAGAGGAATGAATTTAGCTTGCAAATCAAATGACAAGCACAGACATAAAAGTCTGAAGCTTTACAGAGAGCAGGAGAGGGAGCAAGAGTGTGGGATATAAGATATGTGTGTGTGCGTGTGTGTGCGTGCGTGCGTGCGTGTGTGTGTGTGTGTGTGTGCGTGCGTGCGTGTGTGTGTGTGCACGTGCATATCTAGATGTTCGTCAAAAATGGAGACAGAAACATTAAAGTACTTTAGATTTCTTCCCTCTGTGCTTCTGCCCAGAAGGGAATCTTTGACGTTCATTTATTCCGCTCCCCAGCGCGCCAGCTTGCAGAGGATCCGACATCAATCACGCCGTTTCATTTTTTATGTTCATTTTGTATCACCATTTTGCATTTTGGTTCATCATTACTGGTGATAAATAGGCAAAAGCATTGTCTGGGCGATGGTTTACATTTGGGGCGATACACCGGGGAGTCTACACAAGTCTGAGTTATGAGAGGATTTGAATTGTCTGGTGAATGTTTTTGCTAAAATGGAATCTGAAAGTTCAAGCTCAGGGGAGGAGGAACAGCACTTTGGACGAGAGTTCTCCGCTCTGCAGCGTCACCAGGGAATAAAAGTAGGTATTGAAGCGGAACACAATTTCAAACATGATAACTCATGTTTTGCATCAGCTGTCAGAAGCAATTGCACTGGTTTCCATGCAGTGAAATCCATTGTTCTTATCAGGGCTAACAGACGGAACAGAGCTGATGAAACTCCACTCACCAAACCTCATCAATGACATCCCCAGGATACTGAAGAAAAATCACAGTGTTTCTTGCAGCAACTTGGTGTGAAAGCAGCAAGGGAAGCAGTTGAAATGTTGAATCATTTCAAAGTTGAATCCCTGTTTTCATTCCTCACCCGCTCCTCCACGAAACCTCCCGATCTGGGCCTTTCGTGTTGAGGAATGTCGGCGAGCCTCAGGCCGTCTCTGCGGGCTCTCTGTTTAGCGTTCCATCTCACTTCCACCTGTTGGATATCTCCTCCCGTACGCCTGCTACGCAATCTGAATCTAAGGACGGCTTTCAGGCAATAGGGAAACTTTTCAGTCACTCAGACAATGAAAACACGGAGCGGGATGTAAATCCGCAGAGAATTGAAGAAGAGGCTAATGCGGCCCGGCTTGAACTGCAGGTTACAGCTGGTTTGATGCTAGAAATGTACGCAGTCATGGAAATGAAAGGCAGCTTAGATAAAAAGCATCCACCACATGGCACAGTGTAGAAGAGACGGAGCTCAACTGATCTCCGTAGAGGAATTAGGCTGCGACAGAAATAATAGGATTCAACACAAATAGGATTTAAGACAACAATCAGACTCAGAATCAGCTCTGCTCAGCCATGACATCATTTAACATTGGGGGTCATATTTAAGAAAAAAAAATCATCAAAAAATATCTGCATTATGTGACACATTTGTATATCAATGTATAATATTGCATATCGTCCCTGTTGGAGGAAAACTTTGTTTTCTTCATATTTTGTCATTTTATTCATAAATCAATGCTACTGTATATACAACACTAATGGATCATGTTTTCCTTTACTTTAGATGTAATTTGAGTTAAAAACATTTATAAATTACACTTCATAGTTATATTGACCTTATCCTGTTTGACTCTGCAATTAGAATTCCAGCCATTGATGCTTCTGTATAACACGACAACATCAACGTCGCTGTTCTGCTCGTTGCTGCGGTCACCGTTGCCGTGCTGTGGAGAGACGTTTTTCATTCAGTGTGACTCTCAGGTGACCCGGCATTAACAGCGCTCATCATTGGTCCCAGTTCCTTTGCTTTAGGATGCTTAATTCTACTGCTGACGCTGCTAAACATGATACACTTTCCTTCATGGATCTCTAAAAGCATAACTTCAATATAAGACGTATCGGGCACAGGTGTCATTCATCATCTACACAGTTGTCTAAAGTTAGAAGTGTTTGCTGAATCTGGCGTGGAACACTCGTCCGAGCTCACCAGAAAATGTTCTTGCATGAGTTCCATTGCTGTGTGAGCATTTTGCCACATTATGTTTCGTAAATGCGTCACAGCATTACCGTTCTTTCAAAATGTATTTGGTGTTGCAGATTAGTAGCATATATTTGTATTTTTGTTATTTTACCAGGATATGTTCCCATTGAGATGCACAAACTCTTTGGTAAAGGAGTCCTGGCCCAAACGTAAGCATAACAAGTTTCATTCATGAGACAAACACTCCTAAAATAAAACAGCAATAGATTGTAATGTAATGTCTGATATGGGGCAACTACAGTTCATATTTAGAGTCAGTTTGTGTTCACCTGATAAACGAAAGTCCATAATCACTCACTCGGTTTTGGTCTCCAGAGAAACAGCTCTTTAGCTATGCTGCACTATGTTCAGCAGCTAGTCTTTAATGTGTCTGTCTGCTGCTTGCTGCTGAGCAGGGAGAGTACAGCGCTTCACAAGAGCTCTTCTTTAGCTCTGATCCATGGAACTGGACGAGGACGAGGACAGCGAAACAGAAACACAACAGTGAACAAAAAGATGCTTAATTAAATGCTCAGCATAGGGAGAGGAACTGTTGAGTCCTCTGTGAGCGTCACTACTCTACACACACCATCATGCACATGTGATCCTTTGTTTCATCTGTGCAGCTGTAAGAAAATGCATAAAATGTTAGGAAATGTGAATTTATGTGTTTTTCCAAAGTAGAAGCATGAATAGAAAAGCAATGAAAACGAATTGATGCAATGTCATCCCACACATTGTTTTTAAGGTTTATGAAAACATATTATATTGATTTAACAAGAACAATAGACAAAAGCAGCACATCAGACTCTGCAGTGCTGCATTGTGATCTGTTAAGATATTCAGTGCTCGTCTGAAGCCAGACAAGTCCTATATATCAGTGGTGTCAGCTCCAGCCGGCTACACCACTGTAACAAAACATTTGGTCACACTGTGCACAGGTGTTTGACCTCTCTGACACACACACACACACACACACACACACACACACACACACACACACACACACACACACACCATGTAGTCCCACGTGGTGTCTGCATATGATTTATCAGCCAGGGACGGACACATCTGCCCAAGATGTCTGTGTCAGAGTCTGAGTTATGCAGATCCAGCTCTCTACTGGGCTCCCAGACCTGCCGCACAGGTTACCAGCTGAGCTGGAAATCTCACACCAGATACAGAGTTGATCAGGAAATTAAAACTTCAGTGGGAAAAACAAGATGGCAGGTGAACTCCTTCCTATAGGCCTCAAAGCACACATGTGCTCATTATAGATTGGCCGAACTGTTGGTTCATTTCCTCTCCATGCCGATCCAATGTTGAGGTTTAATCACTGTGATTAGCCTCGCTGATGAATGCTACGAGGTTCTCCCTTATCTTTCTCTGGCTGTCACGCAACAGACCCACAAACAGATTCCAAGGGCTGCTGCTCCACTGCTGTGTCACACAGTGAGGACATTCTCTTCACTACATGACCTGTGAGGCAGCATCGTACTGCTCTTTGTGAGACTTCATAGGTTACATGAAATGCCTGTTTAGAAATAGCATGCATGCTTGCTGTTCTTATGAAAAGAAGAGAGAAGTACAAGAAAAGGCTGCAAAGCGCTACAGACACACTAAACACTGTTCAGTACAATGTCAGTTACAGAGTAAAGGGTGTTAATAGAACCAAAGCAACTCTATATCGAAATACTAATTCAGAAATATTAGGAGGCCGAACGAAAACACTCATTGATGAATAATTCACATCAAAACTGTCCTGGCCAGGCCGTGCCTCCTGTTCTACCCTGTTACCCTCTACCCTGTGTCTCCTGTTCTCTCCTGTTACCCTCTACCACTGTCTCCTGTTCTCCCCTGTTACCCTCTACCCCTGTGTCCCCTGTTCTCCCCTGTTACCTTCTACCCCTGTCTCCTGTTTTCCCCTGTTACCCTCTACCCTGTGCCTCCTGTTCTACCCTGTTACCCTCTACCCTGTGTCCCCTGTTCTCCCCTGTTACCTTCTACCCCTGTCTCCTGTTTTCCCCTGTTACCCTCTACCCTGTGTCTCCTGTTCTCCCCTGTTACCCTCTACCACTGTCTCCTGTTCTCCCCTGTTACCCTCTACCCCTGTTTCCCTCTACCCCTGTGTCTCCTGTTCTCCCCTGTTAGCCTCTACCCCTGTTACCCTCTACCCCTGTGTCTCCTCTACCCATTTATTTAAACCAGATGTTGAATCAGAAAACAAATCAAATATAAACTAGAGTTTAATCTGTGATCCGTCTTCACTGTTTACATGTTGAACAAAATCTCATCAAGCCGATCGGCTGCAGCGTCCAATCACATGCCTGATGAATAATGAGGGGGCGTGTCGGCCGTTAAAACACTTCCTGGAAGTCTGTTCTCGTGGGTCCTCGCTCACAGCTCCTCAGAGGTCCCTCCTCACTCCTCCATCCTCGCTCCTCAGAGCAGAAATAAGAGCTTTGGGACGGCCGTCAATATGGAAAAAGAACAGAAAAACCTCCGGTTCAAGCGAGGAGCGAGGAAATGACAATTAAGAGACTTGGGATGTACCTCTGGTCTCCTCCCGGCTCCCTCCTGATTACTGCTCATTCATCTAACCTGTCCAGTCTACCCAGCTGCCTTCCATCTTCTCATCAACTCATGCAACAAGGAGACCTTTTGATGTTGATAACAATTTTCATTGTAAGATCCCTACATTCAGTCTATGCTGACCCGCATTGATCAGATGAAGACAGCAGCACTATCCAAGTCTGATAATTGAGAAGCATGAGTATGAGAAGAACTGTGTGATACATCTCTATAAAAGGCCTTATGAGTAATGATGTCGTCGCTGTCTAGTGGAAACCTCATACCTCTATATTGTCTCTGTGGCTGGCCCTCACCGGGCACATTTTCTCTGTGAGGCGCCCGTGGCTCCGACTGTGAGCTCTAAAGCTGCCCTCACCTGGACCTCTCCACTCCCCCGGGCCGGGGACTTAACGCAGGTAGAGAGGGGCAGCTCTGATGTTGACACTGTAAGAATAGATGGACGTGTTTCAATATAGAGGCTATAGCGAGCTAGCCATGTTACCTCAGCAACTGAGCATTTAAGTTAAATGATATAGTCTCTATGGCTGCTTCACAATGTGATTACACCAACAAACTGTGTGCTCTTATGTAATTATATAATTGTGTGTAGTTAGGGGCCAGTGCACTTACTTGGCTAACAGTTATTGGTAATCAACGCACTCGCCAACAGACAACAGCGATATTGAGATATTTTGATATCTGAGGTTGAACACAACGACTGGACTTTGCTCCTACAGCAGCACCTGTCAGCCAAACAGCTGCTAGTGCTGACTGACAGCACTCAACACCCAGATCTGTCCACAGAACACAGAGGGTGTTAGTGAAACAGCAGCGGCACGGCTCTTTAAGAAAACTCTTGATGTCCCTTTCTGAAAATTTCCATCCAACTTCCATTTACTTGTACTTCTTTTCCTTTCCTGCATGACTTCTGGAAACCTTCCAAAGTGGAAAAAGCAATTTGCCAAAAGAACACTGACAGTGGACACATTGGTGCTGGTGGTGCTCGTCTGAAGTCGTGCCCCAAACAAGCGCGAGTGATTATAGCTTGTTATCCTGATTAAACAAGACAAATGCCTTGGCCCACAACATTGTGGTGAAGATCTGAAGCATGAGTCGAGTCTTTTGGAGACTTGAAAATATCAAAGCAAAATGAAAAAACAACATCCACATGAAAGTGTTAAGGTGTTGCAATGAGGTTTGAAATCTGTCCGATATAGAAAACATTAGGATACCTTCATGACTAAGAGGGATTCAAAGCAGAACAGAAGGGTCCGGCATCCAACTTGACTATCAGTCAGTCACAGGCTCATCTCGGAGGCGAGCCTTGATATTGAGCCCGTCTCTGCTGGAGTCCTGCTGTCCAGATTAAATGTAATGGAGTGGTCTCGTGTGACGTCACAGTTTAGCTGTCGGCCATGTTGGAGTACATGTTGGAGTACACACAGCCACTGGCATGCACGGCTGAGTCGCAGAACCTATCGATCATGGTGAACTTTTGTGCTGTCTTTGGTTGTGGCAGCAGAGCTGATAGAGACAAGAAATCATTCTTTGGTTTGCCAGCGGTCATTACACATCAAGGAAATTACACGAAGGAGCTATCCAAGCGACGTCGCCAGAAATGGCTGTCGCGCATCTCTCGAGATATAAAGGAATGGAATTTGGGGTACACTCGAGTATGTGCGGATCACTTTATAAGTGGTCAGTGATTTTATTTGCAAATTCGTTTGTGAACAGTATTTAATAAAGGAAATATAAATTAAACATGGACATGAGAAGGTTACCGAAGCTTCATCGGCCCGTGACAGCAGTCGGTGCCAGAGACGTGTCGAGCGTGTACAACAGGCGAAACACATAGATGCAGCCTCAGCATTGCTTGATATGAGTTTAACGTCGTATCATGTATATATATATATGTGTATATATATATATATATGTGTGGGGGGGGATGAAGTTAGGAGTTAGTTGAAAGTGAATTCCTACACACACGCACACAATGACATGCACGTACAATGTAAACAAACACACGTGTCTGTTTGCGCTGAGTAAACATTGAATATTGCTAAATATCGGACCAGATCTGTATATATTTACCCTTCCAATGACGAGATGAGAATTCTCGACGACCGTTGCTTTGACGTCTCGGACCCATCCACTGACAAACTGATTATAAGCGTCGAGCCCTTTGTAGCACTCCAGCTCGTCTTTCGTGTAAGGACTCGGGGTGTTCACGAGATACGCGTAGATGTTGGCGTAGTTTACCGATGGAAGACAAGTAGGATCGGCACTGAAACGATCTGCACTCATCGTATAAGGATCCAAGTTACCAATAACCTTCAATTTGGCAAGGTAGCGAACCTTTGATGCACTATCCAGTGATTCAAAGTATGGTATTTTCGCCGCACTTCCTTGTTTACTCGCCGCCATGGAGGATCTGTATGTACTCCAACATGGCCGACCGACCTGGTAACTAAGGAGATCGTGACGTCAGTGAGACCACTCCATTGAAGGGTAATGCTTCGTACAAACAGTCCCTTAAAGGAGAGAAGCTTTCTCACTAACGATCCATGTCCTCCATGCTGCTCTTTGACTTTCTCTCCTCCCTGATCCCTCCACCGGTCTGCTCCCTCGGCCTCTCTGTTGATCTAACGAATACTGTTTGTGTGGTAATGAAACAGCGTGTTCAAACAGAATTACCGATATCTGTGAGCAGGTCAGGTTGGTACACTGTAAAACAGCACAGCCCTGTTTAGTTATGTCCACTTACTTCTTCTCTTTAACTCAAAGAGCTCTGACACATTTTACATTTTGAACTCAGCTGTTCAAGTTCTTGAAAGGTAAACTTACAGTAATTCATTGTGTTGACTTTTTGAGATTTTGAAGTTTTGATTGAACTTGTGATTTTAAGTTATCAGTAAAAAAAAAAAAAAAAAGAGACAGAAGGCGGGAGTGGGGAATGAAAAAAAACATTTGCTGCAATGTTTGAGTTTTAGGGAAACTTTCTTTTTTAAACCATGGCCAGGTTGAAGCTTTTACATAATCTACTGGTTAAACACTGCAGATAAGTCACATACTTAAATTCCAATAAAAATATCGGCATTTTGTGGTAAACAAGAAAGGACTATTGCCACCGGCGGAGGGGCACTATATACCTGACAACGGCCAATGACTCGAGGCGGAGGAAGAGTACGTTACTTTCTGCCTGCAACAAGAAGAGCGGACAGAACAGAGCGCAGTGTGGATTTTTTTTGCTGGGCTTCAGCACACAGAGGTGAGTTTAAATTATGACTTTGAGTATTTTTCCTAATTAATATCATGTGTAACGTTAGTAATGTAACACAGTTGTGTAGGTCGGGCTTTTTAAAGGCTAAATGTGTGGTCTTGATGTTTAGCTAGTTTAACAGTTTCCCCGGTCTGTTTTGCCCGCGAACTTTTAAAATGATAAATGGTGGACCTATTTAATCTGTAGTGCTTTTAATAAAACGTATTTAATGTAGAAGTATAAACTATTGGTTAATTCTTAATGTGACCGCAATATTATTTTTTATTCATTATTATATGTGCCACTGAAGTTTTTCGCTGAACACCTCCACCCCCCCCCCAAGTGAAAAACGAGCTAGCTAGCTAGCTAGCTAGCTAACATTAGTCAGCAAGTTTGCTAGCCTCCACTAACGTTACTGTCTTAAAGTAGCTCATGCCTGCTGGATTCACATTGAATGGCTGAGTCGCTGCCTATGCTTTGCTCCTCGTTATATTATATTTTAATGCCAGTGACGTTACTTAACGTTATATTAATGCGGAGCATGCCGCTCATTAGGAACACAACTGCATTCAGAGCAAAGACTGGAAAGCGGACATTTTGACCGACCCTCCCTCTCTCGCTCCCTCTCTCGCTCTCTCTCTCTCTGCTGTGTGTGTGTGTGTGTGTGTGCGCACGTGCATGTTTGTACGAGAGTATGCTGAACTCCGCGGGCAGCAGAGTAGAAACTGCACAGAGATGAAGAGACGGACTTTTAGTTATAGTTTACTCCTGTCGTAGAGTAAAAACATTAATTTAAAATGACAACAAATCCTCCAGTAGAGACGATATGAATTATTCAGACACGTGTATTTGACCGCTCCCCTCTGCAGTCAACTCGCTTCATCACTGGTATGTTTACACAGACAAACGGAGCTGGCAAATGGTTGAATTAACTATGTCGAACGTCAATTGTAGGTTAAATGCAAATAGTTGAGCCTTGTTCAGTGAAGGGTCGCCAAACAGTTGACATTTTGTTACAACCAGCCCCTCCTATTACCAGCAGTGTGTCTCCACATCAGCAGACAGGATCAGTGAGGCCATAGTGCTGTTAGCCAGTTTAATGTTAACTGTTGAAAAGTACAACTTTATGTAGTTTGTTTTTGTAATGTTTAGACTTGACATACATAATGATATATATTATGCAGGTTAGGGCCTGGCACTAAATGGTCTACAAACAAGTTGATACTAACAATTAAACAATAAATTATATACGTATTATTCTAGTAATCTTTGACAGGTTGGAGGGTTTCAGAGACTTCCTTTACTCATTCCTGAGACTTGCGCTGTTGAATTGGATTATATTGAGAGGCGGTTCTCGTACTCTCTACAAGTAAATGTAATACATTTCAACATCACAATCTATTGTCTCACTTATAACAAAACAAAGCTAAAACTGAATATTTTAACCATCATCAAGTTTGAAACTCTTGCAGGGCTATTATTATACTGCACACAATTTAGCTAACTCAATAAACTGAATAAGTGTATTTAAAAATTAGATGTATGAATCGGTTTATCCTTTTTTTCTAATCTCGAGGATGTTTGCTTCAAAATCACTTGATCCCTGTTTTTGTTTTAAGTATTTTGAAATTGTAAAGATTGATAATTTAATCATAAAGGAAATAAATGTTGTATTTGTGTTGAATACATATATTTGCTTTTTTCACTAAACATGCAATTCATTTATTTTTTTCTGTTTACAGATATCATCAAGAATGTCCAGTTCATGACGTGGAAATGTACGTTTTGTGCATTCTCCTCCAACGGACAAGGAAAAATAATCCAGCATTATAAACAGCATCATGGACATCATCGTAGGTGTTTAGGCCTTGTCTGTATTTATGATGAATGTTTGAAGACATTTCAAAACCAAGCTGAACTTAAAAGACATTTTAAGGAACATCTGAAAGTGTCACGGGAGTTCACAGATAGGACCCAAACGCAAGACCACAGGAGACAGAAGTGAATGTTAATCAGCTTTTATTTATAGACAGGTGGGTGCAGGTGTGGAGCCCGTGGTCCGACACCCGAGTGGCAGATCGACAGTGTGATGTCCCGTGGCTCGACACTGGAGAGTTGACAGATCGACGGTGTGAGTCCCGTGGCTCGACACTGGAGGGCTGGTGAGTTGACGGCGTGAAGTCCCGTGGCTCGATACTGGAGTCGACAGAGTGTAATCCGTAGACCACAACGAGAGCAGAGCGGCAGAGCGCATCCACAAAACACAAGGAGGGCAGAGCGGCGAAGTGTAATCCACAGACACAAGGAGGGCAGAGGAGCGGAGTGTAATCCACAGACACAAGGCGGGCAGAGGAACCACGGGGTTTCAGCGGGAGAAGACGGTACGACCTGACACTCCCAGACTGCAGGACCAGAGTTTATATAGTGGCAGGCTACTCATTAAGGGGCCCCGAGTCTGGTGTGTCAGGCTGCAGGAGGTGATCAGCTTGAGTGTCCTCAGCCGTGCACGATTAAGGGTGCGGCCCTGGGAGGTGTCTGAAGGCAGAGGACAAACAGAGCACATGGCACACCACAACAGACAGGGGAATCCTGGATCCTGACAGTACCCCCCCCTTAAGGCACGGATTCCAGACGTAACACAAGACCCAACACAGGGCGGGTGGAGGGGGTCCGGAGGAGGGATGTCCCCACAGCTAGAAGGCCGACTAGGGTGGGCGGCGGGGGTCCGGAGGAGGGGTGACAGGATCTGACCCGCCACGGGGCCGCCGAAGAGCGTCGGCCCCCAGTGCTCCGGCGGACGGCCGGGAGGGCAGAAGGGCTCCGGACACGGGTGCTCCGGCGGACGGCCGGGAGGGCAGAAGGGCTCCGGCCACGGGTGCTCCGGCGGACGGCCGGGCGGGCGGAAGGGCTCCGGCCCCGGGTGCTCCGGCGGGCGGCCGGGCGGGCGGAAGGGCTCTGGAGAATAGGATGCTGGTGCCGCAGTGGCAGGTACTGGAGGTCTCTGCTGCTCCGCGACGGCAGCGGGCACTGGAGGCCGCTGCTGCTCAGAGACGGCAGCGGGCACTGGAGGTCGCTGCTGCTCAGAGACGGCAGCGGGCACTGGAGGTCGCTGCCGCTCAGAGACGGCAACTGGAGGTCGTTGCGCCTCTGGGACGGCGGCCGGGTGTGGGAGAGGCTGCGGCACGGAGGCGGCGACAGGAACTGGAGCGGACTGCGGCGCTGAGGCGGCAGGAACTGGAGCGGGCTGCGGCGCTGAGGCGGCAGGAACTGAAGCGGGCTGCGGCGTAGAGGTGGCAGCGGCAGGAACTAGAGCTGGCGCTGCGGCGGCAGGAACTGGCGTAGAGGCGGCCGCGGCAGGAACTGGAGCTGGCGCTGCGGCGGGAACTGGGACTGCGGCGGCAGGAACTGGAGCTGCGGCGGCAGGAACTGGAGCTGGCCCTGCGGCGGCAGGAACTGGAGCTGCGGCGGCAGGAACTGGAGCTGCGGCGGCAGGAACTGGCGCTGGCCCTGCGGCGGCAGGAACTGGAGCTGCGGCGGCAGGAACTGGAGCTGCGGCGGCAGGAACTGGAGCTGCGGCGGCAGGAACTGGAGCTGCGGTGGCAGGACCAGCGAGCGGCTCTGGCTCCGCGGCCGCGAGGTCCGGGGATAGCTGCGGCTCCGAGACCACAGCTGGGACTGGAGGTCGCTGCTGCTCCGGGACGGCAGCGTCAGGACCTGGAGGTCGCTGCTGCTCCGGGACGGCAGCGGCGGGAACTGGAGGTCGCTGTTGCTCCGGGACGACAGCGGCGGGAACTGGAGGTGGCTGCTGCTCCGGGATGACAGCGGCGGGAACTGGAGGTCGCTGCTGCTCCGGGACGGCAGCGGCGGGAACTGGCGGTCGCTGCTCTGGGACGGCAGCGGCGGGGACTGGCGCAAGCTGTGCCGCAGAGGCGGTAGGAACCGGAGCTGGCTGTGGTGAAGAGGTGACAGGAACAGGAGCTGGCTGCAATGCAGTCTGACTACGGGGAGCCGGAGTCGGCCGGGCCATCGAGTGTTCCGCTACCCTTGCATGGCTCCGTCTCCGGCTGAGAAGGTGCTTGACCATATACTCAGAGTTCCCCAGAGGGTCAAAAACTCTCATCAGAGCAGTCACAAAGTCCACATACCCCACAGTATTAGGCTGGTCGCTGCTCACTGTGTACATGGCCCAGTCCAAAGCCCTTCCCCGCAGTAAGCAGACCACGTAAGACACCTTGGACCTGTCTGAGGCGAAAGTCAGGGGCTGTCGGTCAAACACCCGTTGGCATAGCAACAGGAAGCCTTGACACTTCCCCAGTGTTCCATCATAGGGACTCGGAACCGGCACGGGGGATTCCCAGACCGGCGGAGCGAGGACAGGCGGGAATAGTGCGGGTGCTGGAACTGGTGGAGACTTGACTGTCCGGGCTAGTTCCTGCAAGATGCGGCCAACCCCAGAGACCTCACCTGCCATGGATTGCAGGGCTTGACGCATCTCCATGAGCATCTGCTGGGGTGCCTCCAGCTGCGTGCTATGTCCGGCCAGCGTAGCTGCTCCTGTGGTTGCTGGGTCCATTATGGTCAGGTCGTTCTGTCACGGGAGTTCACAGATAGGACCCAAACGCAAGACCACAGGAGACAGAAGTGAATGTTAATCAGCTTTTATTTATAGACAGGTGGGTGCAGGTGTGGAGCCCGTGGTCCGACACCCGAGTGGCAGATCGACAGTGTGATGTCCCGTGGCTCGACACTGGAGAGTTGACAGATCGACGGTGTGAGTCCCGTGGCTCGACACTGGAGGGCTGGTGAGTTGACGGCGTGAAGTCCCGTGGCTCGATACTGGAGTCGACAGAGTGTAATCCGTAGACCACAACGAGAGCAGAGCGGCAGAGCGCATCCACAAAACACAAGGAGGGCAGAGCGGCGAAGTGTAATCCACAGACACAAGGAGGGCAGAGGAGCGGAGTGTAATCCACAGACACAAGGCGGGCAGAGGAACCACGGGGTTTCAGCGGGAGAAGACGGTACGACCTGACACTCCCAGACTGCAGGACCAGAGTTTATATAGTGGCAGGCTACTCATTAAGGGGCCCCGAGTCTGGTGTGTCAGGCTGCAGGAGGTGATCAGCTTGAGTGTCCTCAGCCGTGCACGATTAAGGGTGCGGCCCTGGGAGGTGTCTGAAGGCAGAGGACAAACAGAGCACATGGCACACCACAACAGACAGGGGAATCCTGGATCCTGACAGAAAGAAGGTCAAAAAAGGGAGAGATCCATTTCTTGCCAGAGCCACCTGAGGGACAAACTGCCAGTAAATCTGAGAAGGATCGCGAGACCATGCTTCTAGAAGTGCAGAAGAAAGAACCAGATTCACAGCTTCTGGATTATCTGATGATTGCAACATTCTCGCAAAGAAGAAGTGAAATCATTGGTAACGAGCCACTCATCTCTGCAGTCATGGACAGATGGCCTGCATTGTTTAGTGAAAGACAGGTAATGTTTTGCCAACTGAGTATAGCATATAAATCCTGTATTTTCATTTCAATACTGCTCTTATTTTCCCTCACTCATACATATTTCTCTGCATTTTGTCATCTGTCTGTTTCAGCTGAGTGCCGAGTTCAGTAGGATTGTCGCTAAAGACCTGCTGGAGTCATTCCTGGATGGACTCGATGCCTTGGTGCCAAGTCTTCTAGAGCTGTACAAAGCAGGTGTTTCATCGAGTAGGAGATTGCGTCTGAGCGGTGTGCTGCAGTGTCTGCAAAAGGAGGTATGTACTGTGTTGAAAACAAGTTTGTTGTTATTGTGTATTAAAATTAGGATTATAGCTTTGGTGTCACATTAATCTACTCTTGCCTGTTCTTTTAGGACACAAACCAAAACCGAAGAACAGCCGCCTTGCTTGGTCTTCCATGCTATCTTTCAGAGGATTCCACCGACATAATCCGGATGTGTGACGTAAGAAACTGTATTTACACCTTTACTACACTCAATTTTTGTAATGTGACAATGGTAACATTTTTCATGTTCATTAGTTATTACCATACCCTTCAGCGCTCTCCCTGTCTATTACTATTGGTTGAGCTGGTAATGGTAGCTTTACTGCAGCAGAGCTGATGAGATTATAAGTCTTCAAATTATTGGAAGAAATAAATAAATTATAGTCTATTAATTAGAGTGGCAGTTATGTTTTAAATTTGGTGATGTCGGTTAAGATTTGAATGTCTTTATACATCTTCAGGCCCATGGAGAAAACCTTGACGTGATCATGAAAGGAATGCAGGTTGGACTGTTGATTGGACACGAAGGCACTCTGCATGATGCATTTCCTTTGGAAGTCTTCAATGTGGCTGTGGTAACTTTCGCGATACACTAACTTTTATAACGAAAACACAAAAAAAATCTTAAGAATTGTTTTATAAAGTTCCCAGTATCCCACATTTTACCTCTGCATCTCTTCTCTCATTCCCCCTTTCTCAAAGTATGCGATTAAGTCATGCCCTTTTTCTGTGTTTGTATTGAGATTTTATGACACTATTAATTATCTCACATTTTGCCTCATAGTACCTTACCTCAACACTTCTAGTTGTCAACATAAGTTATATGTTAATATTATGTGTTGAACATGACTGTATTGATGTTATGGCCTGTTTAAGGTACTAGTATGCAACATTTTTGTGGATGATTTTATGAACCTCTTTTAATTATCTCACAGTTGTATTGTGACAAATGTGAGATAGTTAAAAGAGGTCCATAAAATGTCCACAACCCCATTCTCTCAGATTGCCTCCACTTGTATGTGGTAACATTGTTTTAAACACAGCTATTTAGTGTCTGCATGTGTGAGATGTACTTAAACACAATGTTCAAGCTTGTGTATCTTTTCATCAAATAAATGCTATATTTTTAAATCGGCAGTAAGAATTATGGGTGATTTCATTTTTTTTATTTTCTGACAAAGCAAACTTGCAGTTAACTTTTATATGTAAGTTGAAACCAATTTAGAATTTAAATCCTCTTAACTTGAAATGGCAAGTTGTATGCACATGGTTAAGTTATTTTAACTTGAAACTGTGAGCTGCAATAATGCAGAAATGCGTGTTGGTTTCACTAGGTAAGGAAAGTTTTCTTGACCTGATAATGTAAAACAATTCTTTGTTTTAACTCTCTGTATCAAGTTCAAACAACAAGTGAAACAAAGTTCAATCAACTGACAACTTGAACAGTAATGTTGAGACAACTAGAACATTGCAGTTAAATCAACTTGATTAACTTTAATTTCTGAGTTGAATCAAAAGCAGTCTTCAAGTTAAGTTAACTCACATTTTCAAGGCAGCAAGTGAACTTTCGTTTGCAAGTTTAACTGACTTGAAATGTCTTACAGTGTACAAATGCGCAGGACCTTAAATATACATTGAGTATGAAGACGTAACACGATATATCTGGACACATTACGTACCATCATTTGAAGGAGTCGGGTAGACTTGCTAAAACTGTACTTCTGTGCATCCCATGGCTATTTTTCATAACAAGCTCAATTGGATTTACCCCCTAATGCGCTGATAGATAAGCACTTTACTCATTAGCATGGATTCAAGGGCTCTGGAAGGAATGAAGCAATCAAATCGTAATTCCACAGACAAACACGGAGGCCATAAATCACCCACTCCCTCACACTGAGAGACCTGATTACATGGCCACCGTGACCGCCCAGCAAATACCAACCAGCCAGACGAGACGACCTCCAACAACTTCGCATGACTCCTAATGATACGCAGCTCCCCAGTTAGCTCGGAGTGTCAAGAGCACAAGAGCAAGCTAGGAGTAGCATGGTACTGCATGCTGAATGTTTAACAAGATCTGTAATGTAAGGTCTTTTATCTGCTGCTTAAAAGACAGATGTTAATATGAGAAGAACTTCAGTCCAATTATAAATGTGATTTGTATAGCTTAAAGAAGCTAAAGCGGCACGGCGAGGCCGAACACAAGCACTTGAGACGTCTTTGAAAGGATGAAAGCGTGGTGCCCTCTTTAGTGTGGAATGCTAGCGAGCAGAAGAGGAAAAGGCCCAGTCATCCCAGGTTCGGCGCTTGGATCTGGGAGTATTTAAGAGCTTTGCATAATTGGACCTGAGGCAATGAGAAGGAATGAACTGGTGGAGGATTTCAGTTATTGAAGGCTTTGTAGGTCATGAGGAGGATTCTATCATTTGACTAGGAGCCAGTGGAGATTGTGGAGAAAGAGCGGGACAGTCCCGGTGATGGTGAATAGTGAGGGCCAGTAATGAGGATCTCAGTTTTATTGCAGTAAGAGAGTTTTTTTGCGGCGAGTTTTTAGCAAATGTTATAATCACGGTGTGATTTTTGGTTATTGCAGACAGAAGTTGAAAGAAACGTGGTGAAGTCCCTGTCATCATACAGTCTCGATAAAACTGTTTTCCTATTAAATGAGTAATCCCCTAAAAGAGACCTCATTAGTGGTCTTGCCAATTTACTGTAAATCATTAATGTTCTACATTGTCATTCCAACTTTCCAACGCATACATAACCTTTCCTTATTTTTCGTTTTTCATTTCAAAACTATGAGCCAGCCGTTAATCACAATTTCTGATTCTTTAAAATAAAAAGTGTATTCTTGTCTTTCCCATCAATATCTGGCTGAATGCAATAGGCATACTATCCATCAAAATATTGGCAGTTGTAATATTTCACTGCAATGTCAAACATTCAAAAATATATATCATGTTTTTAGAGGGAATCCTAGAGCATCAAAGAACAATGGCTTCTCTCTGCAGCTGCCTGTTGACTCTGATTTCTAACGATGACCCATAAATAGACTAGAATGCAAAGCCGATGAACAGCTGGGCTGCATTCGGCAAATATGTGTTCATTCTGTGTGTAAAAGCATGGGTCAGTATGAACTCGCTTTAGTGCCAGTACGCAGTGCCGGTAAGAGAGGACAGCAGCTGACTGCCAACAAGAGAACACATCTGCTAATGTCAGGACTACAGAATGCTAATGTTAGGACTACATAATGCTAATGTTAGGACTACATAATGCTAATGTCAGGACTACAGAATGCTAATGTTAGGACTACAGAATGCTAATGTATGACTACAGAAACCAAAGAGGTTATATTTGCTTGTTTGTACACGCTTTAGAGTACGTTTCACATCTGTTTACATTGCAGGATGCGCCGTCTTCGTGCAGTTTCATTATAATCTGAAAAATGACTTCCTGACTGGGAATATTCAAGTGCAAGTTTTATATATGCTGAGTTATCAGCATATATAAAACTTAATTATTGACACCAACAGAATTATTATTGTCAGTACGATTATTAACGATTATTAATAACGGGGCTCCACCCTGAGAACAGGGACCAATAACCAAACTATGAACTAAGTCTCATAATTCGTGTTCACTCACAATGTCAGCAGTCTGAGTACTGTTACACATCCAGAGTGAACAGTGAAGGTGTGAGCACAGCACAGACCACATATCAGCTGTTATCACAATACACATGCACCAAGTAATCACAGACAGCTGCTCTTTAGATATAACAGAGTTTATTAAGTTCCTACTCGTGTCTGAAGCAGTTAGCTCACCCGGAGCTACATTAGCTTAACGCTGTGTGTGTGTGTGTGTGTGTGTGTGTGTGTGTGTGTGTGTGTGTTCGTAAAAGAAGAGAGAAAGCAAACAAAACAAAATGAGATCCTCCCCGCCGCGGTGGACTACGGAAGATTGTTCTTTCATCTACAGAAACACAGCTGACGACTCTCTGATTCGCACAGCCGAGGTTCTGACCTTTGAACCGATGAAACAGGAACTTCTGGCCTCACCAGCGGTGAACCATCTCCACACGATCGCAGCAGCATGAAATACACCGTAACTTCTACACAACATTAACGATCTTGATCTTTAATCTCGGCGATTATTGAGCATACACACCACATTATAAAAAATGACACAGTGACTTAAGCAACACAAAGAAGATAATAAACAGCATAACCTAAGCTAAGCCCAGACGCCTCGAGTCTTACTGAGAGATTTAGTGGCCCAATCGCTCCTCTTGAGCTCCTCGGTTCTCCGGCTGCGCAGCTCCAAGCATTGCGCAATAAATTCTCTCTGTACAGAGAATTTCTCCGGCTCGTTTAGGAAATTCTCCGTCCTTGTAACCGGCTTGGAATCGTCTTGGTTAGAAAGAGAAGTTGTCCTCTTTCTCTGAAGAATCAGTTTCTTCACTTCTGCAGGAAAATGGTCCACTTCTCCCTTTCTCAGGAAGCGAAACAAAAACAAAAAGTCTCTAATCGTCCAGCGAATGTAAGACCGGTAACCGGATTCTTTTTTAAAAACAGCAACGTTGTGTTCGTGCCTCCTTGCACCAACGGAGGTTGGAATGGAATGGCAAAAAAGTGGAGGAGAAAGATGGTTTTGTGGAAACAGTTCCAAATGTCAACACATTTGGCCTCAACATGTGCATCTCCTGGATAGTAGCAATGTTATCATGTCCACTGCAGTGATCTGGCTTCAGGTCTCAAAGTGAAAGCCTTACAATACCAGTGAAGTGCAGAACGAGCTGCTGCCTGCTGGGAAAAGCAGAATCAAATGTGAGCACCCCCCCCCCCCCCCCCCCCCGCCGGAGGCCAGTGTAAATCAAGGCAACATGAACAGAGTTATGTGACTTTTCAAGCTTGATCAAAGCGACAATATGCTGTCATCTCCTGTTTGTCTTGCCCTCAGAATGGAACAGGCCTTGCCACCTTATTCATCTCTGTGATGCATCCTCCTTTCCCAGAGTTTAGAGATACCCGCTGCAGCATGGCCTGCATTGCCCCCTCTCTCCCTTCTGATACATACACATGCTGCTTATCATCTGAGGAGACAGCTGATTGTAGCTCAGAGGGTGCAGACTATATAAACCCTTTTTCATCTAACAATGTCTTTCATTGAAGATTCAATTATCGTCCTTTCTGGATGAAAAAGGAAATCACAGGAAATGTAAGAGTGAAATGAAAAAAGTTATGGAATAATAATTAATGTAGATGAAGATCTCAGGACTGTAGAACTTTGCATATGGCCTCCAGTTAAATGGCCACTTGAGTTTCTTCAGCTAACGTAAGGAGAATATGTGGCCACTGTATAATAACAGGAGGGATTTAAGCACAATGTTCACTTTTGGTTGGATCACTGAAATGTGTGTGTGGCTTCAACCTACATTGCAGGTTTTATTAAAAAGACACTAAGCATGTAACAAGACACCGGAAGAAGCGTAGCACCCACCACCTGGTTCCCCCTCATATAAACACTGAGCTCTGTCACAGCTTTCGCCGTTGTTCGCACTGTTAGCGTTGTTAGCATTGTTAGCTGTGAGCTCACCATAAGCAGGGTGAGAGCCGTTGAGAGACAACAAAAATGCTCCCTATCTCCCATCTAGCACCTTTTTTAAAAATGATATTGACTGCATGAGCAATACAATTTCAAGAAACTATCCTATCCCTTGCTGCAGGTTTTTATTTATATTTCATCTTCATCTTTGGTAATCTTTGCCTCTCAAACGACTCATTTTACACGTATGCACACATCGACATCCTTTCAAAAAATCTAATATGAGTCACGCCATGTGGAAAGCTGGAGGTGTCTCAGCCCCGTGGGTTGGTGTTCTCTGGAACACTGACAGCGATCGGTGTCTCCATTCAGAGAACAGGAAAGCACTTAGCCTCCCGAGGAGTCTCCTCTGAGCTCCTGTTCCCCACAGAGTGAGAGAAATGACACCGGACGCCTCGGTGTCAGCCAGCCTGCGCTTCACAGCGGAAGTGAAATCAGTTGAAGGTGCTGGTCTGAGGTCAGGGTCGGGAGAGAGAGAGAGCCTCGAGGGGGTCAAAGCAAGGGTCAGACTTTGATGCAGGAGATAGGCGGCCTCGGGCTGGGGTTTGATGGGACGGTCCAGGTGTGAGGAGGACCGGTGATGATGGGGCTGGGTAGAGTTACTGCTTGATGTGTGTGTTGGCAAAAGTAGTATATGGACGCTCACATTTCTGAGTGCATCAAGAAGTGGGATTTACAACCCACTGTGCTTTTGATCACTTCACAGGCTGCTTTGTGAGAAAGTGGGGCCTTCTGAGAGCTTTGAGTCACACAGAGAAACAAGAGCACAGAGTGACCTGACACAGGTGGGTTATGGGAAATGAGGGAAAAAGCACAGCAGGTTCACGCCAAGGAAGAACAAAAGCATTTGGTCTGAGGATGTTCAATATTACAGATTTCTTTTTAAATAACAGTCTGGGAAGTTGAAAATGAAACATCATTGGAGTTCCTCTGGAGAACAAAATCACGTTCAGGAGTTGAGTTTGGGATATTTCCAAGGCTACGGGCAGATATACTGCAGAGGTGAAGGGAGTGAAAGGGAGTGAGGTTTCACAAATCATGGCAATAAAGACTGCAGACTCCCAGGTTATCCAACCCAGTGGCCATCGAACACACCACAGCAGCAGAGAGGAGGAGGATTAAGGAAAAAAGGACAGACGAGGAAGGGAGCGAGGGAGCGAGGGAGCGAGAGAGCGAGAGCGGTGAGTGGAACCACTACCTCCCCCCGACCTCCTGCTCTGCACTGTCAACGAGTAGTAATCCATGGAGGATGACGACGCAGGGAGAGGCTCTATGAGCAGGGGAGCGCTGTGACGGGAGCGCCCACAAAGTGATGAGAGGTGTTCGATTCCTTTGGCGTGGTTACAAGGAAAGTGTTTACGGGGGCTCGTCTGAAGGGATTATAACGGTGATTCATTATCCCATCTGCAGCGTGAGGGGGATACACACACGCCCAGCCAGTTCCTGTTCACACAGCAGACTCTTTTTGAGCGCACTCATTTAAAGTGAAAATTGAAGTCAGAATATCAGACAGAGACTTCAATGGAGATTTGTTGGCAGCGACATCAGCAGTCTAATCAGCTCCATCGTACTTGATACAATCTGCGAGGTCCAGACGGCCGTGGTGTGTGCATTGGTGCAATGTAACTAATAAAACCCAAGTACAATGTTGAGGTACACTGACACTAATTCAGTTTAAACTACTTTATACTTGCATGATATTCATTGCATATTCTACCTTTCACTACATGTGTTTGACAGCTTTAGTTACTAGTTACTTTACATGCCAAACAATATGCAACGTTTTAATACGACACAGTGATTTACTGTGAAACTGGTCAGTAGTGTATTAAGTGCCCAGAATTGGTTACATACTGACAAACGAGTCACAGTAATAGCATCCAATAATTCAGTGTATCGTTATTAATACAACACTGTGAAAGAAGTAATCTTGTTTTTTCTGTATCTGGATGTTTTATTTGGATTAAGAAAGAACAGATGATAATCCAACGTGTAGATACATGTGGTCACTGTGTGGCAGACACCTTGTATGAACACGACCATTGCATTTCAGGAAATGTTTTTTAAATAATGCGTCGTCAATGTTGGTGTCACATTTGTCATTATATTATTAATATTTTACCACAATCAAGCTCAAATTAAATTCCAATGTTCTTTGACGCACCGATGTCTCCTGTGTAAACTGTCCCAGCACCAGGGAGACGTCTCACCATCCTCCCACACTGAGTCCGGCCCTGACCCGCCGACCCCGCTGGCACACTGCTGTTGAGAAGTGTAAACATGTTTTCGGTTCATTATAAAACTCGAGGGAATTCTGCATCAGATGAAGTCAGAAATGTAAATGTTTCCCTTCAGCTCTGCTGTGAGCGACACTTCACTCAAGGAGGCAGCAGGTTGGGGATATGAGGTAATGCCGACAATGTGACGATCCAATGGAGTTACGAGATTTACTCACAAGCTTTTTGAAAATACTTTTCATTGGTGAGTTACTAGTAAAACCCACAGATACCCACAGGTAAAGACGACCAACAGCAGTGATTTATTAAAAAACAAAAACAGGTGTATGGACATACAGGTAGGACATGCAGCAGCTACAGGGAGACGGACCTTCAGGTAGCAATCAGCTCAAATTCAACCAGTGCAAACCTCAGCAACGAGGGTCTATCAGAGAAGTGCTGCTGCTGCCAGAACAACGGGAACAGCAAACAGTCCAGCAGCTCCCGCTGCTCAGCTTTGTGCCGGCTGAGTTGCTGCGGCCGCTGACTGAGGGTCCGTCTCTCGGAGCTGCTGAGTGCTGACCGCTCTCCACCCGGCAGTGGTCTCCACGTGAGGAGGACTAGATGATGGCGAGGGTCGTTGTACTATACCCAGGAGTAGAGGTTAAATGTCTTTGGAACCTTTTAATGTCCATCAGCCTCAGAGTGCAGTGCTCTCTGTATTGTCTTTTCATCTTAGAAACATTCAGGGGTGCATCAGTCAGTCAAGGATGTTAGTCACCTTAAATAATATTCAAATTAACAACGACACATGAACATATAACACATAAAGGGATGAGAATAACACTGGCGTGGAGGCAAGATTAGAAAAAAGGGTTAAATTATCACCAACATTCATATGAAGAGGAAAAACATAATGAACAAACCGCGACGTCCGGTCTGATTAACCTTCCCAGTGAGTGCTGGTAGACCGGAAGCCAACAGCAACCACAGGACACAGTTTGTGTGTATGTGTGTGTGTATCAACCATTTGGATCAATTTGTTTCCATGGTAAACAGCTGCATATGGCTTTCCCTATGCTGGTTTATAACCTCCTCCTCCTCCACCTCCTGTTCCTGTTCCTGCTCCTCCTCCTCCTCCTCCTCCCCAGCGAGCTTTGTGGAGATGCACACATCCCTATAGCCTCCGAGTTCACATCTTGATATGCAGTTGTCCTATGAGGTAAAAGACGATGTAATTTATGTGCATACTTTACATGCATTTCCTGAACAATAAGTCAGTGAAACCTCGCGCTGTCATGTGTCTGACAAAGTTATCGTGGGTTGTTAAAATGGACTCGGCTGCAGCAGACGACTGTTTATATGAGGTGCAAGCGAGCAGCATCTGTTTCAACAAACGAGCTCTGATGGTGCTGAGGGAGGAACATGTATATGATTGATTGGACGAGATTAAACTCCACTAATTTTTGAAGGGCAACTTTATTGCTTTTTGGAAAGAATGATGGTATTTTATTTCACGGAGCCTAATGTCAGTGAACTTCACACAGCACAGAGTTTTCCAACCCAGTGTGTGGTTCTGCAATGTGAAAAACCCCAAAACCAACAATGAACGTGTCTACCAACAAGTAGTATGTGTGGATCAGATCCTGATATATCTTCTTCCTCTGTGTCATAGAGCTCCGTTCCTTCATCCCCATGAACACACATATACTTGTGTATACACAACATCCACTGTTCTGCTGCAGTGAAGACACACAAGATGATTGTGTGTCTCCATGGCAATGGCAGAACTTGTAGATGTGGGCAATGGTTCACAAAACATTTCTTTCAATTTGATTCTTGTTTAGTTCCCGAGCATGTATGACCGTAGCAGGTTCTCTGCTACCCGGTGGGTCTGGGGAGCACAGTGACGCCAGCACACGGTGGATTGACGGTTTCAATGTTTCTTTATTGTTTTAAACCCTAACGGGCCTGGCCGGGTGCTCTCCTGCCTCGCCTCCAAGCACACGCCGCAGGAGCTTTCCGTCCTGTCCGTTCCGCGCCTCCGTCTCTACTGTGGGATTAAATACAGTCGTGAGTGAGACAATCAGGATCCGTTCCAGCTGCGCCTAATTAAGTCCCTTACCGGCACCGTTCCCCGAACCACTCCCACACTCCGCCCCCTCCACAGCTGAGCCACCCACGCCCACCACCACATACCCCCACCGCCCGACTTAGGCCGGGGAGCCATCCGGCCTGACCTACTCCCCCCCCCCCCTTGAGGGCGAGAGAGATGCGTTCTGCATCTCCGGTGCACCGCTGCACCGGTGTCCACCATCAAGCCCTTTCTGGTGACACCGCTTCCTGGCTCGCTGGTCACCAGCTTGAACACGAAGGTGTTGTCATCCATCTCCTCGGACACTCCACGCGCGTTGTCCCGCTGCCACTGTCGCCATCCTCCTCGCCGTCCGGTACTCTCGCCCTGGCCGTACCACTGTTGACCACGCTGACAGTCTCTTACCTTGTGACCTCTCTGGCCACAACGGAAACACACAATGTCCCCGCTCTCGGTGCTGCGTGCACCTGCGCCTGCTGGGGCAGCCCTCCTTGGATGCGCCTGGGCCCTCATGACATTGTCGTCGGCCGCAGCTGTGCGCATACCTTCAGTGCTCTCATAACTGCGCAACTTAGTCTTGAACTCCGCAAAAGAGAGAGTCTCATAACTTTGAGTGATAAAAATGGAAAAAGGCTTAAATGAGTCTGGCAGCCCCTTCAAAATCATTGCAACCAATAGTCCATCGCTTAAAACCTCTCCAGCATTACGCAGCGCTGTGATCGAAATCTCAGCAAGTATGACATAGTCAGTCACACTCTCACTACTCATCTTTTGCAAAGAAGTCAGTTCTGTATACAGGCATACAATGCGGGGCTTACCCTTGCCTGCATAATAGTCACGCAAAATCCTGAGCGCTCCACGCCCGTCATCCGCTGCCTCTCGCATGACCAGAGACAAACTTTTGTCATCAAGGAATTGGATCAGTTCCGCGTACGCTTCCGCGTTCTTCGCCGCATCCTCAGCCAGTGCGTTTTCTTCTGCGCCATCGGCGGGCTGATTCAAAATGGTGTCCTTCAGTTTCTGCAACCGCAGATGTCCCAAAAACTTCGTCTCCCACAGTTCATAGTTCTTTTCGTCCCCATTAAAAACAAGACAAGACCAACGTGAACTCGTATGTTCGCTCATGGTGCTGGCACTCCAATCCGTGAGATACGCACACAAGCAAATGTCTCTCAGTGGCTACTCACGCCGGATATCTCTTCGCACAAACGTCTAACGCATCTCTGCATGTTCTGCAGAGCTTGACTAGAGATATACCGACTCAACACATTTAAACCTGGGAGAACAAACAACCTGCAGCCACTGGGTCAAGTTCTGAGAAAACACGTATTTTATTCTGCGCAGGTGCATCAGCTTAAATAGACAGTCACATGACACACTCACACCTGAAATGCATCGGCAATAATTGGGAGCACAATCAGTTGCTTCAATTAACACCCCCACTTGATCACACATTATTGACAACCATAAATCATACAAGGGGAAAAACATGGAAACCAACTGCACTTAACTGCACTTAACTGGCTATGCCCCAAACAAGAACATGGAAAAAGTAAGTAGCTTTGCTTTAGTAGCTGGTTTTGTCATCAGGTCAGCTACCATCCGGTCTGTTGGGCAATACTCCAAACATACTTTACAGTCATTAACAGTTGATCTCACAAAATGGTATTTTATATCAATGTGCTTACATCGCTGTCTGCTCACTGGATTCTTGGCTAATGCAATTGTACCTTGGTTATCTTCAAAAATCGTAGGTACATCATACAGACAGTCATCAAGATGTTCAAGCAGTTGAGATAAGTAAAGACACTCTTGTGTGGTTGCGGCCAACGCCATATACTCTGCCTCACAAGTTGACAGTGCTACCGTTGGCTGCTTTTTGGTCTTCCAGGAAATCAGAGGACCATTCTCACTCAGACTAACACAATAACCAGTTGTACTGCATCTGTCAGTTGCATCACCTGCCCAATCTGCATCACTGTAAGCAAACAACCTCAGCTCATCACATTTTCTGTAACACAACATTTTGTCATTTGTGCCCTTCAAATATTTCAGTACATGCTTAACAGTTGTCCACTGCTCTTCTGTCGGCTCACTGAAATGCTGTGACAGTCTGCTTACAACAAAGCTCAGATCAGGTCTGGTGCATGAGGTTAGGTAGATTAGGCTACCCACTGCCTCTCTGTATTTTCTGGGGTCACCTAGCTTCTCATCAGTGTAATGCAGCTTTGGTTCACAAGGTGTTGACCTGGGCTTACAATCCTGCATATTAAACCTGTCAAGCAGCTTGTCGACATAGCTCTGCTGTGACATGGTCACACATCCATTACACTGGTCAAAAGTGATACCAAGAAAATTCTTCAGTCTGCCCAAATCTTTCATCTGGAACTTCACAGCAAGCATCTTTTTTACTGCTTTTAAAGCACTCTCATCACTGGCTGCAATAACCAGGTCATCAACCCAGATCAGTAGGATCACCTTGTCATGTTCCGTTTCTCTCTCATAAACACAGTGATCGGCTGGATTCTGTACAAACATATTTTCACATAGATAGTCATGCAACATTATGTTCCAGTTTCGACCTGATTGTTTAAGCCCATATAGTGACTTCTTTAGTCTACACACCATCTTCCCATTTGTCTGAGATTTTACATCATAACCCTCTGGCTGTTCCATGTAAATCTCACAATCAATTGGTGCATGTAAGTAGGCGGTTTTAACATCCATCTGATGTAGGATCAGATCCTCCTGGGCAGCTTTCTGCATCAACACTCTCACACTAGTCAGGTCGGCAGTAGGAGAAAACGTTTCTCCATAATCTACACCCATCTGTTGACTGTATCCCTTGGCTACATAGTGGGCCTTGTACTTGTCAGATCCATCAACATTGGTTTTGAGAGTATACACCCATCTACCCCCCACTGCTTTCTTGCCCTCAGGTAAGGTGGTCAGAGTAAATGTGTTGTTATCCCTCAGTGCCTTCATCTCCTCATCCATTGCATCTATCCACTTACTTGAGTTGGATGAAGACACAGCATCTCTGAACATCTGCGGTACATTACAAACCATCCTGTAGCAATAATCAATGTTGATCTGAGCCTGATCACTCTCTATCCCATAGAAGTCTGGCCTCCTCCTCTCTCTAGCAGGGTATCTCCGTGGAGACTGGGATTCGGGCTTGACTCCACCTGTCTGTAGGCCTATCTGGCTTGGACCTGGCCTAGCTTCTGGGATGTCGTTCTGCTCGGGTTTGTCAGGGTCAGGTCTGGTTGCGTTAGACTGCACACCAGTGTCATCGTCGGACATGTCATCAGTCTGCTGTCCCTCAACACAGGACATGAACCTCACCAGTCGGTGCTTCATCACCTTCCTGCTGTCAGGGTAGTAGACCATATAGGCTGGACTGTTCTTGTCATAACCAACGAAGATGCCCTTGTCAGACCTTGACTCTAGCTTCTTCCTGTCCTGCCTGTAGGCGTAACATACAGTACCAAACTTCTGCATCCTGGAGACATTAGGTCTCCTTCCTGTCAGCATAAAGTAAGGTGTCTCTCTGGTGCGGTTGTTGAAACATCTATTCCTCACCACTGCTGCTGTCTGGACCGCATACGGCCATAGCTCCTTGGCTAACTGGCTCTCCAAGAGCATACATCTCGCCATGTCAAAAAGGGTTCTCCAGTTACGCTCAGCAGTGCCATTCTGGTGTGGTGAGTATGGTGCTGATGTTTCATGTCTGATTCTATTCCTACGCAGTAGAGCTTGGTAACCCTGCCCTGTGAACTCTGTACCATTGTCAGACCTGATACACTTCACTTTCCCATATGGGGCTGTGTCGGCTAGAAACCTCTCTGTGGCTTCTACAGTGTCCCTCTTGTGCTTTAGATAGTACACAAACACTGCACTTGAATAGTCGTCAGTAAAGGAAAGTGCATACCTATACCCTTCCTTGGACTCTGGGTCAATGGGGCCTGACAAGTCAGTGTGAACCAGCTCTAAGGCTGATTTGGCCCTCACATCAGGCTTCCTGTTTCTGCTCTGAGTGAACTTGCCCTGAGTACACACTTCACATATCATGGATTTGGACGCTTTACCCCTGATTGACATTCCATCCACAACATTCTCTAACTTCATGACATCATCAAAATTACAGTGCCCCAAAATCTCGTGCCACGTCTGAATATCATGACAGCTCATACATTGATCATCACAGTCATTGTTTACTGACACAGTAGGCAAATAGAACAGTCTGTTATGCTCATAAATGAGGAAGCGCGTACCGTCTCTATACTGCAAGACGTTTTCTCCTTCCTTGAAGATCACCGTTGCCCCACTATAAGTTGCAGCTCTCACGGAGAAGATGTCTTGGGGATACGAGGGGATGTACAGCGCCTGCTTCAGTGTGGTACTGAGGTGCCGCCCCCTGCTGTCGATCAGACACACCTCGGCGTCTCCTCTGCGCTCCGCGACCCCCGTGCAACTTGTGCCATCGGCCAGCTCCACGCAGTGCGTCTCGGACTGGAATCGGTCATCGAAGTTCTTGAACTTCGCCAGGTCAGTGATGATATGCGCCGTCGCACCGGTGTCCACCATCAAGCCCTTTCTGGTGACACCGCTTCCTGGCTCGCTGGTCACCAGCTTGAACACGAAGGTGTTGTCATCCATCTCCTCGGACACTCCACGCGCGTTGTCCCGCTGCCACTGTCGCCATCCTCCTCGCCGTCCGGTACTCTCGCCCTGGCCGTACCACTGTTGACCACGCTGACAGTCTCTTACCTTGTGACCTCTCTGGCCACAACGGAAACACACAATGTCCCCGCTCTCGGTGCTGCGTGCACCTGCGCCTGCTGGGGCAGCCCTCCTTGGATGCGCCTGGGCCCTCATGACATTGTCGTCGGCCGCAGCTGTGCGCATACCTTCAGTGCTCTCATAACTGCGCAACTTAGTCTTGAACTCCGCAAAAGAGAGAGTCTCATAACTTTGAGTGATAAAAATGGAAAAAGGCTTAAATGAGTCTGGCAGCCCCTTCAAAATCATTGCAACCAATAGTCCATCGCTTAAAACCTCTCCAGCATTACGCAGCGCTGTGATCGAAATCTCAGCAAGTATGACATAGTCAGTCACACTCTCACTACTCATCTTTTGCAAAGAAGTCAGTTCTGTATACAGGCATACAATGCGGGGCTTACCCTTGCCTGCATAATAGTCACGCAAAATCCTGAGCGCTCCACGCCCGTCATCCGCTGCCTCTCGCATGACCAGAGACAAACTTTTGTCATCAAGGAATTGGATCAGTTCCGCGTACGCTTCCGCGTTCTTCGCCGCATCCTCAGCCAGTGCGTTTTCTTCTGCGCCATCGGCGGGCTGATTCAAAATGGTGTCCTTCAGTTTCTGCAACCGCAGATGTCCCAAAAACTTCGTCTCCCACAGTTCATAGTTCTTTTCGTCCCCATTAAAAACAAGACAAGACCAACGTGAACTCGTATGTTCGCTCATGGTGCTGGCACTCCAATCCGTGAGATACGCACACAAGCAAATGTCTCTCAGTGGCTACTCACGCCGGATATCTCTTCGCACAAACGTCTAACGCATCTGGGCCCATAACCTGTTCTGCAGAGCTTGACTAGAGATATACCGACTCAACACATTTAAACCTGGGAGAACAAACAACCTGCACCCTCTGGGTCAAGTTCTGAGAAAACACGTATTTTATTCTGCGCAGGTGCATCAGCTTAAATAGACAGTCACATGACACACTCACACCTGAAATGCATCGGCAATAATTGGGAGCACAATCAGTTGCTTCAATTAACAGAAGTCGGCCACGACCATCTGCGCCCCCGGCCTATGGACCACCTTGAAGTTAAACGGCTGCAAAGCCAGATACCACCGAGTGATCCGGGCGTTAGTATCCTTCATGCGGTGGAGCCACTGGAGCGGGGCGTGGTCCGAACAGAGGGTGAAAGAGCGTCCCAGGAGGTAGTAGCGCAGGGAGTCGACCGCCCACCGGATGGCCAGGCACTCCTTTTCCACCGTGCTGTACCTGGTCTCCCTCTCGGATTGCTTCCGGCTGATGTAGAGCACCGGGCGGTCAACCCCCTCTACCCGCAGAGACAAAACGGCCCCCAGCCCTCTGTTCGATGCGTCAGTCTGCAGAGTAAAGGGCAAAGAGAAGTTAGGTGTAAGAAGGAGTGGTTCCCCACAGAGGGCGTGTTTTACCTGCTCAAACGCCAACTGGCACTGCTCCGACCACTGGACCGGATCTGAGGCACCTTTCCGGGTCAGGTCGGTCAAGGGGCTGGTCAGATCTGCGAAGTTGGGGATGAACCGCCTGTAATAACCCGCCAGCCCCAAAAAACCCCTAACCTCTTTTTTGGTCTTGGGCAGCGGGCTGACTGCGATATCCGCAGTCTTCTCCACCTGAGGGCGCACCTGCCCGCCACCCAAGTGGTATCCCAGATACCGTACCTCCCTCCGTCCAACCGCACACTTCCCCGGGTTGGCGGTGAGCCCCGCCTGCCTCAGGGACTCCAGCACCGCACCCACACGCTGCACATGCTCCGCCCAGGTGGTGCTGTGGATGATCACATCATCCAAGTAGGCGGCAGCATACGCAGCATGCGGACGCAGCACCCGGTCCATGAGGCGTTGAAAAGTGGCTGGGGCACCGAACAACACAAAGGGAAGTGTGGTGAATTGGTATAACCCAAACGGAGTGGAGAAGGCCGTTTTTTCCCTGGACTCTGGCGACAAAGGAATCTGCCAGTAGCCCTTGGTTAAATCCAGTGTCGTAAAAACCCGTGCAGTGCCTAGTCGGTCCAGGAGGTCGTCGACCTGGGGCATTGGGTAAGCATCAAATCGTGACACATCATTCACCCTGCGATAGTCCACACAGAACCGTATAGACCCGTCCTTCTTGACAACCAGAACA
This sequence comes from Melanostigma gelatinosum, assembly GCF_949748355.1. NCBI lineage: Eukaryota > Metazoa > Chordata > Actinopteri > Perciformes > Zoarcidae > Melanostigma > Melanostigma gelatinosum. The sequence continues at coordinate 1,956,183 of NC_136643.1, read as the reverse complement.
ATGGGGCTACACCAGGCACTGTTGGACTCTTCTATTACCCCCATCTCCAGCATAGCCGCTAATTCCCTCTGAACCACTTTTCTTTTGTGTTCAGGTAACCTGTAGGGTCGTAACCGCACCGTCACGCCCGGAGGAGTCTCAATGTGGTGCATTATGAGGTTTGTGCGCCCTGGCAGGAGGGAGAACACATCGGCAAACTGTTCCTGCAACTGTGCAATGTCTGTTCTCTGGGTCCCGGAGAGGTGGGCTTCACAAAGGTTGGATCGGAGGATTTTGGAACCTCCGGCCCCAGCTCCTCCCTCTCAGGAACCGCGGACACCAGAGACACAGACTCCGCCTCTCTCCATGCTTTTAGGAGGTTGAGGTGGTAGATCTGAGTAGCTCCGCCCCTGTCAGAACACACCACCTCATAGTCGACATCCCCCACCCGCCGTGTGACCACAAAGGGTCCTTGCTACTTGGTGAGGAGTTTAGAGCTGGAAGAAGGAAGCAATACAAGTACCTTTTCTACCGGTGCGAATTGTCTCAGCTTGGCCCCTCTGTTGTACAGCCGCTGTTGACGGTCCTGGGCCTGGAGCAAATTATCACGTGACAGTCGACCCAGTGTGTGGAGTTTTGCTCGCAGGTCCAGGACGTATTGGATCTCACTTTTCCCGGTGCTCGGACCCTCCTCCCAGTTTTCTTTAATCAGGTTGAGCACCCCCTGCCAAACAGTAGTTCAAAGGGAGAAAATCCTGTGGAGGCCTGGGGAACCTCCCGCACTGCAAACAACAGAGGATCAAGCCATTTATCCCAATTACGGACATCGTCATGAATAAATTTACGGATCATGGATTTTAAAGTCTTATTCAGACGCTCCACCAGACCGTCGGTCTGTGGGTGGTACACACTGGTCCGAATAGATTTAATGCCCAGTAATCCGTAAAGTTCTCTCAGTGTGCGTGACATGAACGAGGTGCCCTGGTCAGTCAGAATCTCTTTTGGGATTCCGACTTGGGAGATGACCTGAAACAGAGCCTGCGCGACACTCTTTGCAGAAATGTTGCGCAACGGCACTGCCTCGGGATATCGTGTTGCGTAATCCACTAGGACTAACACAAAGCGATATCCGCGTGCACTCTGGTGAAATGGCCCGATGAGGTCCATGGCGATACGCTGAAATGGGACCTCCATTAACGGCAGAGGACGCAAAGGCACCCTCGGAATGGCCGGCTGGTTTACCAACTGACACTCTGGGCAGGATGCACACCAACGGCGCACATCACCCTGAATGCCTGGCCAATAAAATCGGGCCATTATCCGGTCCAGTGTTTTCTCATATCCCATGTGGCCAGCCATCGGGTTATAGTGAGCCGCCTGGAAAATAATTTCCTGGTGGCTTCTCGGCACCAACAACTGGGTATTTTCCTGACCTGACTGAGTGTCACGACTCACTCTATACAGTATGTCCCTAATGAATGAAAAGTGCGGGTATGACTGTGCTGCGTCAGGGCGCACCAACTGACCATCAATTCGTATCACCTGGTCAAAGGCTGAGCGTAGAGTATCATCCCGAGACTGCTCAAGTGGAAAATCTTCCATGGAGTGTAGTTCGGGACCCAGCGGAGTCTCCACGGGAGGCTCTGCTGGTTCCCCCTCCCCATCTGCAGCGTCGGACAACCTCGCGTCACCGCTGAGCCCAGCACACATACCGCATGACCCTGTCTGTCGTGAACACACCCCCGCACCCCGCCCCATTAATTTACCAAACCCTGGCCAATCCGTTCCCAAGATCAGGGGGTGCGTAAGGCGGGAGCTAACCGCAACCTTCAGACTATGTTTTCTCTCCATGTGTCTAATTTCTACTGGCACCACGGGATATTCGTGAATATCCCCATGCACACACTTAATTTTTGGCCGAACCAGGCTCTGGTGAATCATCGACTGCGTACAGCCAGTATCCACCATTGCCTGATGTATACCCCCCTGAATCCTTACCGGAATGCGGTACGTCAACCCTGGACCGGGGGAGGGCGTTGGAGGGCCGGCAACCCGAACCACCTGGCACACCTCCATCAGTGGACATTCCCTCCGGAAGTGACCGGGCTGCCCGCACCTCCAACACTCCAGCCCTGGCGCTTGAGGGCCCCCATGTGGGTTGGGAAGAGTGCCGGCAGACGCGGAGGTCGGTGCCTCGGGAGAGAGGAGGAAGGGGGCCGACCGCGGAGCCAGTGGGGGTCGCGCCAGCAGTTGCGGAGGCAGCCGCCTCCGAGGTGCCGGCGTCGGCCGGGCTGGTGCCAGCGGTCGGCCACTGTCTCCCGGGCCGCTGGGATGAACTGCCAGGTGGTCCTCTGCCAGGGTGATGGTGGTCCCCAGGGTCGGGGCCCGGTGATATCGGACCCAAGCTGACGTGCGAGCCGGCAGCGCCCCGACGAACTGCTCCAGGACCACCTTCTCCACTACTCCCTGCGCCCCCCCTGGACTCTCTGGTTGCAGCCACCTGGCGGCGTCGTCCCTCAGCCGCTGAGCGAAGGCGAAGGGCCGGTCCTCGGGTCCCAGTCTGGCCTCACGAAACCTCCGCCGGTGGTCCTCCGGAGACAGGCCCAGGCGATCGGTGACAGCTTTACGCACGTCCTCGTAGCGGTGCCTCGCGGCCGGTGGCAGCCCCAGGGCTGCTGTTTGTGCCTCCCCCGTGAGGAGAGGCAGAAGCCGGACCCCCCACTCTGCCGCAGGCCAGCCGCACGCCTCCGCCGTCGCCTCGAATGTGTCCAGAAATTACTGCACGTCGTCGGCGGCACTCATCTTGTGGAGGACCACCCCCGCCAATGGAGAGGGGGCCGTCACCGGCGGGCCTGCCGCTGCCCGGACCGCGAGCTGCTCCAGGGCGTGGGCCTGCCGCTCCGCCTGGGCCTGGAGCGCCCCCAGGAACTGCCGGGTCGCTCATCTTACATCTTAACAGCCTACATCTTACATCTTACATCTACAGAGTCCTGGCTCCATGGTGGCATCCCGGATCAAGCTGCACTCAGAGCGCAGGACTCTGAAGGGTTGGATCTCTCTCAGTGATGCTCAAACAAAGTCAAATGTTTCCCTGATGTTGTATTTTAATGTTAAGATGTCAGCCATATTACCTTCCCAGAGAAAGGTGGCATTTGCCAGATGTTTGGGACTGCTTGCTGTACTTTCATTCCAAATAACACAGCTCCTGATGGGTCGTGCCCAGGGCGCTGGCAGGATTAACAGCACTCAGCCAAGAGCTAGCGGAGAACTTCTACAGAGGTTTATTGCTTCAACGATTAGCGAGACGCAAATACAGGGCAACCAGTTATGTGTCGAGGATGAGGAAGAATTGGAGCTTCTGATGGCCACAGTCTAGATGAGGCCACCAGCGGTGCCATAGCGGAACTTCACAAGCAGTTACTGACCATCCTCTCGGAGATCCTGAAGGACCTGATAAGGCCCAGATGGACTTCTAAAACACATCCGCCTACAGACTGTCTCCCGACCCCACCGGCCCCAAGACATGGAAGGCAGTGGACTTCAACGGACTCGACTGGTTTTGGGTTAGCGAGGCAAGCGTAGGGTGAAACAGACCGGCTAGGAATACTTGAAATGATATCTGTATGCATGAATTGTTTGCCACTGTTTAGATAGATAGGGAACCTCTCCCTGGATCGAGTAGGGGAGGAGTTTCCGGGGACATTGGGGTAGCTAACCCACAGTGAACTGTGGGTTAGGGGGGAATTGTAAGAAATTTGAGCGTAGAACTGTGTTTAGAAGTTATAATAAAAGTGTTTAATGATTCATATTTAATAATTCATAATTAGTCATAATCATAAGTGTTTTGGAAATGCATAATTAAGATAAGCATGAAGTGTTTCGGATTAGTAGCTAGAAGTAGAATTTGAGACATGTAGCTTTTGCCAAAAGTTGCAAAGTCTTATCGATTATGTGGAATGTTTATCATAGAGGGATTAAACAATAACTGACAGTCATTGAATGTGTTAGTGAACTCAGGGACAGAGAGACAGACAGGAGAATACACTCCTGGAAGTTAGCCAATAGGAATTGGGATAGACGGAAGGGGAGGAGTTTCGAACGGATATGAGGGCGGGAATAGGAAGTGTTTTTCTGCCTCTCTTAGCGTGTGGTTCCCAGGGATGGATGTGTCCCCTGGGACCAGAGGTAGTTTTTTCCAAATGTGGGTTCATAGAAGTAGTGTACTTCACTGTAATCGCACTTGCATCAGTGGGATTAAATTCCTTTTAATTGTAAACCGGTTTTGGTAGAGTTATTATCGCAGCGTGTCCACTGTGAACAGCAGAGGGACATGTGCTCTGGCCTACCTCGCTGTGGAGCAGACTCAAGCTTCCACACCAGATAAGTCACCAGTGTTTTTGTTATTGCTGTTTATATTCCCGCTGAGGAGATAAAATAAAGATACAAATGCACGACATGAATTTAATGCTGTTTTTTTTTGTCAGCTTTTATTTTGTAGAATGAAGATATTAGGCTACAACTGCATTTTGTTGTGCAAACTTGTGTGGCAGAATGACAGCAACTGTTTGTTGAACCTCGTTATGAATCAGTGATGGAAATAGTCCCCAAAATAATGCAGTAGTTCCTCCTGTTTGAGGAGCGTTTGTTAAAATCCACAGTGGCCAGCTGCTTTAGGGAAACATTCAGACTTCTTTCAAAGTGAAACTATTTTTTTTTTTTTTCTTCTTTTTTTTTTAATTGAAAGACACAAGACAATATTAAGACAATACATAGACATAACAACAAGAGGACGACAAGAACAGTGGGATAAAAGCCAGCAAATATCATATAGTCAGTGTGTGTGTGTGTGTGTGTGAGAATGTCCTTGAGCCTTTTGAGATGGAGGAAAAAAGAAATATATATAATAATAATAATTTTAAAAAAACAAACCAAAAAAAAAAAAATGAAAAACAGGTAAGTTTGTGTGCATATGGATATTCATGTTTGCATGTACGTGGGTTTCAATTGGTTGTCCGGCAAGAAAAACAAAACAGAAATCAACAATAGTAAAAGAAATACACAAAGAAAATATATATACATATTTCAATATTAATAGAATGGGTGGTGTCACGTTTGCAGAAACATAGTGAGGGATGACCAGGTGGAATGGTGTTCTATTGTATTGTATATGATGGATGAGGTTAGATTTTCCATTGAAATATATTCGATCATTAAGTTTCTCCAGTGTGCGATGTGTGTATTATTCCTTGATTTCCAGTTCATGAGGATAGTTTTCTTGGCGATAGTTAGGGCCACAAGGAGTAATTTGCGGTTTGTTTTACTCAGATGTATTGTTGAGATGTCTCCTAGTCAGCACAGTGAAGGGGATAAAGGGACGAGGCAGCGCAGGAAGACAGACAGTGACTCACTTATTTCTTCCCAAAAGTGATGAACTGGTGTGCAGTGCCAGGTGGCGTGAACAAAGCTATCCGGGCTGTTTTGAGTGCAATGTGGACAGATATCTGACGTGAATCCCATTTGAAACATTTATTGCCCGGTGTAATGAATTCTGTGAAGTATTTTATACTGTATTAGTTGTAAATTGGCATTTTTAGTCATGAAGTAGATGTTATTGCAGATTTGGTTCCAGAAATCAGCATCAGGAGTGATGGATAGGACTGATTCCAATCTTCTTGATGGTATGGATGATGTTTTGTCAGACTGTGATATTACTCTACATATTTTTGAGATTAACTTTTTTGAAGAGGGGATATTAATTAATTCTGAGGTTGAGGGGGGTAAATCTAGGTTAGTGGCCTGAATGTTAAGTTTGGATTGAACGGATGATTTGAGTTGCAGATATTCCAAACATTGATTGCTCCTGATGCCGTACTTCTGAACCAAGTGAGGGAATGAAACCATGGTGTTATTATTGAAGATGTGTTTCAGATGAGTGATGCCTTTAGCGGACCATGTGTGGAGATTTAGAGGTGTCTTGTGACTTAGAAAATCAGGATTGTTCCATATGAGAGTAACATTTGAAGGTTTGTGGAATTTCCACCAGGCTGTCAGAGTTTCTGCTATTGTTAGTATATTGAAACAAGGATGGCGTTTGATAGATTGGCTTAAAAATGGTAAGTCAGAAATCTGAATGGCCTTACAAACTGTCTGTTCCATATCTAAACTATTTATTTCTGACATGTTCTGGAAAGATGCATGGCCTCAGTGGGAGTGAGGAGGTTTGTCACAGAGAGGGAAGTCCTGAAGTATTGACAGACAGAATAACAATACGTTGGTTTGAGTCTCTTCATGGGAATATAGAATAATGCCAGCCTGAGAACACAGCATGCAGACAATGAGGGTGATGAGTGTGTCCCAATCGTTGAAATAAAAGTACCAACAGTTCTCAGATGACGTGGTTTACAACTGTATTCTTTAGGTCCACTGACCCTGCTTAGTGTGTCATGTTTCTTTGATGATTTCCAACAGCAGATCTTCCACCTTTAGAGCTCTTCTTCCTTTTATTTCTGGGTGACGTCTCTATGAATGAAACTTGCCACATATTAAGCAGAAAAAGTTTGTGTTCTTCACAATAGCTGTCGGTGTGTTTTAACAACCAAAGTTCACAGAGCTGCAGATACATCAAGTAAAGAAAAAAGCAATTTAAGTTAAAGTGGGTTTGCCAAAAATGTTCCTGCGAGCAAATATTAAAATGTTAAAATGTCAGCTCACAAAGAGAGATTAAGATGAAGAATAAATGTTCTGTCTTTACATCCACTCTTTCCACATCTGCCTTTCTTGTTCAGGAACATTTGTTATTTTCTGTTTCAAGCTAACATCAACTTTCAGAAATATTTAACTCATCATCAAATTAGACATTTAAAATAATCTTTCATGAAATGCAGCTTTCTGTCTACTCAGCACTTAACCGCTGTCAGAAGGAAGTGACCCTTTCCTGTAAGAAGCTGCGTGGGCGAGCTGCTGTTCTCCGGCCCAATCCCCTCTGTTACGTACAGTAAAAGTACCTGCGCTGTGGTAGAAAAGAGTAAACGCCTCACTTCTCTAGTATATAAATGCAGTATATGGGCTGGCTGGTATTTCCCAGCGGGCAGGTTGGTCAGCTTGACCTCTGTGAAAGCTTCCGTTTCTGTCACCAGCAGCCTGACTGAAATAAATTGGCTTCGGTCTCTATG
>NC_136643.1:1864032-1946532 GCF_949748355.1 Melanostigma gelatinosum | reverse complement strand
TGTAGTCACAAACAGGCCAGCAACTGAGCATCGTCTTGATGCCATGAAATAACAGGACTTTAGCCTTTACTGAGGACTCAGTGAGAATTCTTACTTATTTGTGAGAGAGTCAAGATGATATTTGAAATATAATACTTTTGTCCATCTAATTGAATAAGTGTTGTATAAGTATTTGTAACTGAATCGAAGCATCTTTAAGAGCATTGATGGAAATGGTTGGAACCTTTGTTCAAGTTCTTGAGACATGCAAAGAACACACAGATAGACGTGCGTTCCTTGCTTTGGGTGGTGTTGTGCTCATTGGAACAATCAACCAATCAGAGGTGGGCGGTGACCTTCGTCTACACAGTAGCTGGCGACCTTTATCTGAATCAATGAACTCAAAAGATGTGAATTCAGTGTGATCATCAGTCCAGGCAAGAGTCAGTCAGGCTTCCAACCACCCCCCTCGAACTCTGCAAAGTTGTGTAACTCCAGGAGAAACTTCCACTGGATGATTCCTCCTCCTGACACTACTCCAGAGACGAGGCTTAGGTTCCACCCGAGTTGGACACGAGGACGCAGACTTTACAACGTGATCTGATAATGAGGGTAAATCTGGCGTCTCCTTCCTTCACTGACCAACACACCGGCGGCTCTGAGATGAATAGATTTCCTGGAGGTGGGTTTCACCTGCTCGCGGTGATTGGGCATTGTGATTGGAATGTTGGGAGATTGTGGCCGTTAACTGTGGGAAACACGAATGAACTCTTGACTAGTGGACAGTGATCGATGCTGACAGTTGGCTTCTACAATATCTACTTGTTTGATTGTACAAAAGGTTTGTGCCAGACATTTATGGTGCCAAAAGGATGAATCCATCTGACTTTGGTGATCCACTGACTTTTCCTCCGGCACCATCGAGAGGTCCAGTGAGATGTCTCAGCAGCTATTGATGGACTGGCAGAACCTTTGGTACAGATATTTTCTTCTTAGGATGAACTGCTATCATTTCAGTGATCCTCCGACCTTTCCACCTAACGCCGTCTTCAGATCAATTTAAATATTCATGCATGCTATTAACTTTGTATCAACGTTGAACTGGCCAATCAAGCATTCAAATACACATTTCATGTCGGGGGTTCTGTGTTCCTGTGAATGGACAGCAACTGATAAGATGTGACTGAATACAGGGTCAATTATGGATTGGGACGGTTTGTGCTGCAGAACAAATTAAAGTCCCACATGCATCATCTTCCTCATCTATCTGCATGCAACTGGGTGCACGTTCTAGTTAATCTAACACTCCATTCTACTGTAATATCCATCACAGCATGACATCACTCAACATTCAAAACATACACCAAAACATGTGTACTCATCACCAACACCACCAACTCAGTTTCCCCTTATTGTCTGCAGCAACCTTTGGTACCCCCCCCCCCCCCCTCTCTGTGCCACTGAATCACCTCTCCCAGCTCAGCCCTCAGCTCTGCTCTCATAATTACCACGGAGGGTAATTAGTTTCCACAGCCTTCGGTCTCTGGCGCCCCTCAGCACACCTTTAGTCTGTCACCTGGGCCCCGCCAGGAAAAAATGAACGACTTGGTATGCTGGGTTGAGCCGGCCCCCATGATCTATAAAAGGCTCGACTTTAGAGTGTGTGCATGTGTGTGTAACAAGGAACATTACAAAGCAACTTAATGGCGCCTTTTTCCTTTCCAAAGACAGTATCACAATGTCAGCGGTGGAAGAAAATCATTGGCCTCCACAGAGTTATTGAAAGTCAAAGATTAAGTCTTGAGAGAGGAATATTATTCAGCCCACAGACTCATCAATGAACTGCTCTCGTCGCTTTCTTTTTTTCTCTTTCAGCCACATGTGGATACTTTCAGCATGTTCTGATTCTTTCTTTCCCCTTCAGCAACTTAATGCAGAAAAAACACTGATGCACCAGCTGCATTCTCCAAACAGACACATGAACAAGCACACTTTAGCTCTCCCTGGTGTCTACAAGTCCAAACTGGGAGATTTTGCATTCGTAGACAAAACAACACCACAAGAGACTTCCTCTGCCCTTGACATCTCCAGATAGTTGCATAAATAGAGTCATGCTGACTCGTGGAGAATCTCCACAGTCTCACAGTGTCTTTTGCAAAACATCCCCGGAGAGTAAGCCCCGAACATACGGCGAGTCCTCGCTGCTGAAACAGCCGTCGTACACCTGTAACTCCCCCCGCTTCCGTGGAGGCTGCCAATGTGTTGACCTCAGCTCTTTTTCTCCCCCTTCCCTCATCTCTATCCCTCACCTGTGCCGCTCAGTGTTTCGCAGAATGGATTTGGCCCATTTCCTTTACCTATAAGCCATCTGCCCTGTCCCCACCTCATCAAAGCAGAAACAAGGCCGTGCCTGACTTACCAACACACACACACACACACACACACACATTCCGAATAAAGTGAGGTCACTCCACTATCCCTCCTCCCTGGAATGTCCACCAACATCTGTGTCTCTCGCCATCAGCTCTACTTTGGACTCATAAGAAGCCTGTCCTGTTGGCAGAGGCAGACGGTGACGTCTACTCTGCCACGTCCTGACTTCTCCTTCTTCCCCCTCCGACCCCTGCACCAGCCCCTTTCCTCTGCCTCCCACCGTTAACTCAGTTAATGATGGCTACACACCTCGTAAAGAGCTAGTGATTAAGGAGAAAAGTCCCCCGGTACAAACAAACTTTGTTTAGGCGTTGGAGGAGCTTTGTGAGGTATTGACTGCCCTTCCTACACAACCTTACGGCAGTTTGATGTGGCTAAGAGTAAGACATTGATTTTGAGCGTCACAGTCCGACTGCGGATCAATGGCGAGGTGAACACGGTTTTATAGTGGCCTCACATAGGCAAAGCCCGTCTACTGTGAGACGAATGCACCGGTCAAGCTCACAAATACAAAGCACTCAACCTGCACACTTTCACCCCAAAACAGCCTCTCAGCGCTGCAGACCGCCACTCTGCTGCTCCAAGCGATTGGCTCCAGCAGCAGCCCATTAAAAATGCCAATAGCTTTCTAATCAACATGAAGCTATTACATATTATGCATACAGTTGGGTATTGACACAGAGGGAGACTTTTTTTCCTCTGGAAATATGCAGGACATAAGATCAATGGAGCGATTCAAGAGGGCACTCTTGCATTAGAGTGCGTCTTTCTTTAATTATCTCCAGTGCAGATGGCCCTAACGAGGGGAAGGACTCTTAATTGAGAGGGGGAGGGGGGTTGATGAACCTCGGAGACACTTGGAGGCAGCGTGCCCGGATTTGCCAAGGCCAAATCCTCCTGTCTGCACTGGCAGTCACTCACCCCGCCAGAGCAGACCTGCGGCACAATCCATGCATGTCAATAAAGCTTAGCGAGCAAAATGAGGTGTTAGGTACGCTGTTTGGTATGTTGTCTCACTCGTCTCTCGCTCATGTACCATGATTCCACACCGTATCTTTCATTTTCAAGGGACATTGCTTGCATTGTAGCTTTCTGAATGGATAATAGAAATAGATGCAGATAAGTCTAAACAGAAGCGGTGTGACTCTTTATGGTATAAATAGTGGCAAAAAAACAAGGTTTTAGTTGGAAAATACTTTGTTGCATGATTTGCTGGAGGATGCATTTATAATGAGAGGACACCCAGGGAACGTAAAGGCATTTATTACCTGTAATATACAATTATATAAATAAATTGACATATTAAAACAACTGAATCAAAAATATGACGAGCTTTCTTGGCCATGTTGAGACAGTCCCTAACCAGCTTGTCCGTTTCCAAGTCCTCCCAAAGCAAGTGTCTGTCTCTCTCTTTGATACGTTTGATTGGTCTAATGTTTGTAGAACCCACAGAGAGGTAAAGGGTGACCAATAGCTTTGATTTACTAAATATAATTAAAATGAGCAAATATGGAGAACAAGGTTTCTGCCCAACAGCGACAATTTGTTTACATCTCTGCTGTCCAATGAAGATGTCGAGTAACCCAGTGATCAACTGTGGATAAAGAGCCTGAGACATACAGCTGCACCTGATCCTCTCAACACTGTAATTGTAGTTCCTTCTCTGATGCAAGAGGAAGATTGTTACACAGCGAACTCATTTGCCTCAGTAACCCTCCATCTGAAAGGGTATGGCTGTAATTGTGGTGCTTCTATTTCTTTCCTGGCTCAAATGAAAGAGTGGTTTGGAGATAGGGAGGAGGTGACGAGATAACTATACTGCATCAGTTCAAATGTATCGTCTACAGAATGGCCTTTCTATTGAACATCCCATGTCATAAACCCACATATTTGAATCACTGTTATGTGAAAACCAGACAACTGTAACTGCACTGATTCAAGCTCAACATGTCTCTCCGTGGGTTGTTACAATTACAGGTTTCTAAAAAACTCCCAGAATGTGAATATAATTGTAGAAATGATCACGCTGAAAACAAAGCTTTAGATATTCAGGATTTCAATTGTCATTGTCAATCTTTTCATGCGTCTAGTTTCTATGATCTGCTCGATCATGTGCAGGGTCACAAAGGGGCAGAATGACATCCACACATGAGGCAGAAGGCTGGAAACATCCTGGACGATTCGCCAGCCCGTACCAGGGTTGCCGTCGCCTGATTATTTCCCCCAATAGAAGAACCATTTAATTAAAGCACAGCAGCCCATGCTTAATTAACACCTACTTACTGTTCTTAGCATGCATTTTCACAGATCTCCAGCTTCCACGTTCCCCCCATGAAAGTTCACGCTGTGACCAATTAAGCAGTCTGGTTTCTGCAGAAACGATTTTCAACCCCGGGCTGAATCCTCCAATCAAGAGACATGTGCAATAAAGGCCCTCACAGTGATGTATTCAGTGCGTATGGAAGTGTGTTCGCCTGTAGTCCTGATGGGCAGGGGGCACCTTGCCTGGTATAAAGACACTTAACAAATGCAACTCCAGTTACCATATGAACATTGTAAACATGTGTTCATATATATATATATATATATATATGTGTATACGGTGTGTGAAGGAGAGATACTACAGGTCCTTCCTTCCTGCTGCTGTCAGGCTGCACAACCAGCTGTGCTCCCAGTAGACACACAACACTAACAACACTATAAATCTGCGCTGAATAAATACACTGTGCAATTAAAAATGATTCTGTCTGTATATACGTATGATCTTTTTAGTTATATTTTAGTCATTGTATTTACTTAGTTCATATTCTTTACTGTCTTACATTACTGTGTCTTGTTTGCACTATTCACGATGCTGCTGCAATCCTGAAAATGTCCCCACTGCAGGACTCATTTTAGGATTATCTTATTTTATACAAATGTGATGCAAAAAGCAGGAAATTTGCTGATTGCATGCACATTGTCAGGCCATTCATATGCCGTTGTTTTAAGAGCCGGGTGGGAAATCAGACTTTGATGGTGGTCTTGTTCGGTGACCTTCATGTAGTTTAATGATGTTGTGTATTCTGTAGACAGAGCACACGTCTGTCCATGGAGGAGGGATCCCTCCTGTGTAACGTTTCCCTGTAAAAGGTGTTTTCTTTGACAGGACGTCGTCTGCTCTACAGATTGTAAAGCTCTGAGGTAAAGGTGTTATTTGTTATATTGGGCTAGTAAATGAAATGGACTTAACTTGACTTTGGGGCTCTTTATACCTCGTCACCTGACTTCCTCTATGTTCATGTCATCATTTCCAGGAGCGGTACCTGGAGGTTGTGTCTAACAACAAAGGTTGATATGGGTCATGATTAGCTGCTTGCACAGACGCCCTCCATGGTCGTATTTTCGACGAGTACAGCTTGATTGTTGCACAACCCAACACTAACTGCTATACCTCTCCGTTGCTCATCCTCTTGTACCACCATATGCTGTTGCTGTTGTTGTCCTGGGTATTGGAGGGAAAGTCCTGCTTCAGCAGTGTTGCAACTAGAGGCAGAAAGCAGAAAGCCAAGACTCCAGAAGCTGCAGGATCTCATGCATTGATCAGCATCTGTTCCCTCCGCTCCTTCCTCATCCCATCCTCTTCTCTCCATATGTTTTCTCTTCCTATATTTACGTCATTTTATTCTCAGTCTCCACCACTTTCCACTCCATCTCTACCCTCTGCCTTATTGTTCCTAACTATTGGAGCCCTCTACTCGCATTCCCACTCTCCTGTGCGTTCATTAGGTCCCAGGGGCCACATTTAAACTCCAACATTATGAGGCCATATTAGTGGAGCACTTATTCATCCTGCCATTAGGTTTAGTTCATTTTAATTCATGATTTTTTACTCTGATCCAATCATTTCATTTGGTGTTTTGCAGCCTCGCTGTGAAGCAATGACCTTCATAGAGGGTGAGCCAATATCTCCCCAAAGCGATGATCACATTCGAATAAGAGTAAGTCTGCTGAATGACAGTGTATATTAAGCTCAGGACTCTGGTTGTCCGGTAATATTTCAGTCTTGTTTTATGGAACAAACTTCATACGGACGGAGTTTGCAGCCATTGAAACATGATTCAAATTAAAGCCGGAGGCCATGAGAGCACTTCGGCTGATCGAAAACCCATGAATGCAGAATACATACAGGCTGTACATGCACGAGTCTCCGCACACTGATTGAGTTTATTGTTTGGCTCATTCTTATGGTGCAGCATCATTTTTTTTCTCTCTCTCTCAACAATTCCTCAGACATGTTACCCTTTGAAGCTCTTATCTCCTCGGACATCAAAGGCTTCCACTAAACAGACCAAGCCTGCGTCTACTTCCACAATTTACCTCAAGGAGTCCTCTATTGCATATTGCTACAAACATGACGTCTGTGCTTTTGTCTCAGAAGATCAAGCTCTCTCTTTCAGATGTCAAAGCCCAGTGGGGAAACATTTAACACTCCACAAGCTGAGGAAAAAAACACGGACAAAATACAACTTGTGAAACAGATTTTTTGGCTCCCATTGAAAAGTCGATTTGACGGATGTAAGTGGAAACTCACCTCACATAACTCCAGTCACTTTAATGAGTCTTAGAGTCTGAAGTCTGTGAAATTTCTGGTGTTGCTTTTGGAAATGTATAGAAGTTAGTGAAATTAGACTATTTAGTTGTTTTCTATTCCTCAGCCCTAAGGCATGCATATTAGGTATCAGAGGTCCCTTTAGAGATACATATTTTAACAGATATTGGTATGTAGCACTCATACATATATGTTGCATATGAGAATAACTGATTGAAGTCAGTCAAATGAATGCCAGTAGCAACAAGTTTGATCCCAAATGGAGCCTCTCAGGCCTCTGTAGCCCACTCCTCCTCATGCTACTAGGACATGCACACCACAATCAGACAGAACTATCAGTGTTCAAGTTGCATTGTGGGTAATGTAGGAAGAAGAATGCATGTAATAAAAAAGACTTTCTGGTCCTGCTGCATCTAATTTGATCCTTACTTGGTTTGGTAACTGTCCATCGAGATTACAGCAATGTTGTTGGACTGCGTTGTTAAATCAGTTTTTTCAAGGTTTTCTTTCCTCAATTTAAATATAGCATTATGTGAATGTAGCTGTTTCTTAGAAATCACAGGTGTTCGCCAGGAGCCTGTGCTGGCTACCAAGTGACTTACTGACAATATATATTAGTGCTGGGCAAGTTAACGCGTTATTATCGCGTTAACGCATTAATTAATTGACGCCGACAATTATTTTATCGCGCGTTAACGCATTTTTAAAATTTATTATTATTGTAACAGACTGTCTCATGTTTATCGTTTTGTGTTGGAGATATGATGTCCCTTCAGGGTTGCCGTAGAGAAAAGGCGACTTCCGCTTCTGGTCGAGGGGGGACAGAAATAAACAGAGGAGCCATGGGCTGCACCAGCTGCTGCTCTCCCTGCAGACTACTGGACATCGCTGCGGTAAAGTCAGCAGACACTCAGATCAGGACACAGGACTTTGAAAGTTAGTGTTGAGAATAAAACTCAATAGGCTTCCATCAGAAGAACCTATTACACGCTTGCGCACTCTGTCTAAGCGCCTTTTAGCTTTTCATTCGCTCCTACAGAGTGAACTTTCTAGGTCCGTGCACGTTTAACTGCTGGACATAATACTTCTGTTACAAATAAACCTTATTGCTTGATAATATTTTTATTTACATTAGCGGAAAGATTAATGTGAGACAACATCCGGTTTCTTCAGATGAACATCCGGTTTTCAGAATAAGATGCCAACAAAGTATGAATTATATTCACATGTTATTGCCCTTTTGTTCATATAGCAGTACTTTAAAATAAAAGTGCGCAATACACTACTTTTGAATTCATTATTGAACTTTGCCATAACAATGAGATTAGAAGCGATTAATCGCAAAACATCTATGCGATTAAATATTTGAAATGTTGCCCAGCACTAGTATATATATATATATATATATATATATAGGATATTTAATGGACAAAACTATATAATAGTGACTAATGTAGACATCAGGTCAGGTTTTGATAAGGAAGGAAAATACATAGGATCCTGTTTTGATCAGATCCAGACACATTACAGTAGCTAATAACAGAAACACCCCATTACATTTAAAGAGTCTTTCTGTGTGCAGTATACTGACATGCCACATCCTTAAATCCTCTGGTTTTGTATGTGTGTGTGTACAGGACCTCTGGAGTAAAGCAGTGACTAAGCTAGCTGTTGATGAATGGCAGTTATCTCCAAACTGTGGACTGGCAGCTTGTTAATTCACTCTGTCTTGTTTTCTCTTTCTACAGGTGGAAAATACACACAGTGTGACTTGTGGAGACTTTGGAGTTGACAGGATGCTGTTCTGACTCGTAGTAACTAATAACTTCTGCTGATAAGTAATTAGTAAAGTGAAGCAATGCAAGTCAGGCACTGTTGGCATGTTCCCCGTGTGCCACTAGATACTGTGTAATCTGCCTTTGGTGATTGTATTCATTATGTAAAACAATCCATCATTGTTTTGGATGCAGGGTGAGTTGTTCCTGACTGTTCTTGATATTAACTTGGCTTCGGAAATCCCCGTTTGGCACCGCTGTGAGACAAATGTCTGGTGATTGCTAAAATCCGTATTTATACAACTGGCATCTCGTCAAGTATCTCTCCTCTATCCTCTAATCCCGTTATCTGGGAGATAGTACTTACGACAGTGACAGGTGAGATAGCCTCCAGATTCACTAAAGAGCATTTGTAGAGTTTTCGGTTTTTTTCTTCTCTGGAGATGATAACATTAAAAAAAACTTTTCCCCTTAGTTGGTGGAGTGGGACTTAGATCCAGCCCCTGTGAGAGGATTATCTCCTCAATACAGCATTTATCTTTGAACTAAACCGTAGCCTTACAGACACACACATGCATGCACACCCTTGAAGAGGTCCACACACACACCTGGTAGCTTAATTCTCTCTCAAACGTCATAGCATGCACATAAACACCAGCCCTCATGTGTGTACCAGAGTTATTGGCTGTGGAAAAGGCCTGTTTTCGGCTCAGTTCAGGGGATTGTGACAAGGACGCTGAGGTATTAAGAGGTGGCCTAAGGATTAATATTGGAGGCTGAATGAGGCAATCTGCAACTTTTACATACCGCTGAGGAGAAGAGAACGACTTGGCACCATTTCACGGGTCACTTCATCTGCAGAAATTAGATTGGAAGCATGGAAGCACTATTCTGTGCGCTGTGGAATATCAAGGTGTGTGTGTGTGTGTGTGCAAGTCTAAAAGCCAACTCAGCAGGGGACAATGTCTGCAAAAAGCAGCAGGAGACTCAATCATGAGTAACAGCATCAGCACTTCATCCATTGAAATCCAGGAAAATCAAAGTGCTGATAAAACATCCTCAGAATGTTTTCTGTGCATCTCTTCTTTGACTTGAGAATGTCACAAACAGGTTAATTAGCCCACACTAGTCCGGTATTAGTAATGCATAGTCGGCATGTCTCTGATAGAGCAGAGCCAAGTCTTTGAAAGGACAATCACTTTTTCACATGTACCAATGTTCATATTCATTTATCACACAGTTGCTGACAACTGTGTTGTTGTGAGTATTATTGCTCACATTACTATTCTGTCTTACCGATACCATTAACGCTCATTACTGACTTTGCTTCTTCACCAGAGTCTCTGTGCTTTCTCTTCTCACAGGTTTCTGTGGATCCTGGTTCTACCTGGACCTGGTCTTGCCTCCTGCCGTGGTTCTGTCGTATGCATTGAATGTGTTGTAACTCTGTTCTGTTCATTCTGTACACATGACATCTATCACTCTTCATCCTGATGGAGGATCCTCTGTTATGTGGGAGTTCGCAGGTAGGACCCAAACGCAAGACCACAGGAGACAGAAGTTACTATGAACAGGTTTTATTTCGAATGTGTGAAGGTGTGGAGCCCGTGGTCCGACACCAGAGTGGCAGAGCGACGGTGTGAGGCCCGTGGCTCGACACCGGAGGGCTGGCAGCTTGACGGCGAGAGTAGTCCGTGTCACACAAGGAGGGCAGAGCGGCGGCGTGTAATCCGTACACACAAGGAGGGCAGAGGACGCCACAGGGTTGACGCGGGTGAAAAAGAGTACGACCTGACAACCCCAGACTGCAGGACCAGAGCTTATGTAGTGCCAGCAGACTCATTAGTGGGCCCTGAGTCTGGTGTGTCAGGCAGCAGGAGGTGATCGGCTGGAGTGTCCTCAGCTGTGCACACTCAAGGGTGTGGCCATGGGAGGCGTCTGGAGGCAGAGGACAAACACAGAGCACATGGCACACAATAACAAACGGGGGAATGACAGAACACATGAGGAGAGGAGATCAGGGGAAACAGAGGTAACACCGAACAGGTCAGACAGGGATCCTGGATCCTGACATCCTCCTCTCTTGCTCTCCCTCAGGTCTCTCCCTCTTTTCTCCCCGTTAAAGGTTTTTGGGGAGTTCTTCCTGTTCTGATGTGAGGGTCAAAGGTCAGAGGATGTCATATGTGTACAGATTGTAAAGCCCTCTGAGGAGAATTTGTAATTTGTGATTTTGGGCTCAAGAAAAATAAATTTAATTGAATTGAATTGGCGACAGTCTCTTGTCCAAAATGATTATTTGCAAAATACCTTACATGGTGAAAACAATACTAAGAGTCTACAGTCATGCTAGCGGCTCTGTAAGGCTGCACTTAAGCACAACAGTGCTGTGTTAGCATGCTAACTTTGCTAACTTTGCCTTGCCTAGCACTACATATAACGTATCAGATTTCAGAGGTCAGAGGTCGAAAATGAAGTTTTGATCAGATGGTCTCACTAGATGAACAGTCAGGAGGTCACTAAAGTCTTGAGGCTCTATCTTTAGACACCATCAATATCGCTACAAAATTTCATCCGCAATCCGCAACCGCCGCTGGTGTAGCTAAAAAATGTATAAATGCGTAACACACTGCCCGCCTCACTGGGTCCCTGACATTTTATAATGGCACACCAGCAGAATACCCTGCTGCATGTAGTCTAGCAAAGACGAAGACTTTCCTCTGAGGTTATTGAGAGCCAAATCGTACATAGACAGACCGCTGACTCATCAACCTCAGAGGTCTGTCTGGGACAACTCCTGTAAAAATAAGGGGATAACAAAAGGGTTTGGAAATCCTGAGCCATACTCATTAAGTTGTTTCAAAAACCTGATTAGCTTGTTTCCTTTCCCTGTATAAACAAGTTCATGATGGTTTACTGTCAGCCAGTTTGCACTGCAATCTAACGACAGCTCGCTGTGTTTTAATCCTTAGCCTACAGATTTTTGTTCTTGGATTTGTTGTCGGGATTAGCTTGAACTCGGAAAAGAGCACCTAAAAGTTTGGAATAAGCCCTTCAGTCATCAGCAAAATGTCTCAGTGTGGGGTGCTAACCAGTGACCCACCATTCTACCCAGGCACACTGATCTGTACAAGCACACACTCTCAGCAGAGGTTTAGCTAGCCAAAGGTCAGTGTGGCTTGGATTTTTGCATTAAAAGAGAAAGGAACCTTTTGATCTATAATATGTGTATAGAGTAAAGAGTAGCTTGTCTAGAGACCACAGCTCCTTGATGTGTTGATTGCATCATCCACTGAAGCAGGTCACATACACACCTGTGCCTACGGAGAGAGGCGCGGCAGTGGGCGGGACTCTTAGGAGGATACTACTGAGGGAAACACAGCAGAGATCGACATAAATCCTCACAGTACCCCTCCCCTCAACGGGAGCCTCCCGGCGAACCGCCAGGCTTATCGGGGTGCAGGCGATGGTATGTGCGGATAAGCTCTGGATCCATAATCCGGGAGCGAGGAACCCAGCATCGTTCCTCCACACCATACCCCTCCCAATCCACGAGGTATTGGTAACCCCTACCTCGTCGGCGGACATCCAGGAGACGGTTGACCGTGTAAACCGGACCGCCTTTGATGAGTCGGGGGGGTGGAGGGGGTTCGGCCGGAGGGTTCAGAGGACTGGAGTGAACGGGCTTGAGCAGAGACACATGGAAAACAGGGTGGATCCTCATGGATTGCGGGAGCTTGACCGTGACCGGGTTGATAACGGAGACAATGGGGAACGGGCCAATGAATCTGGGAGAGAGCGTCTTGGAGTCAGTGCGTAGGGGTATGTCCTTGGTGGAAAGCCAGACCTGTTGGCCGGGAAGATAGGTGGGGGCGGGTGTGCAGCAGCGATCAGCCAGACGCTTGTTTTGTTCGGAAGAACGAAGTAGGGCGGCACGAGTCTCTCTCCAGACTCTTCTGCATCGGCGCTGGTTGATTTGGACAGACGGGACGGAAATCTCGACCTCTTGGCTGGGTAGAAGGGGAGGTTGGTAGCTAATGGAGGCCTCGAAGGGGGAGAGACCTGATGCCGTGGAGGTATGGCTGTTGTGTGCGTACTCTATCCAGGCCAAGTGACGACTCCAGGAAGATGGATTTGCCGCCGCTACACATCGGAGCATGGCTTCTAGCTCCTGGTTCAGCCTCTCGGTCTGCCCATTGGTCTGGGGGTGAAAGCCGGAGGAGAGGCTAGCAGTGGCACCGAGGCTGCGGCAGAACGCCTTCCAAACTTGGGAGGAGAACTGAGGACCCCGATCAGACACAATATCCATAGGGATGCCGTGGAGTCTAAAGACATGTTGAACCAACAAGTCTGCGGTCTCGCGGGCCAACGGGAGCTTGGGAAGGGGAATAAAGTGAGCCGCCTTGGAAAACCGGTCCACGATGGTCAGGATGACCGTGTTGCTCTCGGAGGGGGGAAATCCGGTGACAAAGTCCAATGCCATATGCGACCAAGGCCTGTGGGGCACTGGCAGAGGTCGTAATAGTCCGACAGGGGGTCTGTGCGAGGCCTTGTTGCGCGCACAGGTGGTACAGGCTAAGACGTAAGCTCGGGTGTCATTGTCCAAAGATGGCCACCAGAAGGAGCGCCGGAGCCAGTTGATCGTACGTGTTATCCCAGGGTGGCCGTAGAGACGGGAGTCATGAGCCCATTGTAGGACCAGGGAACGGATGGAAAGGGGAACAAACAGGCGCCCTGGAGGACCACCTCCTGGGTCTGGCTGGGTCTGCTGAGCCTCCCGCACTGCAGACTCTATCGCCCAGGTGAGGACCCCCAGGACACAGTCGGGTGGAACAATTGTGTCTAGCGCTGGGTCAGCCCCGTCTGGGGAAAACTGATGAGAGAGAGGGCGTTGGGCTTGATGTTCTTACTCCCTGGGCGGAAGGTGATGGTGAAGTGGAAACGGGCAAAGAACTGAGCCCAGCGGGCTTGGCGGGAGTTCAGTCGCCGGGCAGAATGGATGTATTCCAGATTTCGGTGGTCGGTCCATACAATGAACGGGTGGACTGACCCTTCCAACCAATGTCTCCACTCCTCCAGAACCAGCTTGACGGCCAGTAACTCCCGGTTGCCCACGTCATAGTTACGCTCGGCCGGGGAAAGGCGGCGAGAGAAAAAAGCACACGGGCGGAGCTTAGAGTCAGTGGTTGAGCGCTGAGACAATACTGCGCCTACTCCGGTGTCGGAGGCGTCCACCTCGACCACGAACTGGCGGCTCTCATCAGGCTGCACTAGGATGGGCTCTTAGGAGGACACTACTGAGGGAAACACAGCAGAGATCGACATAAATCCTCACAGATACGCTGCCTGACGGGAGCTCAGGCCAGAACCAATCTAGTTCTGCATTGGAAGGAGCCGATTGAGGGGATTAGGACATTTGATGAGGAAGAGAAAGACATCTGGGCTACTTTGCTTCGTCTGCTGGCACTGTAACAAGATAGAGATAACTGTTGGAAAATATATTATGCATATATCATTACACTGCACACGTTATACTGGGAAAATGTATTGTTATCGGGTCTAGGGGATTTAATCACCACTTATTCGTATGGCACACCAGTTACTAACGCGCCAAAACATTTGATAAATGCTTTTGGTCGCCAACATCAAGAACGATGCGAGCCCGACCTCAACCTGGCCAGCTGGCTCTGATCTTCTTCTCCGTTCACTTAGCTGCTATCACTTCATTTCGGTTCACAAAGGGACACGATCAGATCAGAGTTATTTTTCATAGTCCATCACAGTCTCAAGAAGAAGTTGGTCATTACAGCATCCTTCTCTCATGAGTGAGCTCTACTCTTTACCCAGAGAGCGTCTGCCTGTTGACCAGCTCATATTATAAAGACCTGTCCTCTGGCAGCTTGGCAACCAATGAAAATACAAATTACAACATGTGACCCTGACAATTATGGCTGCAAGCACAAAGTATGACGATTTTGGAAGTATCTACGAGCTCAATAAAACTTCCATTCCAAAAAAAGCTTCATGTTTGCAAAATACAAACATATTAAAAAAGTAAATCAAAGTTTAAATCTCATCAATGTGCTGAACAATTGGAAGTTTAAATGGACTTTCTAGCACAAATATGCAAAAATTGTTGGCAACTGAAGAACTAAAACAAAAAGCATGAGGTACGGTAACAAGAAGATACAATATAACACCCATGTGTCAGAAGGGTACTGTTGTCAAATAATCCAACAGTGGTTGAAGAATGTCATCTTCCCAAAATTGTGCTCAAACATCTCACAAAGGTGTGAGAATATAACTCTTTTCAAAGTCTCTCTCATCTGCAATTAAGAACTTTCTTTCTAAACACACCAATTAACCAGACACCTTAAAAGGTTCAGTGTGGGGCAGCAGTGAAATCCGTGGCCTCCATCTGGTTTCTTCAGGCTAATTGGCTGGTGATGCATCACTGGTCAGCCGTTTTAGACGGGACGTGAGATACTAACATGAGCACCGGAGAGTGATTCTATTCAGAGGTATGAAATTAAAATCTGCTGCACACACACCACAATATGGGAGAACATCAACAGTGACAGATGGGCAGATGATGGATAGTCATTGGGTGACTAGCTCAGAGCTGCTAGCGACACTCACACAAGCCAAACGCCTCTTGCTTTACAACCGTTCAACACGAGCAGACCTGAGTGGAACATAACTATTTGTAATGTCTCTGGGTCTGTTCTGCTGTTTACTGGTGTATTGTTTTCATCTTCATGCCTAAACACAGATTACATGATGCTACCAGAAGATATTACCAGGAGGAGCACAAATATAGTTTAATGATACAACATTTCAGATATCGAAAATGTCAACTATAAGGCTTTTTTTGGTGTCAGACCCTCAAATCAAAGGCTTTTTCCCAACCAACATTCATCAGTGACACGGGGTGAAATTGATTGTAGAGGAGCCAGATGTACCGATTGCTCTACTGAAAACTGCCGAAGCTCGAGCGTGAGTTCAGTCAGGACACACGCCCCTCACTTACTAATCTCCCTGTAGAGTCCAAGCACCAAAGACTCTGAAGCCTTTATCATCACATATCATCTGTTAATAACAAACAACATTGTCTTTTCTTTATCTGGCTTGTCTCTCCTGATTGAAATACCTTTGTTGTGTTTCTGACTATGAGTCTTCCTCAACTGGAGGACAAACTCTCGCTCTCTTGCTTTGACTCGGCTGTATCTGTTGCTGCTATATATTTTACAGAAGGTGCTTTCAAGGTTTGCCTGGATCATCAAACAAACAAGCAGTTGAAGAGGAAGTAGGTAAGGAAGAAAACATATCCAGGGGTGGATTTCAGTTCAAAGAGACAAACAATCCAACTAGTCACATTTAGCA
This sequence comes from Melanostigma gelatinosum, assembly GCF_949748355.1. Classification (NCBI taxonomy): domain Eukaryota; kingdom Metazoa; phylum Chordata; class Actinopteri; order Perciformes; family Zoarcidae; genus Melanostigma; species Melanostigma gelatinosum. The sequence goes on along the minus strand of NC_136643.1, from coordinate 1,930,374 downwards.
TCACGAGTCAAACATACCACAGTGTGAAAAAGCTCCTGACTGTGACATGAGTGCAACTCTACTAACACAGAGTCCCGAGTTCTTTTGATCCATAGAAGAGTGAAGTCAAAGGGAATTGCTTCCTGTTTTGAAGAAGACCAAATTTTCAATGATTCTCCTCCTGTCATTTTTGAGACTTCCTTTATTGCAGAATAGCATTGAAATAAGGAGAGCTTGGATCACACTGCGACACAGCTGTGGGAACAAGTGTTGCTTAAAATTGTTCCTTCCCCTTCGAACGCTGTCACACAAAAGCTCTTATCAGCATCTCTTCTCAATGCGAGCTGTGACGCAGCATCAGCTGGGAGCTTGTGATCAACACCACAAGGCTTCATGTCACGTCAGTGTCACTGCAGACACACGTTCTCTCTCTCTCTCTATCTCTCTCTACTGAATCTTCTGAATCACTAATGATGAGAGTGTCATTTTAACCTCAGGCCTCCGTGGATCTTCCTGCATGCCAAATGATGTTCATCACTGATAACTTATGAGAAAACCTTCATGCAATATTAGCATGAAATTTCCTCCCACTTAGTCATCTTTATCTCATGACTGCACACACATAATGAGTCTGCTTTATGGTAGAAACACCGTGCCGTACACAGCCACTAGCAGCCAAGTTGTGTGTGAAAGTAATGCTTGAAGCATGGTTGCCTAAAACTGTAGGATATTGTGTTTAGGCATCTGGGGTGCAAAATGCATGTAGAACATGTGGACATTTTCCTAACACACAGACACACACACACACACATGCACACACACCTACACACACACACACACACACTAACACACACCCTTTCCCCTCGTCCTTTCCAAGCCACTCTTCATAAACAAGCTCCTGAGCCATTAGGTAGGTGTCTGTCTCCGGGGCATGAAGCCATTTATTATCATCCTCCTTCTTATGCTGCGTTTCTTCATCAAGCTCAAAACATCACCTGGGAACCCCACCGGCTCAGCACTGCACACACACACACACTTTAACCCACGTCACATGGGCTTGCTGCTTGTGGGAGGGAGCTGAAATGACAACATATTGGGTGGTGTTGGGACGGGGCCAAAGGGGACACAGAGATTATCTGACCGCCAAACCAAAAGAACACAATCAGCTGTATGGCTGGACTCAGCATTAAGCTGAATGCTTTGCTTTCCATTTTGATTTTCCTACAGTCACTCCCTCTTGGCAAGGTTCTTTATAATGTGTTCAGATGCTCAGCAACAAGAGCCTGTTACAAACGCTCGAATAAAAACAGGTGTGTTGCATCAGACTGAATATTACTGAGACATCTGTGTCTTCTCATTGATTGATGCCGTTAATCCAAACACATCACTTCCTCCATGTTTACCAGTCGTCAGGATGATGCACGTGTCCACAGCACTGATGGCCTCAGTAATCCCAGAGCTGTGTCACACCCACCCAAGGATGGCTTTTATTTCTTAATTGTCAATTGCTTTGACATTTTCTCTGATTATTATGGAGCTTCTGACATTTCACCAACAGCTTAACAACAACGACAAAATAATAATAATACGTATTTCTTAGTAATCTGGTAGTTTGAGTGTGTTTCATTCCTACTCTGCTGCTTTCAACACGTCTCTCCTGTTTGTTTTACTATTTTCAATCACTTCTACTTTCTGTAGATTTCGTATCAACAAAATGTTCCACTTTTAGCAGAGATGTTTCCCAACGTTACCCTTCCAGCCATTGAGGCCATGACTGCATGTGGAACTTGAAAGATTCACAGTCGAGGTGATTGGAACTTTTGAAAGACAGTATTTCTGTTGTTGTGGAATTAGTGCAACAACATCACTTATAGGCGCACATTCCTGTGCAATTGTACGTTATGCTAATATAGTTATGGCTTTCTTAGCCATTGGCCTTTATTTGATCATGCTTGAGACTCAGACTTATTCCTGAATCAATCACTGCTGAGACATTATGTTTGAATTGATCGACAGAATTCTTTACACACTGGACACAATGTTTTTGGAGACGTTGACGGGTGGACTCCAGATGACAGCTGACCAACAAGCAAAAGCAACATCCAGTTTTTCATCAATCCTTCAAAAGTACCTTCAACTAAACTGCACCTTCTATTATTACACTTCCTCCAGGATTACAGGCGCAGTTTAACGAAACAGTTTGAAACACTTGGTTAACATTGTTTGTTGAAACTAAACATAAAACGCAACAAAAACATTTCGTAAGGTTTGTGATGGTTTCGCTTAAATTGAAATGAAACCAAACCAAAACGCATCTTTAGGTTCACGTAACAAAAGTATTACTTGGTTAGGTTGAGGCAACAGAAGTACTTTGGCACATGCTCAGAACATAATTCACAATGCAGTTCCGCTGTATGGGAAAGTCATTTATCAGGAGACAGATTCGACTGCACACTGGCCTCCATGCTGCATTTCATCCAGCACCTGAGCCGGCACTCTGTTCATTGTGTAACCTCTGGTCAGGACAATGCACCCAGCTCTGCAACCTGTAATCCAAATATTCACCCGTGATTGTGTGAAGCAGAATGATCCCATTCAGTTTCACAATCACCAGGTTGCAGGAATAATCAGAGCGAGCGTCTAATCAGCCGACATTGTGCTGCTCTCTATTGTCCAAGCGCTTTCTGCCACCGAGGTGAGTGACCCGCAGACTGGGGAGGGAATTTGTTTTCAAGTGTCCCAGAAGAAAAACACAGGAGGAGTGTCATGTGATCATCAGGCTCACATCAACACGTGAACCTGATGATCACATGCTACACAGGAGGAGTGTCATCCTCCTGTGTAGCATGTGATCATCAGGCTCACATCAACACGTGAACCTGATTTCCCTCAGCTCCCCGTTTACACCACACCAGGACTTTTTAAGCCTTTTAGTTCCTCGCCACATACTGTAGTCATCAACGAGTTCTTGACTGAGGTGCAGTCTTAACTTTTGTGTAGAGAAAGTTATGGACAGACTGAAAATCATCGTCTAACAGCAGAGAGAATTGAAATGATGTCATCAGGAAAATAAGTAAATCATTCTCGGTTTAAATTCTGCTAATTGGTTCCAGTTGTGTTCCTGCTTCTCTAAGTCATTTCATTCACAATGTCCCTAATGGCTCTGTGTTTTAATCGTTTCACTTATAGGCGTAGATTCCTGGGCTCAGATAACAGCACTCTGATGGAAATCAGCATGTTTTTGGACTCACACAACAAACATAATCCTCTCGTTGTGATGCCATGATGTCCTGCTACAATCTGTCCTTTTTATCACAACCCACAGATTTAATTTCAACTGATGCAATGCAAAGCCAGCAGTGAACCCCTTTGATTCACGTGCCTTATGGGTCCTAATGTATTCATTTCCCATAACCCATCAGGAAGTCTTTTCTTCTGTCCCTATGCAAGCATTTAAGAAGCCTTTTGAGGTCCTTTAACTCTTCCTTTCTCCATGCGGAGGCCTTATGGGCTGACAAAGCCCAGGCACTCCTGTTCCGACAGGCCAGTTAGAGTCAGCGGGACACTACAAACTGGGGTTTGTCTGTAGCTGCTCTGTCAGTGTTTGGTCTCCAAGGCCCCCGGTTCATGGCTAAGACGCCAAAGCCTGTCTCCAACATAGAGGTGGTGGTTAGCAAGGAGAAAGCTTAGCGGGCCTGCTTTGTGTCCCGGCGATAACGCGCTCCGACGCTCTAACACAGACCAGCTGCCGTCTCTACAAGGGAATACAGACACCGTCTCTGCTGCTCTCCTTCACTTTCTTTCTTTGGGCCTCACACTGCTTTTATGTTACGCCCTCTTTCTCGATATACAGACAACCTGTTCCATGTGAAATGACCGTCAGCGCTGCCAGATTCACTGTTTATGGCTTCAAAGATAACTTCAGCTTCTCTGCTACTCTCCTGAATGTTTTCCCGCCGCACACATTCACGACTCGTGGGATCCTCTCTGGCTGCACGTTTAAAACTCGATGCCATACAGTGCATGTTGTCCAGAAGTGGAGCGTGTTGAAACTGCAAAGCCAATTTGGAGCGGCGGGGGGTAAAGCCTGCGACCTGTGTGGACAGATCTGCTCAGCAGCGATACAGTGTTATGATCCGAAGAGGAAGAGAGCCTCAGTTGAGGAAGCGAATGGGCAGGCTGAACACAAACGCTTCCTCTTGTGGAGCCTTTGTTTGAGTGTTTTTCTGCTCCGTCAGTATCTGAGGCCGACGAGGGGGAGAGCAGCAGCGCAGTAATGAGAGAAACTCAGTTCCTCTTAATTATCCAATAAAGTCTGCTTTTTACCTCAGCGCGCCCACCCGTCCAGTTCAAGAGCAGTCACACACAGATCCTCTCTCTCACACGCACACACAGGCCTGATCCCTGCATCGCTTTGTCCCGGTTGCCATCTTTCTCTCTCCCTCACATACACATGTATGCTGTCTGGGGTACGCTCCCAGTGTCTCTGTCTTCGCCCCTGTGCCTGCGAGGTGTAAATGGTGGGTAATGGTGTGTGTCAGCCCTATGTAACAGCCCATTAGGCACGTGGAGTGAGTTAATCTGATCTAACGTCTCTCTTCCCCACTTTTAAAAACCCCACTAGACATCTCTTGGCTCAGGCTTAGAGGGGGCGGGTGGGGGCAGAGGGTACTGTGTGGGTGGGGGGGGCTCATCCCCACACAGTAAAATCCAGCAGCGACGTGTACCCGCCTTGACACCTCCCTCAGCCCAAACCACTTCCATATGTCCTGTCCGACTGGTGGAATTACCCCGCTCTGTAAGATGCTGGTGACTTGCATCCTGTGCAGCGTCAGCGTTGCTTCCTCTGCAGCGGGGGGGGGGGGGGGGGGGGGGGGGCATGACAACATGACGTGGACCTCGTCAGGATAATTGGAGAGTTTTAAAAACGCTGCCTTTCCGGGGATGAATCACGCAACAGCGCCGGTTTGACTCTGATTCCTGCGGACCTGCACACACACACACACACACACACACACACACACACACACACACACACACACACACACACACACACACACACACACACACACACACATGCACACACACACACACACACACACACACGCAGAAACAGGACTCAGAATGTCCACCGCACACGGCCTGCCTTCATGTGGCGAGGTCGTAGAGGCTGAACATCCAACAGCAGGCCGATTCCCTGCCATGCCTTTGAGGGTTAAGTGCTTTCAGGCGGCTGGATTTGGTTTCATTACGACTTGTGTATATTTTTTAAGGGGGCCAAGCTCTGGACACACCGGTGCAGAGACATGTCTTGGAATGTGTTGCAAAAAGGTAAATGTGTAATTATCTTGACAACAGGTGGATTCATTTATTAGTGTAGAGACGTGTGAGGGCTTCTGAAGACAGCGACAGACAAATAATCAGAAAGTAAACTATCTGCTGATATCATGTGACGATCTAAAAAATCATTGTCATTACATAAATTACAAAAATAATAAATCAATAAAAATAATAAACTCCTGGCGTACTGTAACTCCTGGTGTACTGTAACTCCTGGTGTACTAAATCCTGGTGTACTGTAACTCCTGGTGTACTAACTCCTGGCATACTGTAACTCCTGGCGTACTGTAACTCCTGGTGTACTGTAACTCCTGGCGTACTGTAACTCCTGGTGTACTGTAACTCCTGGCATACTGTAACTCCTGGTGTACTGTAACTCCTGGCGTACTGTAACTCCTGGGGTACTAACTCATGGCATCCTGTAACTCCTGGCATCCTGTAACTCCTGGTGTACTGTAACTCCTGGCGTACTGTAACTCCTGGTGTACTGTAACTCCTGGCATACTAACTCCTGGCATACTAACGCCTGGCATACTGTAACTCCTGGTGTACTGTAACTCCTGGTGTACTGTAACTCCTGGCGTACTGTAACTCCTGGTGTACTGTAACTCCTGGCGTACTGTAACACCTGGCGTCCTAACTCCTGGCGTACTGTAACTCCTGGTGTACTGTAACTCCTGGCATACTGTAACTCCTGGTGTACTGTAACACCTGGCGTCCTAACTCCTGGCGTACTGTAACTCCTGGTGTACTGTAACTCCTGGCATACTGTAACTCCTGGTGTACTGTAACTCCTGGCGTACTGTAACTCCTGGGGTACTAACTCATGGCATCCTGTAACTCCTGGCATCCTGTAACTCCTGGTGTACTGTAACTCCTGGCGTACTGTAACTCCTGGTGTACTGTAACTCCTGGCATACTAACTCCTGGCATACTAACGCCTGGCATACTGTAACTCCTGGTGTACTGTAACTCCTGGTGTACTGTAACTCCTGGCGTACTTTAACTCCTGGGGTACTAACTCCTGGCATCCTGTAACTCCTGGCATCCTGTAACTCCTGGCGGACTAACTCCTGGTGTACTGTAACTCCTGGCGTACTGTAACTCCTGGCGTACTAACTCCTGGTGTACTGTCACTCCTGGTCTACTGTAACTCCTGGTGTACTGTAACTCCTGGCATCCTGTAACTCCTGGCATACTGGAACTCCTGGCGTACTATAACTCAGAGCGTACTAACTCCTGGCATACTAACTCCTGGTGGACTGTAACACCTGGCACACTAACTCCTGGTGTACTGTAATTCCTGGCATACTGTAACTCCTGGTGTACTGTAACTCCTGGCGTACTGTAACTCCTGGCATATTAACTCCTGGCGTACTAACTCCTGGCGTACTGTAACTCCTGGCATCCTTTAACTCCTGGTGTACTGTAACTCCTGGCGTACTGTAACTCCTGGCGTACTAACTCTTGGCATCCTGTAACTCCTGGCATCCTGTAACTCCTGGTGTACTGTCACTCCTGGTGTACTGTAATTCCTGGTGTACTGTAACTCCTGGCGTACTGTAACTCCTGGGGTACTAACTCCTGGCATCCTGTAACTCCTGGCATCCTGTAACTCCTGGTGTACTATAACTCCTGGCGTACTGTAACTCCTGGCGTACTAACTCCTGGTATACTGTAACTCCTGGTGGACTATAACACATGGCGTACTAACTCCTGGTGTACTGTAACTCCTGGCGTACTATAACTCCTAGCGTACAAACTCCTGGTGTACTGTAACTCCTGGCGTACTGTAACTCCTGGGGTACCAACTCCTGGTGTACTGTAACTCCTGGTGTACTGTAACTCCTGGCGTACTGTAACTCCTGGCATACTGTAACTCCTGGTGTACTGTAACTCCTGGCGTACTGTAACTCCTGGTGTACTGTAACTCCTGGTGTACTGTAACTCCTGGCGTACTGTAACTCCTGGTGTACTGTAACTCCTGGCGTCCTAACTCCTGGTGTACTGTACCTCCTGGCGTACTGTAACTCCTGGCGTACTAACTCCTGGCGTCCTAACTCCTGGTGTACTGGAACTCCTGGCGGCCTATAACTCAGAGCGTACTAACTCCTGGTGTACTGTAACTCCTGGCGTACTGTAACTCCTGGCGTATTAACTCTTGGCGTACTAACTCCTGGCGTACTGTAACTCCTGGCGTACTAACTCCTGGCATCCTGTAAATCCTGGCATCCTGTAACTCCTGGTGTACTGTAACTCCTGGCGTACTGTAACTCCTGGCGTACTAACTCCTGGCGTACTGTAACTCCTGGCATCCTGTAACTCCTGGTGTACTGTCACTCCTGGTGTACTGTAACTCCTGGTGTACTGTAACTCCTGGTGTACTGTAACTCCTGGGGTACTAACTCCTGGCATCCTGTAACTCCTGCCATCCTGTAACTCCTGGTGTACTGTAACTCCTGGTGGACTGTAACACATGGCGTACTAACTCCTGGCGTACTGTAACTCCTGGCGTACTGTAACTTCTGGCGTACTGTAACTCCTGGGGTACTAACTCCTGGTGTACTGTAACTCCTGGCGTACTGTAACTCCTGGCGTACTAACTCCTGGCATACTAACTCCTGGCATACTGTAACTCCTGGCATACTGTAACTCCTGGTGTACTGTAACTCCTGGCGTACTGTAACTCCTGGCGTACTAACTCCTGGCATCCTGTAACTCCTGGTGTACTGTCACTCCTGGTGTACTGTAACTCCTGGTGTACTGTAACTCCTGGCGTACTGTAACTCCTGGGGTACTAACTCCTGGCATCCTGTAACTCCTGGCATACTGTAACTCCTGGTGTACTGTAACTCCTGGCGTACTGTAACTCCTGGCGTACTGTAACTCCTGGTGTACTGTAACTCCTGGCGTACTAACTCCCGGCATACTAACTCCTGGCATACTGTAACTCCTGGCATACTATAACTCCTGGTGTACTGTAACTCCTGGCGTACTGTAACTCCTGGCATACTGTAACTCCTGGTGTACTGTAACTCCTGGCATCCTGTAACTCCTGGCATGCTGTAACTCCTGGCATACTAACTCCTGGCATCCTGTAACTCCTGGCATACTGTAACTCCTGGTGTACTGTAACTCCTGGCGTACTGTAACTCCTGGTGTACTGTAACTCCTGGCGTACTATCTCCCGGCATACTAACTCCTGGCATACTGTAACTCCTGGTGTACTGTAACTCCTGGCGTACTGTAACTCCTGGCGTACTGTAACTCCTGGTGTACTGTAACTCCTGGCGTACTGTAACTCCTGGTGTACTGTAACTCCTGGGGTACTAACTCCTGGCATCCTGTAACCCCTGGCATACTGTAACTCCTGGTGTACTGTAACTCCTGGCGTACTAACTCCTGGCATACTAACTCCTGGTGGACTGTAACACCTGGCGCACTAACTCCTGGTGTACTGTAATTCCTGGCATACTGTAACTCCTGGTGTACTGTAACTCCTGGTGTACTGTAACTCCTGGTGGACTGTAACACCTGGCGTACTGTAACTCCTGGTGTACTGTAACTCCTGGCGTACTGTAACTCCTGGCGTACTAACTCCTGGCGTCCTAACCCCTGGTGTACTGGAACTGCTGGCGTACTATAACTCCGAGCGTACTAACTCCTGGCATCCTGTAACTCCTGGTTTACTGTCACTCCTTGTGTACTGTAACTCCTGGTGTACTGTAACTCCTGGCGTACTATAACTCCTAGCGTACAAACTCCTGGTGTACTGTAACCCCTGGCGTACTGTAACTTCTGGCGTACTGTAACTCCTGGGGTACTAACTCCTGGTGTACTGTAACTCCTGGCGTACCAACTCCTGGTGTATTGTAACTCCTGGTGTACTGTAACTCCTGGCATACTGTAACTCCTGGAATACTAACTTCTGGCATACTGTAACTCCTGGCATACTGTAACTCCTGGTGTACTGTAACTCCTGGCGTACTAACTCCTGGGGTACGAACTCCTGGTGTACTGTAACTCCTGGCGTACTGTAACTCCTGGCGTACTAACTCCTGGCGTCCTAACCCCTGGTGTACTGGAACTGCTGGCGTACTATAACTCCGAGCGTACTAACTCCTGGCATCCTGTAACTCCTGGTTTACTGTCACTCCTTGTGTACTGTAACTCCTGGTGTACTGTAACTCCTGGCGTACTATAACTCCTAGCGTACAAACTCCTGGTGTACTGTAACCCCTGGCGTACTGTAACTTCTGGCGTACTGTAACTCCTGGGGTACGAACTCCTGGTGTACTGTAACTCCTGGCGTACTGTAACTCCTGGCATACTAACTCCTGGTGTACTGTAACTCCTGGCATACTGTAACTCCTGGTGTACTGTAACTCCTGGCATACTGTAACTCCTGGTGTACTGTAACTCCTGGCGTACTGTAACTCCTGGTGTACTGTAACTCCTGGCGTACTAACTCCCGGCATACTAACTCCTGGCATACTGTAACTCCTGGCGTACTGTAACTCCTGGCGTACTGTAACTCCTGGTGTACTGTAACTCCTGGCGTACTGTAACTCCTGGCGTACTGTAACTCCTGGTGTACTGTAACTCCTGGCGTACTGTAACTCCTGGCATACTAACTCCTGGTGTACTGTAACTCCTGGCATACTGTAACTCCTGGTGTACTGTAACTCCTGGCATACTGTAACTCCTGGTGTACTGTAACTCCTGGGGTACTGTAACTCCTGGTGTACTGTAACTCCTGGCGTACTAACTCCCGGCATACTAACTCCTGGCATACTGTAACTCCTGGTGTACTGTAACTCCTGGCGTACTGTAACTCCTGGTGTACTGTAACTCCTGGCATACTGTAACTCCTGGCATACTGTAACTCCTGGCGTACTGTAACTCCTGGCGTACTGTAACTCCTGGTGTACTGTAACTCCTGGCGTACTGTAACTCCTGGCATACTAACTCCTGGTGTACTGTAACTCCTGGCATACTGTAACTCCTGGTGTACTGTAACTCCTGGCATACTGTAACTCCTGGTGTACTGTAACTCCTGGCGTACTGTAACTCCTGGTGTACTGTAACTCCTGGCGTACTAACTCCCGGCATACTAACTCCTGGCATACTGTAACTCCTGGTGTACTGTAACTCCTGGCGTACTGTAACTCCTGGTGTACTGTAACTCCTGGCATACTGTAACTCCTGGCATACTGTAACTCCTGGCATACTGTAACTCCTGGTGTACTGTAACTCCTGGCGTACTGTAACTCCTGGCGTACTGTAACTCCTGGTGTACTGTAACTCCTGGCGTACTGTAACTCCTGGCATACTAACTCCTGGTGTACTGTAACTCCTGGCATACTGTAACTCCTGGTGTACTGTAACTCCTGGCATACTATAACTCCTGGTGTACTGTAACTCCTGGCGTACTGTAACTCCTGGTGTACTGTAACTCCTGGCGTACTAACTCCCGGCATACTAACTCCTGGCATACTGTAACTCCTGGTGTACTGTAACTCCTGGCGTACTGTAACTCCTGGTGTACTGTAACTCCTGGCATACTGTAACTCCTGGCATACTGTAACTCCTGGCATACTGTAACTCCTGGCGTACTGTAACTCCTGGCGTACTGTAACTCCTGGCGTACTGTAGGCAAAGAGGAGGATCGTCGGTGGGTTTTCGCAGCAGATAGAGACTTGAACCAGCACACACCTATCACTCAAAGCAGCCACCACCTCAATGATGATTCACTTTAATCTTTAATATAATGTAAGCGGGTGAGTTGTATAAAACATAACACCTTGTACAGTTGTCATGAATGTGGATATTAGTTATAGAGAGTAAACCAGGCTTCAAACAGGTTTTACTTACAGGTGTTAAATGGGGTTCTGTGGGGATTGAGCCTCAAGGAACTAGTTTTAGGTACTTCTGTGTTGGCTTCATTTTTCAGACCAGGAGGTTTTGCCCCGAATACATTCAATTCAGATTCATAATGACTCAGAATAAGAACATTTGTTTTGGTCATGACAGCCGACTGAGGCTCAACACATATTCACAGCTCGGTTTACTTATTCTCCTCTTTTGATTTTGGAAGATGGTCCTCAGAATCTTGGGTGAGCACTCCTGATCATCATAATTCTGGTTTATTGCACGAGTCTTGTTTCCATACATTTGGCCACTGGCTCTTCACAAAGTAGCTGGAGCTCTGACTCAATGTGGCTTTTACCAAAGAGAGACACAGACAGAAAGGATTCCAGAGGCAGAGCGAAGGAGAGGACGGAGTCAGACACATAAACAAAGAGCCTGGAGTCAGGGTAGTGTGGGCACACAACTGTACAAAGTGAAAGTTGAACCAACTCCATGTCTGTCTGTAAGAATCTTATTTGCTTTCATTTTCAATTCCCCAAAATATATCAAATATAAAGCCTTGTAACTTGTTAGTTTAACGTTTTATACAGTATTTAAGTACTGACTAAATGTCACTTTTATAAAAGAAAGACAGGAATAGATGATTACAGAGCAAATCAGAGCAGAGAGGAACAATATAGAAGCAAGGAATCATGCAAGGGGGAGAAAGAGAGGGAGGAGGAATGATCCTCTGGTCAGCGTTGTATCCAGATGCTGCTCCTGGCTGCTGCTGTGGGGGACGTGTGTTTGTGGAAGAGTGCATTTCCACAGGTCTGAGTGAAGACATGCACCCAAAGACAAGTGAGCATTTGTAATCACATTTACGTGTAAATAAGTGTGAATGCAGTTTGATTTTATTGCTCCAGTGTTCACTTACAGGTCAACACAGCGCAAGCACCAGTGTGTGTTTCAAGGTGTAAATAAATCGGCACTGTCAGATGGAAAACTTTTATCTATTTCTGTTCATAATTTAATGCTGTTGGATTTAAAAAAATATTGAACCAATGAAAAGTATCATGAAGAGCTTGAGACTAAATCTTCAAACTATCAGCAGAACCTCACATCTCCACACTGCCTCTCAGTGACGAGGCCATTTCTTCTGCCAAAGACTTCTCCAGTTTGAAAATGAACCAAAGATGTGTTTCCAGCTGCAGTCTGCGCGGGTTCAGCGTACAGGTGAAGGTGGCTTGCGGCTCAGACTGTGAAGCTTTACATCACCGTCAGTCTGAACGCCGTGGACGGATGTTAGCATTGTGGTTACAGATGAGTGTTTGCTGAGGAGGCTAGCGTGGCTAGCGAGCCATGTGACCTCAGCTCTCATCACTGACGGACAAAACGCGTATCTGGATATTCGCTGGTCAAACAACCTTGTGACCGTTGAGCTTGGCTTTGGTAAAATATCAATAATTGACTGATTATTTATGGTATTTGACCATAAAGACACAACACCAACCTTGACTACACAGTCTGAACTTCTGTTAAAAAGAGGTTTTGCTACTTTCCTTCCTGTTTTGGACATAGAAGGTTTCTGTGTGTGAATGAGAGGCAGAGGGAGCTGCAGGCTGAGCTCTGCTCACAGCATCCCGCTGCTCACGCTCAAGGTATTTCCATACGCCACCTTTCCTACATACCGTCATGTCGGTTATTATCTGAACTGTTTATTTTCTAGCTCACTTGCTTTGTGGGCGTACGCATGGCAAACGAGGTTAATGCGATTCTCCAAGCAATGATGTGGTGCCTGGATACAATGGGTTGGCAGAACCATTTGTGTGTGTTTGATGGCGGTTGCTGAGTTGTTTCAGGGGCGGTTGGATGGTGGAATAATTGCTTCCAGAGCTCCCTGTGGAGTAATTGCGCTTCCTCCACCCAAAAGCTGTACCTCCCTCTGAGACTCACGCTGCCCACCACTACTTATGAGATTCTTGGGCCAGAGGGATGGGCCAGATCATTTCCCCCGGAGAGCGAGCTTGAGGAACAGCAGCGGTTTTAGGTGGACTGACTGACTGCATGTGTTTTAAATCTATGTACTGTAGGTCTGTGTGTGTAGACACACGTGCGTCTATTGTATGTGTCCTGCGTACGTATCTTCTCACAATTAGGATTAATTAGTGGGCAAGGAAACCGCTCGGAGCGATTGTGAGGAAATTGCCCTCAGCTGGGCCTTCAGGCACACGTCTCCCCAAAGTCAGACAGACAGAGCTTTACATTCCAGACGTCCACTTGAGACCGCGTCCACACCATGTGAACGCTCTCTGTGGCCACTCACACGTGTGCACAGGGGTGACGGTTTTTCCCTTGGTTATGGAATGGATATTTTCCAGGAATATATCTTTTTTTTTCCAGGAAAATCAGGACTGCTCACGTGCGAGGTTTGAATTAAAAAAAACAAATGCAGACAATTAATCGTAAAATATTAATTCTCATTTTAACAGAACAATCCCCTTGACAGCAAAAGTACACTGGAAAAAAGATAACATGATATATAGATATATATTTTTAGCATATCCTTTTATGAATGGTCTCATTCTTGGACATTTAGTTTTATTGTTCCAACAATCATCTGTTCTCAAAGCCTCACCTGTTCATTGCTGCTCTTCACACTGATTTGAACATATTGCATTCTTCATCACTCATATACAAATATTTAAAAAAAATTGAAATGGTTTAAAGGCTGAATTAAGGCATGCCAAGTTATTTGGGTAGTAGTTTAACACTGACACACTGATATGGCACAAACATCATGAAACACTGAAACCATGTAAAACATGAAATAATACAAAAGAAGAGACGAAAATGTAGTTTAGAAACAAAATCTTAACCAAAACCAAAGATTTCGTCACTCTCTATGTCCTGATGAATTTCTCTTCAGTTTCTGTGAGAAAAAAAAGAAGATGGCGATGAGTCAGAGTCGGACTGTAGAGAGTGACAGTAAATGATGTCAACTTGAACCTGAACACATGTGAAGAACAATGGAGACACATACGAGCGTAGAGAGGAGGAACTGACTGAGAGTCTCTGTGGGCATCCAGCTGTGAATACAGCTGTTGGGTAAATAAAGAGGAAAGGTCTGAAAATCATTCGCACTCATCCGCCCGGCCAAGTAGACGGTTTGGTTGATCTTTGCGTGTTAGTCGTAGGCTTCTTTCAATAAATGATGACTGAATGGAGCCTGTCGTAGAGGTGTAATGCTGCCCCCTATTTCTTTAGAGCAGCTAGAAACCACACTCATAAAGCTGCTCTGAGCAATATCTTTTATTTACTGATTAACAGAGGCTCAAATGACCACGTGTGATGTGGAAACGCTTGGTTTGCAGTAGCTCTGAGCTTGTAACATTGTCTTGGTTGGGTTTACATCAGACCAGTACATCTCACACAGACACTGAAGCTCACTACCAGACGCTGAGGGGTCACTGTATGTCGGTACCAGACACGGAGGGCGTTACACACATCAGTCTGACACCCGGAGGAAGAAACTGGGCTGGTATTTCACTACTATGCTCATAAACCAGCCTTGTCAGGGGGAGGGGAGCATTATTCTGATAAACCTATTCCTTGTGTGCATCAAAGCAGCATTTGCACACTCGGATCACCATAACAACTGAGACCACGAGCTGTAATGTTCAAATAATATACTGTAAAAATAGTACAACTATTAAGAAGGTTGAAGTTGGCTGCTTTACTTTACTTTACCCAAAAACAAAATAATTCTTATTGTTAGAAAATGTTCAGAGCATTAAACTGTTCACACATACATGCTACCATCAATCAGAGATGGAATAGCTGATGAAGATTGTACAAAATTAAAAGCAATTTCCATGAGCCCCAGAGAGCAAATGTGTGCTACATTAAGCGCACTGTTGTATGCTAGCGTGTGGAGGTGGAGGCTGGAAAGGGAACTGGTGGTGAAACATGATGCTCATAATAAGAAGGAAGAGGATGAGGGATTCTGGAGCAGCTCAATCTGGCAATTAAATGATTGGACATTGCATATTTTGAAATTGGCTGATTGGTCTCATATGTTGCAAAAAGTAGACCTCGGTATGATGATGTCAGACTTCATGTTGCTGACGGCGTTCTGAAACTCTTTATTTTGTACTTGATGAATGCACATACAGAGAGCAGCAGGTTTTATGAATTGCTTGTCTGCACTGCAGCACAACATGATGTGACCTCGGAAGACAGTTGACACTGGACATACAGCGGCAGCAGTGGGTCACAACATGCTGCTGGTCTTTGCTGAGCTTTAGCATGACAAGACACACAAAATAAGACGGCATTGGCAACAAGAGCTCTCCTTTGAGTATTAATTACATTAATGTGTGTCCATCTGTACCATTACAGCTACACGTTCTGCTTTACCTTGTGGACACAGTGACTGCACTGGAAAGCACGCCGTGGCAGCTTCGTACCCTCAGAGTATACGTCCTCATTATTGCTTGTCATTGCTTCAGGACATGATCAGAACTCACCAACTGTTCGATAACAGCCTTGACTTCTCTGTGAATGTCTCTTAATCATGCTGACGTAGAGAAATTAAACCCACCTCCGGAGGTTCAACAGAGGCTCAACTCTGGCATTTGACTGTTAAAGCGCAGCACCTGATCACCAGAAGCTCTGACATTTCGGTGGAAATAGAAGACGCGTTGGTACAGTTCAGTTCCAGTGTTCTTGCAAAGTGTGTTTGCTACAACTGTGGATCGGCAGGTGTGATAATGAGCCATTCCTCTCAGGTGTTTGAGCGATTCCTTCCCACGTCTTCATCACATTCACACTCAGCTTCATGTCACACTGTGGACCAATTTCTTGAAATGACAACTTTAAAAAGCGCAGCAATTGAAAGGCTAATGGCGAAGACGCATCACATTATTCTTGCATTGATGAACGGACTCTCGACAGCCACAACGTGCATTTTGGACGAATTTGCATATATATATCCAGGTCCAACGCCCAGTGGCAATGCAGGAAGTGGTGTGCCCTTTATGAAGAGTGGACGGTGGGGAGAAGGTTCGCACTGGAAGAAAAGCGCTGTGTTACAGCACAGACCAATAGAAACCAGGCAGCTTGACGGGTACGGGGAGCAACATGGACTGAACTGTAAAACACTAGTTTGTCAGACCTGGGAAAGTTTTTCAACCAAGTAGGCATGTTAGCAGGGCTAGTGCTAGCGCATGCTTCTGGTTACGGGAAAGGTGCATTTTCATCTCTGGCAACATCAAAATGTCTTTAAGACCTTTCAGTCCTCTGCATCTTCCAAAAACAGCGAGTCAGATGTGCGATGGACCCAGCGGCGAGCGCAGCATGAAGCACATTTTTTAGAAAAGCTCCTTGATGTGTGCTTGCTTGTATTTCGCTGGCTAGCACAGTGTGTTGCCGGATGTCGTCTTGTGTTGCTCCGAATGTTTCGCCAGGTTTAACGTTTTTGCCGGCGAGATTGTCAGTCTGATCTCGTCACAATTTTAACCGCATCTTTTGCCCGAATGGCATTTCAATCAGGAGAGACAAGTGAATGATTAGTAGCTCACGTTTATTTATTTTATTTATGACAGATAATGTTCACACTGGACGTGGCTCAGAGCTCCGCAGTGGGCTGCTCATACATCTGGGAAGAAAACACACTGATAATCTGCTACAAAGGATAGAAATGATACGATGTATGATGTAAGAAATAAGACTTTAAATGATCAAATGTGCATCCCATGCGTTTGACCATCTTCTCCTCTCTCCCTGCTGTTGTCATGGAGTTATAATCCCCCCGATGCCTCTCCCACAAGATCCAATTTTCAAAACCCATCCAGCATATGTATTAGAAACAGCCTGTCACTGCTGTCTGTGATTGTGGTTTTTAAATGACATTATTAGTCCACATGTAAGCCATTGTGTCGAAACAGCTGGACGAGCAGACACAAGGTGTGTGTGTTCAGAGCGTGGAGGCCGGAGTGGTGGACGGACATACCAGCTGCATTTAAAGTTTGCCTTCATATTCACTCTCATGGTAATCGTTCCCTAACGTTTCCCACATGGTAGTGCAAAGGCACAGCAGGACTTCACTGACAAAGTGCCGGTTCTGCAGAATCCAACACAGACTTTGTTGTCTGGTGATTAAGTTGCTTCATTAGCTGTTCTGAAGTACAAGACAGGCTAACTGTAATGATCGCAACATTCTACATGGAATATGCCCTTACATGGGCTCGATTGGCCGTCACGTCATTTTGTCAGATTTAACTTGTTGTGACAATAGTTGAGCTTCTTCTCTAGACAGCCTTCTGGTAATGCAGGGTTTTGCAGAATTGTCCAATATGGACATCCGATCGTGTTGATTCATCAGCTTTTCTATGTTAAACAGACCAAAGATTCTTCATGCCTAAGTTCAGGTTTTGTGAAAGGTGGAGAGCACATCAGGAGTATGTGACGTTCTTCTTCAGGAGACGAGAGCATTCTATTCAACAGCTGCTGCCAAGATAGAGAAGTCAGACAGTAAAAGCCTCTAAAAGAAGCAAAGAGGAGGTGAAACACCTTTCAAATGTGATCAGATGATTATCACGCTCTCTTTTCTGCTGTCCGCAGGTACAAGTACTTCAAATGATCAACTGAGCAGCGACACTGTATCCTGCTGTATGATAATATTGATGAATAAATCAATAAAGAAGTGCAGAGGCACTCTGATGAAACACATGATGGCTCAGTAGTTATGAGGCTGATAATGGATCATGGGATGAACTGCTGTTCATCAGCACTTTGCCATTATCAGCCACGCTGTACACTGTCAGGAGTTAAAACATTTCCAGATGACCTTTCCTTACGGCGACCGAGATGTAGATGGAATTACAGCATCAGGCCACATCTGTACAATGTTGTGTGACCGTCTTTGACATCATAAGATGACAGTAAGTCAACAGAGGTTTGGAGCCAGCGAACGCGACTCATTATAAAGCCATAGACTCACACTCTTTGCTCTTTCCATTCCCCGTTCCCATCCCTGTCTTTGCTGTTAACTGTCTTCCATTATTGCTTTCCGTTATCCAAATTAAGTTATCCTTCCTCATTATTTTGCCAAGAGGGAAATAGGACGTGTCAGCAGAAAGTAAAAATATCATCAGCAGGCCTGTGCTATGACAGATTAATTGGATTATACTTGCGTTTAGCCTGGATTAGGTCCTGCACGGGGACCTGCATAGTGACACAGATGGATTAAGTTAGCGAGAGCAACACTGACGGGAAGACTTCTTAATTGTGTCGGGTAAACGCAGTGGCACAGGGGTGACATCAAATTCTAACTATTTGCTGTCCCTCGATAGTTCTATTTAGCGTTTCTTTCCACCGGGTATTTTTCAAAAGCCATTTGGGAAACCGAACACTAATGTCGTGCAGCGGTACCGATCACAGGCAGCTGCTCTGTCCTCTCACTGCTGCATCCAATGTTTGTACCAAACTACTCAGGAGGAAACAAAGGAACACTGTGAAGCTGCTGACGTCCATCACATACAATTCTATTCAGTGTATATATGCTGCATTGTTACTACTTTGTTCTCTTAAATTGAATAGGTCCTGCTCTGTTATTTTATTATATTGTATATAGTGTGCATTTTCCATACCCAATATTTAATTTATTGTGTGACCCTGTTTGCTGCTGCCACTGACACATGTCCCCTTGGGGATGAATAAAGTACATTTATATTCTATTCTACTCTACTGTACCACACAGTGAAGGTTACTTCCAGCACTGTGGATGTGATGACTCTACCTCCACACTTAAATGTACTCTGGCGAGTTTCCTGCTATTACGTTAATGTAGCGATGTAATCTTCCCAGAATTCAAGCATCACTCTGATGATATGAAGTTATTATAACCTACAGAAGCCTTTGTTGTTGCAGAGGTCATGGAGAGACAACGTAAGCATGAAGATATGAACAGAGTGAAATCCATCGCTTCCAGCACCGACACTCTTATTGGCAAAGTCAACCACCACAGATGTCAGCTGACACGCTGTGATACGCTGACACACAGCTCTGGACAGAAAGCGCCTCCACCGACACTCAATGTGCCAGCTCGTGTTATTTATGATCGCTCAGCACACAGATGGACATTCTCATTATTTCATCATTTCAAAACACAGATACTTAGGATTGTCCTCTTGTTATATAATTATCAATCAAACTACATCAGCAGCTAAATGGAAGCTCCATATGATCTGTGTCTGTATGACTTCCACCCTTAACCTTGATTCATCCTCAAACCTTGTAGCTGCAGCCAGCTGTTACCGGCCTGAACTCTGACCCCGCTGCTCAGAACTCAGAACTCAGAACTCAGCCCCGGTGGGTTCTGAGAGATGTGATTTCATGGTGTCCACCAGATGTCCGCACTAAACCCCGGAAACAGAGATATCTTTCAGTTTGACGGCAGCAAGTCGGTAGCAGCCATTCCTCATGTCCTTTACAGATGTTTGTCACCTCGTGGAACTTTCTGCCGGGTTTAGTGTCGGTGTCAGAGGAAGCTCAGCTCAGCGTGCCCCACGGGCAAACAGAGAGGGTCACGCAGTGAATTACCAGCCGTGTGACAGCAGCACAGCTGGTGGGAACACATGTAAGGGGCCTGCACACATGTTCGGTATTTAACCCATCAAAGAGATCGTAATCCACCAAATTGAGTGGATCATCATTACAAGCATCCTTTGAACCAACTTTTAATAAAGGTACCACACCGCTGTGACCTTTTGTTATTGAGCAACCTCATCGCATCCTGATGAGATCAAATCAGAGCTCATCCAAACCAAAGTTTCAACATTTCCAATTACCGTTCATCTCTTTCTCCTCTTCCTCCAATTGATATCATCAGGTGCATTGTGGGACTTTGTTGGCTAAATGTATTAACAGCAGTAGATTAATTCAATATTCCTTTAAAATGGAAACATATCTCCTTTAATGCTGTCAAGTTATTTCTTCTCAACGTCACTGCCGTTGGTTCAGCATAACATTATTAGGCCAGGAAACGTACATGGAGGAGCAGAGAGATCACAGCGTCCTCTGCCTCCCGAGCCACCATCTTCAGCGTCTGACGGGAGGCTGAAATAAGCAAAGACGCAGGCGGCAGATGAAGACGAGCTGCGAGGGCACTGGAGCACTGGAGACACACACACGTCGACACTGAACTGTTTCAACAAGGCCGCTGTGGAACATAGAAATTGGAAGTAAGAGCTGATCAGTCAGTGTGTGGAGCAGTGTTTTGAAGTGAATGCATGCAAACTGATGTACGTGTGCAGAAAGTGTAGAAGCTTCCAATACATGTGATTATAGTGTTTCTATAGAGCAGCAAAACAAGCTTCAAAATAATAATGAGCACAATACTTCCTCTGTTCTCTAAGGAGCGGCTACATCTGTACCCGGCTACATATTCACAAACACACACACACACACGTGCACACTCCCACCACACTCTCTTCATTCTGTGAGTGTGTTAAAAGAGCTACACTTCAAGTAAACAGACACTTGTCTTTGGTTACCTTTCTCTTCTCATATTCCTCATTTATTTGGGTTGAATTATGCAGTCCGGAGCTCCTTCTATTTAAATAATTGACTGGTGTGCTGCTCAGTGTCTCCGGGGAGCGCGACATTACATTCAATTTCAGACCCACATCAGGATAATTTAGGGCAGTCATGCGGGCGTTTCCTGAACGCACAGGCCGAGTGACTGCCGCGCTGTGTGCGCTGTGTGTGCGCTGTGTGTGTGTGCGCGCTGTGTGTGTGTGCGCGCTGTGTACGCTGTGTGTGTGTGCGCGCTGTGTGCGCTGTGTGTGTGTGCGCGCTGTGTGTGTGTGCACGCTGTGTGCGCTGTGTGTGTGTGCGCGCTGTGTGTGTGTGTGTGTGTGCGCGCTGTGCGCGCTGTGTGTGTGTGCGCGCGCTGTGTGTGTGTGTGTGTGTGTGTGCGCGGTGTGTGCGTGCGCTGTGTGTGCTTGTGCTGTGTGCGTGTGTGTGTGCGCGCTGTGTGTGCGTGCGCTGTGTGTGCGTGTGCTGTGTGTGTGTGCGCGCTGTGTGTGCGTGCGCTGTGTGTGCGTGCGGTGTGTGTGCGCGCTGTGTGTGCGTGCGCTGTGTGTGTGTGCGCGCTGTGTGTGTGTGTGTGTGTGCGCGCTGTGTGCACGGTGTGTGCGTGCGCTGTGTGTGTGTGCGCGCTGTGTGTGCGCGCTGTGTATGTGTGTGTGCGCGCTGTGTGTGCGTGCGCTGTGTGTGTGTGCGCGCTGTGTGTGTGCGCGCTGTGTGTGCGTGCGTGCGCTGTGTGTGCGCGCTGTGTGTGCGTGTGTGCGTGCGCTGTGTGTGCGTGTGCTGTGTGTGTGTGTGCGCGCTGTGTGTTGTGTGCTGTGTGTGTGTGTGTGCGCGCTGTGTGTGTGTGCGCGCTGTGTGTGCGCTGTGTGTGTGTGTGTGCGCGCTGTGTGTGCGCTGTGTGTGTGTGTGTGCGCGCTGTGTGTGCGCTGTGTGTGTGTGTGTGTTGTGTGCTGTGTGTGTGTGTGTGCGCGCTGTGTGTGTGTGCGCGCTGTGTGTTTGTGCGCGCTGTGTGCGCTGTGTGTGTGTGCGCTGTGTGTGTGCGCGCTGTGTGTGTGTGTGTGTGTGTGTGCGCGCTGTGTGCACGGTGTGTGCGTGCGCTGTGTGTGTGTGCGCGCTGTGTGTGCGCGCTGTGTATGTGTGTGTGCGCGCTGTGTGTGCGTGCGCTGTGTGTGTGTGCGCGCTGTGTGTGCGCGCTGTGTATGTGTGTGTGTGCGCTGTGTGTGTGCGCTGTGTGCTGTGTGCGCTGTGTGCGTGTGCGTTGTGTGTGTGTGTGTGTGTGCGCTGTGTATGTGTGCGCGCGCTGTGTGCGCTGTGTGTGTGTGTGCATGCATGCCAGCGTGTCTGTGTGTGCGTGCCTGTGTGAGTCTGTGTTGGTGTGTCTGGATCTATAACTATGCATGTCGCTGCCCAAAGGCCTCAGCCTTCTTACGTGGACGCCCAGAATCTATCCACGTCACTTTCATTAAGACCACCTTCAGTCTGGAGTAATTCAGAATTAATTGTGTGGGTTTACGCTACTAGTTTCAAGTCAAGTAGGCCCTTCTGTGGAGGGGCAAACGCAGAGCGGCGACGCGCTCTCCTCACAGTCTTGTCGTGCCTCTTTGCTGTCATTCTTCCCAAGTAAAGACGAGCAACGGAGGCTTTGTCAAACCAGTCCTCTGACATACCTGAGATGACTTGTGCTCTGTGGCTGCGCGGTCGTCCTGCGCGCCGTCACAGACATTGTTGCATCAGAACAAAGCAGCCGACAGCTGGGAGAGGAAAAGAAAAGACGTCAAACAACGAGCTCTCAACAGTTCCTCCAGCCTGACCCTGTTGCATTAATCAACACCTGATTGAAAGTGAAAGCGTCATCAACAGACCGAGGCTGACGGCCACGGCATTTAAAATGCTGTTTGTAACCGCAGCTTCTCACTCGGCACATTGTTGCAGGTTGAGGTCCTGATTACAAATCATCATCTCCATCAAATGAAACTTAATTAAGTCGACAATAAGAGCTGATTGCTCCCTCCCACTGATGCTGTTATGGTGACATCAATAGAAGATAAAGAGCTTCATGAGCACTGATCAGATTCAAATGAAGTGAGAAGTACTTCATCATCAGCATCAGTAAACTGCAGACAAATGCAAACAGAAAGAGTCTGTGATATGCCAGGCCGGACATATGCAGCATGGCTGATCATCATATTCTGTGTTAAGCCTTGAATACTATGATGTGTGCTCAACAGGTCATAGGCTGGACGTCATGTGTGTGGACATCCAAGTCCACATGTCCTGGTTTGAACTTGAATCCCTTGTCCTGAGGAAGGTAGGTCTGAGAGCCATATTTCTATCTTAAAATTAGATTTTAAAATAAATTACATTTTAGCGTGTGAGCACAATAGCTCAACAAATGATGTTGTTTGTCTGGACGGAGCAGAGCGGGACATTGTCAGCGCACAGCACAACAAATGTCCAGTTGAAGGCAGACATGTGGGGCTTTTACTTATTCTGTAAAAAGATGATAGAAATATATTATAATAAAGTGTTGATGAAGTGGTTTATACTTCCATTATCATCATCATCAAATCTATATCACTTTTAACTCTACGATATCTCACTATCATAAGAATATGGCCATTAACGTGCAGTCTTAAAGATATCTGTCCTGGTTGATGTAGAATTTCTACTTGAGTAGATAACAACGAGTTGTGCTTTGAGGTGAGCAGTCCGGTCGTGTGTTGCGTCTGAAGTTCCATCCATGTGTGTCTAAACTAGAGAACAACTGCAATAGAGCCAGGAATGTCTCCACAGACAAAAATAAGCACTCTCATCAGTGGGCCACAGGCTCAAACGTCATTGTGTTTCCTCCATCAGCAACAGACAGTAACTTAACAGTCTTCAACATTCACACTTTAATGCTGCAACATACAATGACACAGCGACAGTTGTGTTCTTCCACCTTTCAGTCATCGGAGCGTGTTCGGCCGCTCTCTGTCTGCCAGTGAGGCCATGTGCACAAAGCCAGCTCCATAAAGAACTCCCTTTTCCAGTTTGTTGTGGAAGAGCCAGACGGGCCTGCACAGAGCGCTGACCTCGACCCCGCCCCCAGCAGAGGGATCAGCTGTGAGCCTTCACTCATGTTGAGGTACACGTGTGCAAGCTGATGTGTTGGATTCCATCTGTTGATATTTCCACCGCAGCATCATATAGACATGTCGCACAGTATCAAATGAATCAATGTGCACTATTTCCATGAAGTGTGTTCACACTGGAAAAGTGACATATATACTTAAAATGAAGCAGTATGCAAACTAAATAGGCTGCAATAAGACGTGAAGTGTGATTAGCAACGATCATTGTCAATCACCAAGATATTTCTCATTGCACATATTGTATCAGCTCCTTTATGAAATGGTAAAAACAGCTGTATTAAACATTAATATAGCAGCAGACGACGATCATCTATGTCAGGACGTAGTGGAGCTCTCTCTCTCGCTCTCTCGCTCACTCTCTCTCTCTCGCTCTCTCTCTCTCTCGTTATCTGAGCTGCTTTGTTCTTTGTTGACATAGCGAGGCCTGCCGTGCATGCTTTTTGTGCATGATGGTGCATGTGACCATGTTGGTGCATGTGAGCGTGCCCCATTGGTTGGCTCATGGACGCAGCTCTGCACAGCTCTCATGTGGCGGATACATCTTATAATGCCGTGCACCCTCCCACCCTCAGGTAAACACTGTTAGCTGAGTCATCACTTTCGCCGTAGTTTGCACTGTTAGCGTTAGCTATGAGCTATGTGGAGAGCTGGTGAGAGGTCAACATGCTCACAGTCTCGGATCTTTAAGTATGTTGAAGCATGTAATTAATAACAGCTATTTAACAGCTAAATTTGTTATAGTGAAAAAAGATTTACCAGATTGATATACTGTTGTCCACATACTTTTGGATTGTGTGTATTTTGTGTGTGTTTTATAGAGATATACTGGCATTCTTTTGTCCCTTCAGTTGTATTATTTCCAGGTAGTTAACGCTGAGTGGTTTCCTACGTGGATCCAGACCATAATATCTGTAAATCACAGCCCATGACGGCCTGTTGACAGAGGATGGAAACACTTGCTGTCTGACACTCTGTTATCTCCAGCATGTCTCAGGATCAAGAGGAACAAAGACAGATGCCACTGACATAAAAGCCCAGAGATGCTATCAGCGGAGCCAGAACGTGAGGCTGAGATGGTTTGTTATGAGGAGGTTGCTCGCGTGGAAAGTTCACAGCGATCTGAGACACCACTGTCCTCCTGGTTATTCGACAGGTCAAAGGTCACAGGCACTCAGAGGCAGATGGTCTTTATTTCATTAAGTGCTGCGTGCCTCCAAGGTAACCTGGGGCCATGCGGTCCTCTGAGTTGTGGCGACTGTAGCCGAGCTAGATGCTAACGTTCCTCCCGTCGAGGTTAAAGGTCACAGAGGAGAGTGAGTGGCCCTCAGGCAGAAAAACAAAGCAGGAATTAGCAGCTGGCATGCTGTTGTCACATGTAAGTTTATTTTATATTCTTTTCCACACTTTTGAAACTTTGACAGAGTTATGGCTTTTACTGAACATATGCTAACATATGGTAATCAGTTCTGTATTACAGTTTTTCTCGATTGCTAAGACACATTTCTTGAAACGGTCGCCCATTCTCTCAAAACTGTAAACACAAAACCTCATCTTCAAGCACTATTTACAAAACCTCTGAATCCTCTTGCAAAATGAAACTTTCGCCTCAAAACAGTTTTACCTGTGCTCAAAATCAAACACTGCTCTCAAATCATAAACAAAGTGATCAAAATAATATACACCATCAAGCAGTCAGTAAACAATACACCAATAAATAGAAAACACATTGTTCAAAACATATAGTTCTCAGGGAGAAGTCGATTTTTAATCTCAAAACTAATTTCAGATGAACGAAAACATGTTCTATTACAGGAGCTCAAAATTGATCAGAAATGACTACTGTGCTTTGCTCTTTGACATTTCTTTTGTTCTTCCTCCTCCTTGTACCCCTATTTTTACAGTACTGTACCCTGCATCTCACAAACGTGTCCTTTGTCTCTGTGATACTGTAATTCTTGTTCTTTGTTGATATGAACCTGCAACCAGTCAAAATCTATTGAGCAGTCAGTACTGTTACTGTAACAAATAGAAAGCACCATGTCCTCTCACATTGTTTCTTCTATCCACTCTCAGACTTTCTCCTTCCCACCTTCAACCACCTGTTTGCTCTCTAAACTGGCTTATATTGGTTGTGTCACATCATTTGATACAAGTGAAATCCATTTTGAGTGATTGTGTTTAATCAATGACATGTGTTCTCTATTTCTATTTGATTGTTGCCACTTGTGTTTACCAGTATGGATGACATGTGCATTAGAGTGCAGAATGTGTTTTGAGACTGAGAATGTGTTTAGAGTTTTGCTGAAAAGTCTAAGTGAGATCTGCAAATTGTGTTTTACCATGTGACACAGTTTAAGGTATTGACAACAGACTGCACAATTAGCTAAATGAGTTCAGGCAACTGAGAACTTTGTTCAGCCAATGGGTTTTAGTGTTTTAGCAATTCAGAAAAACTGTAATCAAGCATTTCAAAGTAGGATGTCAGTCCTCAGTGCACAAACACCTCTGGGCTTTCTTTGATTCTGCAATAAGAAGCGACGACTATCTCCACTGTTTGTCCTGGGGTCACCTAACCTGTAGAGGTCACCATAAGATGGTAGAGACCATCTCGTTCTCACGATCAACTCGTCCAATACCAAAGCGTGGTCAGTGTCCCGTGTGTCCGATACCGAGGCTCCGTACCGTCCTCTGAGAATAAACTTGCGTCTTCACAGGAAGTCATGGTCTAAGCAACAGAAACACTTCCTACGGTGTAGAGGAAGAGCACGTTGAGTTAGTGTTGAACATGATGACGTTTGACTTCATGATAGCTGCCGCTAACAGACGAAAGTGAAGAGATAACAAAAAATAAACGTCTGTACCAAATTACATGACAATCTATCCAACAGTTATCTCACAGTCATGAATGTAGGAAGCTTTTGAGCTTTACTCTGTCCTCAGTTAACTGTCAGTGGGAGAAATTCTGAGCGGCTTTATGAACACAGGCCCAGATCTCTTTTTACCAGCTCCACCAAATTCCATTCCACTGGTGATAGAAAATAAATCCCAAAGTAGGATTTTGGCTGCCTGCATGCCATCAATGTCCACGCCAGCTGAATGAGGAACACTGGAATGCTGCGGATCACTTCAGTCCTTCCAGTGGATGATTTAGGGTTGTGGCTAGTGGTGGCCGTGGGTGGAGGCGATGCCACCTCTGATGCAAGTTGTTGGTCTGGCTGCTGTCCATCTCCCTGGCCGAATTTTCAATTCCACCCACCCGCCTCCACCTTCCCTTTTTTTTGCTCCGTGCCCTCCAGCCAGACCGCCATCTTCCCCCAGGACCCTGTGTGCCCGGCCAACCCTTCCAGCCCTGCTGCAGGCTGGGCAGAGTGACAAGACCATCGCAGGCCCTTTGGCTCGAGAGCTGGCAGAATCTATTAGTTCCCAGCAGACCACAGCAGACCACAGCAGACCCACAGCAGGTCTCAAATCCTGCTGCTATGAGAGAGAAACAGAGCGACGCCGAAAGAGAAGAATGAAGAAAGAACAGCGGAAACGGCGGGGAATTAGAAAAGAAAATCCAGAAAAGAAGATATAAATACTGTATAAACCATCGAACAGGAGGCAGTTCAGAGCCGCCAGTCCGCTACGAATCAATTAGGAATGATAAGCAACTTCTCACTCGAGCAGCATTTTCAATCTTCAAACTCTTTTTAAATGATAAAGTCGGGAGCCTCGCTGAGTTATTTCCACACAGAGCAGGTTGGGCTCGGCACCATGAAGCACTGAAGTGCAGGAGCATCCTCCCACTCTGTGACTATTGTGATGAGGCTCTTTGAAAAGCAGCTCAGCTGCACAGAACTGGAGTTTGCGGTTGGTCGATGGAAGATTGCTTCTGGTTGAGGTCAAGAGAAAACCTCTGAGCCATTATTCTACCTTGAACCTTCCCCTCTGCTGACGTTATTCCACCTGCTGCTGCTGTTACTTGGTATTCCTCTCTTTCTTTGACCCTCTCTTTCTTGTGTTTGTTCAAAGTCTATTGCTTTTGTACTCTCTGCTCTGGCTTAACATACTGTTTGCATTACTACCACAGATTATCAACATTGTTCAATAGATCTTATTTCCTCATTCCATTGCTTCTATCTCTTCACCAGACACATTCTTTTAACTCTATTCTATTATTCTATTATTGACCAACAGCCCTTGTCTATTTCTACATTCTATCTCTTGGACTGCCCGTTCAGTATTTATTCACCTCCATCATCCATACCTTCCCTGGCTGTCTGGCCTTTCCTTTTCTCCCATGTTGCCAATTTCACGACAACATTGTGTTTTTTGTTCTAGCCCTGCTTCCTGCTTCTTATGTCACGACATATTCAGTCATCTACATGTTCTGCTCAGTTCCCCTCCTTTCTGTTTTTATCTTCTTTTGTGCTTCACTTGTCCTGACTTTGCCTGTTTTTTATTTCTGGTTCTATGTTTTTGCTATTCTGCAGAATAAGGATGATGTCTCTCCAGGACACCTGACGAAAAAGTGACTATAAATGAGTCGTCAGAAAGAAACCACGTCTATAAAGCACTTAAAGCAGCGCCGACCGAACTACAACTTTGCCTGCATATGTAGGGCTCTACTATTTCCTTTTCATTGAATGTTGATTCCATATTTTATTAAACGTACAATATGAAAATCATTGCCCTAGAGAGCGTGTCCCTTCAGCCCAGTATATGAATCAAACCATGTGATTCCCTCCGTGCACAGTGCTGCTGTTCGAACTGCCCATGAACTTTACAATTCTCTTCATGCTGGAGACGAAGAGAGGAACCTCTACAAATGTTGCTGCTACAGTAAATCCACAAACATACAATGACAAATAAATATAGACCTATTGAAGGAAACACGTGGAGCATATTTTCCTCAAGCGTCTAACAAGATTTAAAATGCTTTATCGATTCTAATGAAGGCTTCATGCAGCCTACATTAGTCTGCATTGTGTCGGCAAGAAACAGAAATATGACACAGCTGCTTCTGGAATTATATTTCACCAAATCACATTTCAATTTCCACTCAAAACAATATACAGTGTTGCTCAACATTGAAACACAAACAAATCTCCCAGATAATGTAAAATTGAAGGTAGAATATGTTATGGCCTCCAGTTTCAAGTATTTTGAATCATAGTCATAGAGCCACCTACTGGCAACAGGAAGTTACAGTCGCTATACTTCCCTTACTTCTCTTTAACAGCCACCTAAAATCCAATTAAAATCCTCAAATGTTCACAATGCCAGGCTGCAAAGGTTTTGACTTCTTGTGGAAGGCCTTGCCGTGGCGACGCATTCTTCGGCATGAAAAACAACAGTTTTTTTGAGGGGCTAAAGATGCTTGAAACAGTGCCAAACTGGGCACACACATTGAGAGTCCTACAGTCTACTGTGGCTATTGTACTTGGGATTGATTAGGGCGCTCGATATCGCCCCCTACAATATTTTGACAAAGCAGCCTTTGCACTTTGTCACCTATGAATGCAATTATGCATCACATGGAAAAAGTCTCTTCGGCCATGCTCTAAACCCAACAGGAAGTCGGCCATTACAAATGTTGGGTGAATTTCTCAAGTATTTTTGAGCAGTACATTAACGAGCTTATTTTTGGGAAACATGTTCTAATTTGGTGAGGACAATCAAAAGACCTTTGTGATTAAAAGTTCTGTAAAGTTTGAGGTTTGATGGAACAGTGTTGCCATTTTATATGATACATATACATCAAGCTCTTGTAACTAGACTGGACTTGGTCGGTAACCTAGTATCTCCATATTTTGTCTTCTTTAATTTCTTTCATAAATCAAAAGCTATTGGTCACCCTCTACCTTTACAAATATTTAACGAATGAAACTTTTGATTACATTAAATGCTTGTGGATCACACTGCATTTCTTTGCGGATCGCTACACATTTCTTTGTGGATTTTTGAGACTCTCCTGACGTGGCTAGCTTCGCAAATGCGTTTTTTTTCAACCAATCACATGAGCGCAGCTCCCCCCTCCCCTCCCCACGAGGCTGCTAGCTTTAGAGTTGCGCAATTTGCGGAGGCAACAGGAAGCTCAAAGGCACTTCCTGTTGCAAGCGCCACCGTTTTGGTGCAGATTCCGCGGTAGTTTAGCCTTTATTTGTCGTTATTTGACATTATGTGACAATACATTAAGGTCCTTGAAGGTATGACTGCTGGTTTCAGCTGCATCATTCAAAAGAGATAATCATGGTTTCAGTGCTTTTTTTTTTTTCAGGTGAACCTGAAACTTTTCAATTTGAGCTGTGTGCCATCTTCATTTACTCTTAAGCAGTAACATATAAACTGATATTTACACATCTGAACAAATCTCACAAGTGTTCCCTTTATTATAACATCAACATGATTAAAATAGACCTTGTAGTTGCAGAAATACACTCTTTTTAGTATGGGTATGCAATTTTCGCGCAGAGGCCTAAAAAATAGGGTTAGGGCCCACTGGGCCACCAGGACACCCTGGCTGTTTGAATCTAATGTTCATGCTTTATATTGTTGTCTGGTTTCTATGATCTTTTTGACTGACTAAACACATCACATTAATGCAGTGTTGACATGGGAACCTGGTTCCATATGGATGTGCAGTTTTGATGTTAAGCTATATATCAAAATGGAGTCGTCTCCAGGAGGTCAAAGACAAGATGTTTGCCTGTGTGATGCATTTCAACGGCTGCCAAACATCCTTGTAACCTCCCTTTCAAATGGTAATGGCTCTGAAGGTCAGTGACTCTTCACCCAGCGCTGTAGAGTCAGTTTGTAGTTGTGCGTGTGTGTGTGTGTGTGTGTCTAAAGAATACATTAGTGTTTCACGTTTCCAGAGGTAGAACTAAATCAAGCTTCATATCTTTAAGGGCATGGCTGAGTGAGTGTACAGCATGTGTTTGTTCTCGGTCGAGGGTGAGGGTGAGCCTGGAGACAGAGGCCTGACTACAGAACTGGAACTTCAGTCGACTTGCTGCCAAGCCAGCTCCCAAAAGCTCCACTGCCCTGCAGCCTTCTGTTTCTCCTCCAGCTGCTAAACTGCAACCTTCAAGTCCAACTTCATGTCGGCGTGACACACGTCAGCCTGTCAGTCCGGCCATGAACTGCAAACTCACCTCTTCCCCCCACCCATAAATAATTAGCCCAAGGTCAGGGTTTAAAGAGTTTAATCATCCGATTAACTTGGACTCTGAACATGGGGCAAGAACAAAGAGCCTGATCAGCCTCGAGCATGAGTGGAATGTTCCCTCTCTTCCCATACTCCAGCGGGGCTATGCAATGTGCCTCTTCTGATCAGAGATGAGTGAGTGACAGCTGGCTGGAGACTGTACAGTACGTACGCAAATACAAGCACTCCTTCACAAAGGCACAGTTATTTTTCTGTGCAAGCTCCCACAGACTGTGCTAAAGCTTGAGGCAACCTTTAAACTACAGAATTAGGCTTTTAAGCATGGTTTGTCCCAAAATGAGGGCAGATGTGATGTGTAATTTTCCCTCATCAGATTTCTACACTGGCCTCAGCCAACAAGGAGTAATTTGTTGCTCCCTCCTTAGCCATCACCACAAAGAGGAAACGCCAACTTGGCCCATCAAAACGAATCCCATCAAATCAAACCGACCTCCAGCCGACCATTTCCAACTCCCCGTGCCCGTCTCAGTACGCCCTCCACCCCCCTTCCCTCGCCATCAACAGGGCAATCACTTGTGTAAACCTGCTTAAGATAATTGAATGTTTTTCTTTGACATTCATCCATGTCATTTCTCAACTGCAGACAGGAAACGTGCCTCTTCTCCCATCATGCGCAGTGTCAGAAAGCGGCTCGATCTGATCAAGAGTGCTGATTATGGGCAGAGCACAATTACCTCCTGATCCGTCAGGGAATTATGAGATTGTGGCAATGATTCTATGAATAACGTGATCTCAACATTACATTAGGAGCTCGGAGCTCCTAAGTCAACTTAAACAGATGTTACAGGCACATGGTGGATTGTACATCTCTTGTTTCTTATTTAATGGCCACATTGCTTGAAGTCAGTGGATCAGACAGCTGAGTGTCAGATTAATTCTACGGAGAAAAAGCAAGGTGAACTTTAAAGTTACAACCCAAACTGTGGACATCCCTCACATTATACGGCCCAACTTCCTGCTTCAACTTTGACCTCCTGTACTTGCCGTTGTTGAGTACACTGGTAGTTTTCCTGTGCAGTGATCGATTGTCGATGCTCACTTTCACTTTCAGATAATCTGGCTAAACTGTCGTCTTGTTTACACATGTATAACTAAGTATTTATTAATGCAAAAAATTTTGTTTTTTATAAACTTTTTTTTTTGTCTGATCTTATTAAAACCCAAAATGTACAATGTAATGCTTCCTTTGCCAAAACTAGTCATACACATGATGGGGACAAAATACAGAAATGTCTGTGAAGCATTGTTTTACACCAAATAAGGAAATATGTAATGTTTTATAGCATGTAGGCTTTGTAGCATGATTAGCTCGAAATCCACACAATCAGCCTCAAATAATATAAATCTGAAACCATTGCAGAGCGTCTTCTCATGTTGAAAATCAATTACAGTAGAAGTGTCAAGGTGATAAAAGGAGAGGCATCGGGGGAATTGAAACTCCACGAGAACAGCAGGGAGAGAGGGGAGGAAAGCCAAAAAGCGTGGGATCCATACCAAGAGTCTTATCATTTATACCGTACACATAACATATCATTTGTGTTGTTTATTGACGATTATCAGCGTGTTTTCTTGCCGGATTTGCGAGCGGCACGGAGAAAAGACCAGGCGGTGAATCTGGAGATCGGTGAAGAAGAACATGTTTCCTGTCCAGCGTCAGAGCGTACGTGGTGTGACGTTCTACCAGCTGCAACATCTTCATCTCATTTCAGCGGTCAGCTGCTTACCACCGTCTTGTTGAAGTTTAACGTGAGCGATAGAAGTTTCTCATTTTTCAGTCATTCATTTTCAATCTTGTTAAATCACATTTGATTTGTAAAATGTTTTGTAAATAAAGGGTACAGATTAGGGATTTGATTAATTTGATTTTAAGATACATTTTTAATGAATAGGAATATAACAATAATTCTAACAGGAATAATTAATATATCATCAAACACAAGGTTAACACCACAATTTGTCAAAAGGCACTCATCGTATTGAAGACCCACTCAAATGTGGGTCCCGGGACTAACTACATACAAAATAAATCAACATCACCGATATGGCATAAAGTGTTCATAATTATTATCATAGTTTATTGAAGAACATTTATATTAACACTTATATATCATAAAATAAGAGGTGTAATAAACACAAAAACAGGATTCTGAAGCCTATTTCCACTTTTATTTGAATACAAATAAATTGCTGCCTCAGCAAATACAAATACAAATATTGGGCTCTCTGCACATCCCTGCTGTGCACCCCACCACATCTCATTGAAAGCGATGAGGCTGTGCTCTCTGAACATGGTCTTTCTCTGAGCAAACATCCGATCGGTCGGACCTCTGTTGGGGGGGCATTGCAGTATTTTTAACGATAACAAATCATAAAGGCACCAACAGCCGTAAATATGCAGACGCCTTTAACGACACACAAAGCAACACCAGCTCCACATAAAAGCTGGGGGGGGGGGGGGGGGGGCAGCATTCACAGGACGTGCTGGCAAAAGCACATTTAATTGCCATGCAGCCCACTGAGGTTTCACACCACAGGTTGAGCATCGGTGTCTGACCTGACTCAACGCCACTCAACGGTTTATCAACAGGAGGCATAAAGCAGAGTAAAGCATCCCACCATTGTCCCGCTTTTATCATGGAGAGCAGATGCTGAAAGTGATGCAGCCTGTAGCTGGAGCCCCCCCCCCCCCCCCCTATTTAATTAAGGTGAGAAATTGACTGCTAAAAGCAATTTGCAGCTTCAGCCCGTCTACTCAGATCAGAGTGCTGAAATAGTGCTGTGTTTGCCGCCCTCCAACTCATTTCTCTCCGTGTCTCACCTACTCAAAATCTTTCCCCATCCCCTTTTGTACTCCTGGGCGTTGGAAAGCCTGCTTGGAAACAGTGCTAAAGATATTCAGCGAGGTGTCTCACATTTTAATTAACTCCTGCTCTGCTCTCCGAGGTAACGAGGAACACGTTTTTCTGCCTTTGTCTCCCTCTGATGAATGCGGTACGTTTGAACAGAGCCAAGTGAAGGCTGTTGGATGGCTACGTGAAACATGATTGCTAACCCCCCCCCCCCACACACACACACACACCTCAGCTCGATAGCTTTTATGGTTATTGCGCCTTGATCGTAATAAGTTTGGAGGCCTGCTGGAGGAAGCTGTCCCTGAAATGTCTCCAGCAGATCAATGGACATGAGTATTCTGCTTGATGCTCCGTATACTGTATTCAAACTGTACGGGCTTTGTGTTCAGGAGGGGTCGGTGGGCGACCGTGGGGCACTGGGTTAAGAGGGTCGTCTGGGAACCGGAAGGTCAACGGTTCGATCCCCGACTATCACGTGTCGAAGTGTACCTCAGCAATACACTGAACCCCCAGCTCCCCGGGTGCTGATCAATGGCAGCCCACTGCTCCCTATATACAGGGATGGGTCAAATTTTGTGTATGTGTAAATGTATATGACAATAAAAATGTTTTCTTCTTTCTTTTTCTTCTTGTGTCACTCCTGGTTGCAAAAAAGCCAAACTCCTGGCTAAATAAAGCGGGATAAGTCACGGTTCAGCAGGATTCACCATCTTGAAACCACGAATGACTGGACAAAATATGGTGCCAATTAATCCAGGAAATGTTTAAATATGTTATTGCATAGCAAAACAACCAAAGCAAGGGATTATCAAAATCTACAGGATTCATCCTCTGGACACAAAGGAGGAGGGTCCCAAACTCCACAACAATCCATCCAGTAATTGTCAAGACATTTCAGTTATGGAGAAATTGATCAACCAACATATTGATCAAAAAAGCATTTTTCCTGAATCAAAAGCCACTTCATATTATAGCCAGTCATACCATCGACCTGTATTATTTTCACACTGGCAGAAATGCACTTATTTGGCTCAACAGGTCCTTGGCCAGTCCATGCATTTTGACATTTTTTTAATGTTGCCTGCACACATGTTTCTAACAGCAGAATTGACAGTTTAAAACCAAAACGGCTACATTTTAAATGTATTTAGTTCATCTTTCGTCAGTATATATTCAGCTTTTGCCACGAGTGTGTTCCTGCTGCTTTAGTTGATGAAGTAAAACCATGCCCAGTAAAAGTCACTTGGGTGCCACTTCAGCACTGTGTATTGGAGCGTATTTGGATGAATCTGCAGCACAAAACCTCATGCTGCGTTTGCTAAAAGTCATTCCTGTTTGCGATGTAACCATTGATGTAAAGATGAGCATCACTGGGTTACTCATGAAATTAAAAGAAATGTCTAAACGTGATGATTTTTTATTGTTCTTTGATTTCTAGTCATATTTTTAGTCATATATCTGTGATCGACATTGGAGATATCACAGAAATAGTACATTCCACTGAATGAGAGCTCCGTGTTCCAGAGGTGGGCCGTGCATTTTATAGCTGGGCCTTCAGTGCTGTCCTTCTATAGTTGAACCACCTCCTAATAACTTCATTATGACACCACAGATACGGTTATTATTTGTTTCTGCAGGTGTAATAATACACGGATTCGTATTAAACCGTTCGGTACGAGACTTACGAACCGAACAATACGTTTGAATGATACTAGTGCGTTTGGAAAATGCAGAAGCTTAAATTGTGGGAAATATAATGTTTTTGGTGGACTGCGCTCAAACTGGCAACCCATCACGTAAGAGACACTCTGACCCCGGAAACAAAACATTGTACTCTGGTGAGGCGCGTGTGTTCTGGGAGGCAGACTATGCTAAACTAGCTTAGCAGGAAAACAACAGCAGCACACACGCTACACTCAAGCTAAAGATAAAGCACTGGAAGCAGCGCTGCAGGCTGGAAGCAGCGCTGCAGGCTGGAAGCAGCGCTGCAGGCTGGAAGCAGCGCTGCAGGCTGGAAGCAGCGCTGCAGGCTGGAAGCAGCGCTGCAGGCTGGAAGCAGAGCAACTGAGGAAGACAGGAGCTGTGCAATGAGAAAATAAGATAATGGGAAAAACATTTACAATACATGTAGTGTATTTATGAAAAATGATTAAATGATAAAATAGTTATAACTTTGTGATTCTGTTTAGGCCTTGCTGGCCCTGACGGCTCACCACTGCTGTGTTCTGATTGAATCCAGTTCGAAAAGTTAATTTTCTATTCGAAAACATAGAACCTCTTGATTCTGAGCTCAACAATTTGTATGATAAAAGAAAAGGTGCGAAGTGAACAAACAAAAAAGGTGTCTATAGATGGGAAAAAAAGGATCTGGGAAAACCCGTTTACTGTCAAAGCAATGGCAGCATGCAGAGGAGTGTAAGGGCAGCAGATATTGTATATGCAAAAACACATTCAATTAAAGGTATAAAAAGAATGTGGGGATGGACCAAGACTTGAAATGACTTGAAAAGAGTGTGACATGGAGGCTGAGAGAAAGTGCTCCGACACAGAGCAGCGTTCCCAACACGTGTGCCCAGAAGCATCGGACTCTGCAGCTCCAGCTGGTCGAGTGGCTGTCAAGGACCATTTCGTCTGTTACTAACATTTCCTTCTGCCTTTTACTGTTTCAACACGGTCTGCCTGTATTAAACAAACCATTTGAATCATTATCAAACTGTTTACGTGTGCGTCAGTCAGCCCGATGATGTTTTTTTTCTCCTTCCTTGTTATCTTGACTCCATCACTCCGAACACATTTCCCTCTGTATTTACGTTCTCCTTTTGTGACCAGGGACATCAACATTTGGTTGGGTTTTTGTGGCGTTCCCTTAAGTACACAGTGGAGAGACACAATTCCCCTTCCCGTGTAAACACAACTGGGCAGAATATGGGATGCTGTCAGCTCACCCCTGCAGCTGACAATCAATGCTTGTTTCCAGGGACGGGGCTTGGGGGATGACAAAGACGACGAGGTTGCTCGGCTCAAATTATCTCATGGATAATTCAAAACTACTAGCATAAAACGTTAACAAGGCGTGTTGTAAGACGAGGAAACCCTTTCGTGAAGGCCTCTGGGGCTCTGCCTCCTACTTGTTGGGAGTGTTTATCCGGGTGGGCCGAACAGGGAAATTCATCCTCAATCCCGTATCCCTGATTTATCAGTGGAAGCTGAACTGCTGAACTGTACTGTTTGCCTGGTTGCCACTCTGCACCCTGGCAATAGTACAAGCTCAGAGCACAAACAAAATGGCCAACACGGAGCGCATCGTCTTGCTCCTGTGGCCTCTGGAAAACCGGTTTACTCAGCACAGAGCATGTGGTGGCTCCGGTGCTCCAGAGATACTGTGGGATGGGTGAGTGATTCCTGGGCGTATCTGGTATTCGAGGATGAGCTCTGTTGTCTGACGGCGTCGGAGCATCTGCGTCCGTTTGACCTCTGCATCTCTAAAGACCCGCACAATTAAACTAAGGATATGGAATTCATGGCGCGGGTCCCATCAGGGGTGAATTCTCCCAATCAGCCTCACGGGCAGAGACACCGGACGCGAACAGGTATTGTATTTTGTCCTGCCTTCGCAAAAATAAACACACAACCACTGATTGCAGCTCGTTGGGAGCAGGTCCTCCATTATGTGAAACCTCAAAGCATGGCCTGCTGATTATGGGGACAGCGATCCCTCGATCCATGCCGGCACGGCAACAAAGAGGCACTGCCTTCGCATGCGGCCAACGACGGCTCGCATTACCAATTGTGCTGACCAATTAAGACTGAAGATAAAAGGGTGGACAACGGTTCAGCGGAGTTTGTCTTCATGTAGGCGCTTGTGTGTTTGTGAGTTCTGATTAATTACTCCTGATGAAGTCTTTTTATACTTTGTTCTATATCGGTTATCTTTGTGTTGATGTAACGAGGCAGTGTGTGCCTGTCATTCAGGCCAGCCGCCATGCCGGGGATTTCCTTTGTTGAAGGAGATGTTGTGGCGACACCTTGGAAAAATCACACGTATACAAGCAGATAGAACACCAACCAACCTACACATACACACACTATATGATTTAAATAACATGTGCAATTTCCCTCATGGTCAGCCCACCATCCAGGCCTAGAAAGACTGGCTCCAGGAGCACATGAAGGGTGCCTTGTTCAACAGAATGCCTAAATATTTACACTGTATGCTGCGAGAACACACTGTAGTGCTGAGCCTCCAAACCATCAGAAGGTCATCTTTATTGTATCCTGCTTTCCATCTTCGCAGGTTCCCCATTTGTTCCTCTCCTCCCAAGTACATGTTCTCATTATTCACATTGCCACAGGGACTGTTATGAGGTAGTGTAGTTAGTGGACCCAAACGCACGCACACAGCAGGTTTACTCAAGCAAAGACTTTATTTTAACGGTGCAGGAGGAGTCACAGAATGAACCAACAAAAACCAAAGACTAACTGTCCAGCAAATTAAAGTCACTCCTATAATCTCCACCGGAGTCGGGAGGGAAGCTCAACCGAGGCCGGGACAGGTAGCCTCCGGAGTCGGGAGGGAAACTCGACCGCACTCAAAACTGAAAGAACAGAAAACAAACAGGTAACGATCTTCACTGAATCGGTGTTCAGACTTACGTGACCAGACTGGTAACCGGACGGACTGACGAGGCAGAAGACGTTAAGGAGTTGAAGCGGGTGAAAGACGGTACGACCTGACAACCACAGACTGCAGGACCAGAGCTTATATAGTGACAGGGGACTCATTAGTGGGCCCTGAGTCTGGTGTGTCAGGCTGCAGGAGGTGATCGGCTGGAGTGTCCTCAGCTGTGCACAATCAAGGGCGTGGCCATGGGAGGTGTCTGGAGGCAGAGGACAAACACAGAGCACATGGCACACAATAACAAATGGGGGAATGACTGAACACATGAGGAGAGGAGATCAGGGGAAACAGAGGTAACACCGAACAGGTCAGACAGGGATCCTGGATCCTGACAGGGCCGGGTATACGTGTCTCCACTGTGCAATATAAAAAGAGAGTGCCGGGCAGCCTGCCAAGGATGCATGCAGACAATGACTTCAGCCAAATGTTTGGGACAAACTTAAAGACAAGTATGGGGGGGGGCTTCAGCCTGAAGGATGGGGGAACTGGGTGATGACCAGAGGGTCAGTTGTTCAAATCCCCAGAGGAGCTAGGAAATATACGAGTCTGAAAAAACACTCTCCTCTACTAAATTTAAAAGCTGCAAGGCACTGACCCCTCACTGTTGTTGTGTAGCTACTCAATGAGCCACAAAAGGCTGCAGCAGAGGGCAGTTTAGAGAGCAGTGGCTCAAGGTTGTACTACTGTTCCTTTGTTGATGGGCTTTAAGGTTGAACTTGTTTCATGAAGGGGCATTTTCTTGATTTCCAGGTGAATTTTCTGTCGAAGCTCCCTGAACAGGAGGTGTCCTAGTGGTTAAGATTCAACCATGAACTGTCACGTGACTATCACCTTGGATGACATGGTGCTTTCTCAAGAATGTCAGATCAATCAATCAAACGCATGAAGCACATTTCAAAACAACCCACAATTAAAACACCACAATGATAAGACATCAAATATTTCGATATTGCAGATTGGAAAACCAGCCGATAAGACGAGGTCAACGGTGTGTACTAGCTTGGGAGTAGGTCCAGTGGTAAGCAGAGCAAGACTCAATCAGATGCATACATTCATGAACAAGATGCTTAGCGGGACACCATACATGGATATTGAAATGCCAAGACTAAGACCTGATCAAAGTTGGGCATCATGTTTGACAGGACTGCGAATTGATTTCCTCCAGCCTTTCTCAGTTCTTCTTCCATCTTGGAAAGTTCTTCTCAGAATCAGATGCCTGATCGTGCAGCATGCAGCTGCTGCTGGTGGTCTTTAGGCGCTTAGTTGGTGTGCATGTATGAGCTTGTGTGTAATTCTGGCATGTCTGTGTTTCTGTGTCACTTAACCACACGTCTGCATAATGGAAACCATCCTCTGTCTTATCTCACCCAGAGTTAACTGAATCAAACTTACTGATTGTGTAACTTCAGTGATTTCACTTTACACCTCAGGCCAAAGAGAGTTCAATCAGCCAACTCACCTGGAATAGATTATGTGGTTGTAGAATAGGTACAGCCAGGCTCTGACTCCCTGTCACTCCCTGCAAAGAAACACAAGCTCAGCACAGCAGGGAGGGTGGAGTGACAATAAGAAATCTGTAGAACTGATTCAGTGCTTACGGGGAGATGCTGGGATGGAGGTGTGGCTTTTGAAATGCTGTAGAAGCAGCAGCAGCAGCAAAAGTACAGAATGCCGTATGATTATGGCAGCAGACTGGAGTTGACTGCTAAAAGTAGATCACATGATTTCCTTCATTGATGGACACAGAACGGGCAAAGACATCGGGTGCAATCACACCAAACCAGGCAAATGTAAATGTAGCAATTTGTGCGGCAGTGTGGGAGTGTCACTGAAATGGATCATTTGTGTGACGTCATGTTGTGAAGTTGAACCCATGAATATCGTATGAATAGACTTCACATTTACGGCCCGAGCACCGACGTAGTTGGAGCGGAGGACCTATTGTTATTCTAATGTAATTCTGGTAAGATTTTGAAATTTGGCACGCAAGGCAGTCGTGGTGAAAATTGCAGTCCGATAGGGGTGTCCAGCTGCGATATGAAAAATTGTCTCGATAGCGCCCCCTTCTGAGTAGCCCCACATTGGGTTTCATCTAGCTGTATAAAATGTTGTAGGTATGTGTAATGTGATGGGACATACAAAAGATCCTCTTGAAAGAATGCCCTAAGCCAAACAGGAAGTCGGCCATTTTGAATTTGATGATGGTTTTTTACCATTTCAAGACTTCGTACTTTTATGAACTCCTCCTAGAGATTTCAACCAATTGACTTCAGATTCGGTCAGCATGCTCTTGAGAACTTGGCAGTGAAAACTTACAGGGAAGTTATTGAATATTATTTCCAATAAAAGCGTCAACCAGAGTCCTGCCAGTACCCTCGACATGCGTGAAGTTGCGAGGGCCCGATCAATACTGCTTGCAGCTTTAATTCCAGATTATTTCCGTCATAGAGTTTTTATGAGCTTGACATTTCCAACCGCAGTTATTGATTTCACAGCAGCAACTACCCTTGAAGTTGTTTAAAACTTTCTTGTAAAGAAGTTGTTTTGGCCCTCCCTCCCATGGCAGCAAGAGGCAGGGATGTTAACTGTACCTTCTCACCAACGTGCTGCTTACGAGATTGGCTTGATTGGTGTGAAAGTGTGACGTCGGGCTGCCTTTATCCAGAAGTTGAGACTGGCTCAGACCGCTGTCCTTCCACCACCTGATCTGTTGTGAATGGAGCCATACATAGCAGATTGTACCATCCAGGTAGTAATGATAATGCTCTGAGTGAGGAATAAAACACATGCTGTTGTTATTGTTGAACTGTGATGTGTTCATGTTGTCGTGGAAAGCTCCAAAATCGAATACCTAAGAGTCGGGTTGCAGACAGCATTTCATTTTTCGCCATGAAGTCAACTTGAAACACAGGCCTGATTCTCTTCCTACTGTGGCTAAGGCATGATTGCCCTACTGACTGGCTTGCCCTTATATATTTTCTCTAACTCTTACCAATCTCCCTCCTCCTGCCTAAATCTAACCAAACCAACCAACTAAGGCAATGCGCACTAGCACAAGCTATTCTCTAACTCTGTGTGTCTGCTGTTTGCTGCTGAGCAGGAAGGCTTTTAGACCGTTTCCACTGAGATCAGCGTCCTGCTGTAGCTGAAAACGACACGATGAGAGCAGTGAGAGTGAACTACATCATTAAAGTTGTGGCCCGGAGCTGAAACTCACTTCAAAGCTCCATAAAGCTGGGAGGAGCTGCAGAGTCGGGTGATCATTACTACTAGCCACCTCTCTTACACGTTTGTAGTAACAATACCTCAATCGACCTTATGCATCATTCAATTATGTCCGGCTGGAGAAGAGGAAACGTACCCAAAATCTCTGATCACAATCATGACTTGAACCCGGCTGCATTCAAACCTCATCAACTCAGATTTGTTTGTTATCGGTTGGCAAACCCGTAGAGGAAACACTGAATCCTCGACTTCCATCTGACACTGTATCTATTCCAGTACCGCTCTATTTAATAACCGGTAAACACATATCGCAGTCAAAGCCTTGAAAACTGAAGCAGAAGCTCTCAGGTGTGGATATATATACTTGTGCAAATGTGCAACAGTGCCTCGCTGGAAAAGAGCACGCATGCTCAACAAACCCTTCCCTGCATGAATAAAGGCTGCATTACTTAATATAACCTGAGCTATTATTTCCTGCTGCTCTGAGACCAAACATACAAAGAACCTCTATCTTTAGGGTTTTGCAATATGTCTACTATACATCTGCTATAGAGCTGTCTGGTCTGATGTCAGCGTGCATGTGAAATGAATCAGCATGGTACTCAGGACTGATAAACCACAGGAGACCCTGATGTCAGGAGGACCTGAGATTTACAGTGAGCTGATGACATCTGTTTCATAATATCCAGAGATGAACTCAACATATTATCAACAGAGATGTGATAGCCGTGACGAAGCAGCTATGAGCTTAAAGAAGCACATTCCTTGCTGTGCTACATTCTTTTCTCATGGACTCAAACAGCGCATGGCCTCCTCCTCTGACATTTAAATTGGTTGTGGGTGTGTCAGGCATTGTAGACACTGACTAACTCAAGTGATTAAGATAGTTGGTGGTTTGCCACTTGTTTGCATTGCAGTTAACTGGATACCACAAATAGCTGCACGCTGAGTCACCATCAGCACAACGTTGTTTGTTCCCGTCTTGGCAGCTGAATGCGATACCTATAGCACATGCCTGAACCTGTTACCTCCAAGGACCAAGACGACAGGGCTTCTGTGGAAAGAAAAACTTTCATTAAAATTGCATTAGTTGCAGTAGGGATGGTAGACAAGAGCAATGTTTTCCATTCAACTGGCG
Organism: Melanostigma gelatinosum; assembly: GCF_949748355.1. NCBI lineage: Eukaryota > Metazoa > Chordata > Actinopteri > Perciformes > Zoarcidae > Melanostigma > Melanostigma gelatinosum. The sequence continues at coordinate 1,887,371 of NC_136643.1, read as the reverse complement.
AAAGGAGTGCAGCAAATGTGTCGAGTGCAATTAAAATGCCACTCACAGGATTTAATTGGCTCTAATTATTGTTGTGTGTCATGAGGTCAGTGAGGGAACATCTTCTCAGGAGTACGCAGCTCTCCTTTGCACTAGTTTGCTATTTTAAAATTGCTTTGAAAATAATTGCACACACAACTGAAGGAAAGAAGATGAGAGAGCTTGTCATTCGGCCGCTGTCGGACATTTAAAGAAAGAATCTGTCGCTCAGTGTTGCCCGCCTCTCGTATGCATGTCATGCAGTTTGACTGATTCTTTACACTCTTCTAGTTGTCTGCTACTATACAGTCGTCCTGAATTAGTTCAAGTGTAATATTGTGATTAGATCCTACACAAGGGTTCCAGAATACATTCTTTCATTTCTCTGTCATCTGTCAGAGCAATACCTTAATCCGTTGAGAATCATTTCTGATTTTTGAATAAATATGTAAAAGCCCGTCTTGATCGGGATCCGATCCCGGCTTGTAACCAATGGCATGTGTTCTACGGCTACATTATGTGAACGATAGAACGCTTTCTGATCAGGAGAAGAGTGCGGGCACTGAAGTTGACACATCCTTGGGTCCCCATGATAGACCCACCAAGTGTGAAGTAGATCGGATGAACCTTTCTTGAGATATGCGAAGGACACGCATACATTTCTTGCTTCATAGTTAAATTCAAAGCAGGACGCATGCATATCATTGGCCTGCAAGTTATTTTTGTTTGCAATAGAAATATAATTACTGAGGTTGTGATGCTTGGTCAACCGAAGGACTTTCAAACCACGAGACCAGCGTTGGAGACCGGGTATAATAAAGTTCTGTTCTGACATGACACGTTTGTGACATTTTGCGGGAATGTAGCCTAAACATACCGTTACAATGTATTCGTGGTGCTGATGCGTCACTTTAACACATTCGATCACCACCACGTAATACGCTGTTCAGAGGTATTTCTGTGATAGCTTGGATAGCCAGTTCTGCCATGATTTTATGTTGAGGACACAACTAAAATAAAACATTCAGATGGGGATTCAAACACATTTCACACTCTTTTGACACACTTTCACACTTCTTGCTGTACCTGCAGCTCAGCCTCTTCCTGACCACGGTGTGCCCTGTGGCAGGAACTGAGCGTGCTTCTATGACACAGCGATCAGTGATGGAGCCAATCTCTTCTTTCTGTGGTGAGCCTCTGTCCACTTCTTTGGGCACTCCAGCACATTACCGCCAACAATGATCCAGTCAAGCACCTGCTCATGAGCATGGGGAGAAGACAGGAAACATGAACAACATTTAAAAACACGAGAACCCTTCATGAACACGATGAATGTCTGTGCTTCCGTGTAATCAATCAACTTCTCCTCTCCTCTCCCAGCCCCGTGCTCCTGCTGCTACCTCCCTCTTGTCTCTTCAACAAACCACTTCTTGGCAAAATATAGAGGAAAATTCACTGTTGGCGACAGCGTTGTAAAAATATCACTCTGTGGGCTAAATAAAGAAGTATGGCTTTGACTTGGGGAGACATCTTTCACTTGGATTTGTTTTGCTGTATCCTGCTGCATCTTTCGCTTTTATTCCTGATTTCTGACATTGATGGACACTCTGTCTATTTTGAAATGCAATTTCCACATTTCAAAAATGTAACTTTCTCATTCACTTTAACTCTTTTACACAGAAAAATGTGAGCGCACACACACACACACACACACACACACACACACACACACACACACACACAGAGTCTGCTTCAATTTGTCTTTGCTTTCCGAGGCCATATACAAGGCTTTCAATCATACCCTCAATCAATACAAGTTTTGACACCCTAATAAAACACAACAGGTCACTCTGGTGCCGCTCCTTCCCTCTGAAGTAAGAGTTCAAATGTTTAGGAGAGAATTATATATTGCCCTGTGACAGTTGGTGGGAGAGGCGTGTGAAATAAATGAGTTTTTTAATGTAAACTTATGAATTATCACTTGGACTTGGACACTGGAACAAAGGGACCTGATGGTGTCATATCCTCCGGAGAGCCTAAATAAAAGAGAGATGTCCGAGTGTACATTCTCACCAGGATGATGGATTTATGTCAAGACTCCTTCATGTGTGCACACTGTGGCAAAGGTATTCAAAGGTTTCTCGAGGTAGGATTCAAGCTGTTTGGAAAGCTTAGTGTGGACGCCCGCAGTGATATCACAGCATGTGTCAATGTCACATGTCAACCTGAAACAAACAAGGACAGACACACAGGGTGCGGCTTCAAGATCATTATGAAATAGTCTCACATCAGTGAACCAAATAGCTGGGAGGAGAGGAGCCCAAAGTGCAACTCAATTCAGTTGCTCGATGTATCCCTTATGGGAAATGGGTTGTGCAGCAGTGAAAGAGTTCAAATGTTAAAGACATTTAAAACACAAATTCGACTTATACAATTCCTTTCCTGACTCGGTGTCACCGTTTCCTCACAGGATTGAGTTGAGAGACAGCAGAGGGGTGAAGGAGTTTTCCATCTGCTAGTTGTGGCCAATCAGACTACAAACAGAAGCAGAAGCTGAGACCTATGACTGGGGGAGAAGATGGGAGCTGTCACAATGAACGGACCTGCTGAACAGAAAAGGCCGGCTTTTCTATTCAGTGCTGCTGATTTTGACATTTAACATCCTATTCCTCTGTTTGACACGAAAAGAAGAATACTTTCAGTAAACGATTAGTGAAACAATGAGCTGAGAGTCCTGTCCACATGAAACACAACCAGCTTCCTCAAACAAACACTGTACTGCAAGACTCTGTGGTAGATCATGTGGGTACTACTGTCGGAGGTTACTCATCTAAAATCATTACACACAGCCTTGGTTGTTGTCACATTAAGCACTAAATCTGTTAATATTACTGCTATCATTTCTGCTGTTATCATCATTCTATGATTTCCACTGTTGCTATTATGATTGTTATTAGTAGTAGTCATTTCTGTCTGTCATTTCTGGTATTATTATTATAATGGTACTTTATCCAACGCTATCAGTATTATTCATATTATTATTATAGCTGTTGTGTTATTTTTGTTGTTGCTGTTCGTCTCTTTTTCCCTCCCCCCCCCCCCCCCCCCCTCTCTCCCCCACCTGTCGAGGCAGATGGCCACACTCACAGAGCCTGGTTCTGCTCAAGATTTCTTAAAGGGGAGTTTTTAATAAACCAGTTCAGCCTCCATTAGATTGAGCACAGTAGAGATGACAGGAAATGAGGGGAGAGCAATAATGCAACGAAAGTCCGAAGCGAACTTAAAGTGGAACCTGCATTGACATGGTCAGGTTCTTAAACCCCCGGGCCATCACATGTGGGTGTGGCTACAGTGTTTCTCACCCAAAACAGAACATAGAGAACTCACAGAGCATTTAGTGCTGGAGCAAGAAATAATGCAATTTATATCAGTTGGACTCAAAGTCAACTTGCATAAGTCCTTTGCTCTCAGCGTGTTCTTGTCAGTCATTCCATTCCACAGTAATCAGCCGTGGCAGTAATATCCCACCAGATATGAATCGGAAATGATCAGCGGTAGATGAGTCCGCACCACGTTTTCATGGCTGTTATCCACGCTCATATAGAGGAATTGAATCTCTAAATGCCATGTCATTATGTTTCCCTGTACTTAGCTACTCTGTCTTGGTTGTCAGGCCTCTCCCCTCTACCCGGTTTGATCCCAGCTGGGACCGAGACGCTGACGATAACAATTAGCCTTGATGGCATTTCCCCACAAGCACTTTGATCCACATTGTTCCGACGCTGGCCAGTGTCTGTTGGATTGGACAGGCAAGTGCCAGATGTCATGACTGGCTACTAATAAGCTAACAGGAAGTCTGGGATGAACAGGGTATATCACAAGCCAGTTGGTACAGTGTGTGTGTGTGTGTGTGTGTGTGTGTGTGTGTGTGTGTGTGTGATTGAGATATGCACACATATAGAGAAGCCTGAATCTAGGATTAGAGCAATTTATAAATCATGCAAATAGACTGAGCTGCAGTCTTGTAGCTGTTAATAATTAAATACCATATGAATAAGAACTACAGGGGAAGAAACATTTTGTTCAGCAATCCATGCATCGATCCGTGATGTTACATTTATTTCATTGTTTATTTCCCCCTCGCTGTCAGTCACTAGCTGATGTCCCGGCTCAGGCCCGTCTCAATGCGTCTGGTTCTGTGGAGGCGTCCACAGGGATGACGGACAGATCTGCACGCTCAGCTGGCTGGAGGCTCGTAACCTTTGCCCATAACCGCCAAATGACGGCCCTTAAAGTGGAGCGTAAACACTGCTGCTACACGCCTGGCAAAAGCAAACAAATTACACACACATACATATGCATAAAAAAACCACTGGTCAGTGGTTGTGGATGCATAAATGGGAGCTTTACTTCTAACTTGCAATTACATGGAGGGGAACCATAGAGGGCCATCTGGACCTGTTCCTGATGGACTGTGTCAGGCGCATGGAGAGTTGGTGACGGTACAAATCCACGGTCGAAAAACACTGCTCTGCAGACTCCCACAGGGAGTATTCATGGACGGATCGCCTTTCATGACACTTTTACAAGTTAGTGATACAGATGTCTGGCTGGCAGAGGAAGAACAGGGAGTCTGCAGGGAGGTTTGGACCAGACTCTCTGCCCTCACTGGTTGCAAGGAATCCCATCAGTCAACAGATTTCAGGTTTTGTTCTGACTTTCTTTCTTTACAGTAGTAACATCCTGAAGATGTCGAGATCCTGATGACCAGCTGGTGCTGCTGCTATCCTGCTGTCATCTCATCACATGTCTTATGACGGCAGCTTAACACAAAGTACACAAACTAGTATCACAAACAATCATTGTTGTCCCGGAGCGCCACATTTAGCCTAAAGAATAACTTCACACTAGCTTCACTATTCTGAGTATGTAGATTACATGTACAGACTATTGATTGTGGCTTCGCCATGTTCAAGCTACTGTTGGGTGTTAAAGACATATTCACCCTTAACGTGACCATTTGTATAGATTGCTCACTGCGAACCTTGAATTCTTTAAGACAACAGTGTGTTTCTTGCATGCCTCCACGCTGAAAGAAGAATCTAGAGTCAGCAACAAATGGAGTAAAATCCTTAATGAATTGAAGTAAAATGTGTTTAACAACAGCAAGATAATGTCAAAGAATATCCATTTACAAACTGTTTGTCCAAGTGTATCCTGCTGTATGCGTGTTACTTCCAAAACACAGGTATCTCTGCCTACTTATCTTACTTTTTATACTTATTTTACTTTTCAAACTGGATGATCCAGCACGAGTTGTGTTGGAGTTTCTGTGTGAAATCGTATTGCTGATGTGAAACGCTGACCCAATCTACCATTCTATCCATCAACACTGTAGTCTATTTTTTGATTTTTTGTTCATGGAGGCAGGCGAGAAACATTCTTCAAGAACTCAAGGTTCCACCGGGCGAGTCATTTATACAGAGTGGTTCATCTGAAGTATCCTCTAAGTTACTCTTTAAAAAGCTAACGCTACCCCTAGAACATGTTCTGTTTCTGTGTTGACTGAATGCTGGTGAAGCGGTGTATAATTCAGGGCACTCGGATGCCAGTATAATAAGTATAATAATCTCCTGGATGCTTTCCGCTGTGTGGTTTCTGTTGTTGCCATGGTCACAGGGCAAGCTAATGCAACTCGAGCGCCGTGGTGGCTGCTGTCACGTTTCTATTGAACGCCATGCCTTCATGGCTACAGCGGCATGCAACGGCTCTCAAAACACTGTCACCATACAAACAGTGTGTGGACCAGGACGGTGGCTGAGGATGTTCTGCTGCCATATTGTTGAACATTATGATTAAACTGATTATTAGTCAACAGCAGTAAACAGTGCACGTACATATATAGTTTTTCTCCCATGTAAATATTTCATTTAAGCGCATGAATATGTTCCTTGTCTACATTATAACACAGAAAAACAACATCACTTTCCATCACACTGAATTGAAATAGAGTTGAAAGAGGGTGTAAGCTGCTGCCAATAGAGGAGGGGCATGATGAAGAATGAACCATGAAAAGGGCTATTCATAAATCAAGTTGATGGGGGTGTGTAAGGAGCCCCCCCCCTCTCTTCCCTTATATTACTTTAATTGAAGTCGCTTAATAATTCTGAAACTATTTGGCCCTGAGCGTGCGCTACCCATAAATCCCCAGTTCTGTACACACGCTTAAGCTACACTTAACATTCCTCCGTGCTACTTAATCTTTCATCTTCTCATCCATCCCTCTCTGCTCCATGCCTCCCCCTCCCCCCTCCCCTCACCCCTCCGCCCTGTCTCTGTCGATCCCCTTTCAATGCATCTCCTTCCCTCTCTTTGTTTCCCACCCGTCTGTCTGCTCCATCTTTTTCTTCTTCTTTAATTATCTGTCTTTCACCTGTCCTCAGTCTGTCTGTCTTTTCCCTTCGAGTCCACATTTCTTACCTTGTGGTGAAGTGCATGTACATGCACAGGTAGAAGTTTCATTAGGATTAACCTTAGGGGGAGGAAAAGGGCTTGTTTACGTATCTACCTGCATGTGTGTGTTGTGTGCCTGTAGTTGAAGCTACATCTCTATATAATATATCTCTGCCTGCTGTGTTTGTGGCCCATGAATGTCTAAAGGTGGAGGCCAATTATTTCTCTGGCCTTCCTCCCTCTTCCTGAACCACGAGCAGACGGCAGCCGTATGGCTGTAAATGGCACGAACTGTAATTTTCCACTTGTTCCAACCTTCTCCTCACAGCATTGGACTGACCTCATTCAAGTATTCTTCTCTGAACTTTACTTATAACGTTACTGTTATTTGAGTAAACAGAGCTCGTACGAGTGAGGCCGTCAGATTCAAACGCACCTAACTTCAGATAACTGACGGCGTAAAGATGACGAATAACACCCGTGCATTCATGAGCATTGTAAATAAGCATGATTACCGCCCCAATAATACTGTATAAGGCTACGCATCCTGCCCCATATGTCCCACTGAGGTCATGCTTTCAGAGATCCATAAAGGAAAGTCCATCATCTTTAATAGCGTCAGCAGCAGAATGGAGAGACTGCTGAAGTCAAGGAGCTGTTACTGTCACCTGAGGGTCGGACTGGCACTGAACAAAGCGTCTCACCACAGCAAGGCACCGATAACTGCAACCGAGGGGGTCAAAGTCGATTTTCAGGTTGAGATATTCATATTTATATCATAATGTTATACAATAGCCAATTTAAATGAATGGTGATATCGTTAGGCTGTAAAATGTGAACGCACTTTGATTTAATTAGCCTATAATTCTAATTGTCTTCTACGAGTCAATCAGGATAATGTTAACATCATTATGAAGTGTAATTTATATGAGGGTTTCAAACTCATAACTGCTTCAAAGTTATGAAATATACAATCAATTATTGGCTGGAGTAGCAGCAGCCTAATTGCACCTGACTCCTTGGACAGGTCTGCTGCTGCATTGTGTTTGAGGAGATTCACAACATGAGAAACATATTGAACGAGGCCTATTCTTCCAAATGACTGCTACAAGACACTGAAAGTGATGTGTTTGCATGAGGCCCACTGCTCATGAACTATGTAGGCCATTTGAATTCATTTAAATGCATCTATTTTTTAATAGGAAATGTCATGCCTCACAGTCCAACTTTAATTAACCTGAGGAAGCATACGTTGTTCATAATATCTCAGCTTCATAATGCTCCATTATGACTCCAGCAGAGCGCTAACGTTCTGTGCAGCAGCTAGCGTACAGTGGGGGGTTAGCGTTTCAGCTAAAGGGTTCAGTGGTTAAGTTGCAGGAAAACCAAAACGATGAGCTAAATGTCAGAGCTGAGAAGAACTGTAGAGTCGGTGATAGTAAGAAGATTATTTTTGAGAATTGTATTTCCAAACGTATTGAGAGAATGATGGCGGCCGGATCCCGTCTTCGTTTGTTGTCTTAAGTTGGACGTTCTGTGGACTGGGCCACATTCACAGCCTAAAGAATAGGTCACAGCAACTAAAGATGTTGGAACAAATTATTCATTTCCCTTTTTAAATTTGACCAGATTGTCGAGTCCTGAAGCTGCATCTACACAGTAACAACAGATTGATTTGAAGTCTGAGCCCATTGGATGGGACCTGACCTTTGCATTGCAGAACAAATGTCAAGATATTTGAAACAATCTGCCTTTTTGTTCCACTTTTGAAATGAACCAGTGCAGGGCTTTGAGGAGGATCAGACAAATGAAGCTGAGTGGGAGTCTTGACTCAGCGAGTTGATTTTGAGCGTGTCCCTCACTTAGTCCTGGCCAGATGGTGATGGAGCTTTTTTCCCATCTGTATTCAAGAGCGTGTTCTTTCAATTTGAGAGCATGACTTATTGATTTCACTTCAGCTTTTGTAACGCGCTCCTTCAGAACGCTGTCCTCAACGCTAGTTCGTCTTTAACCTGGTCCTCCGAGGGTGGAATATGTACGTTCCTCGCTTTCTTTACAACGTTTGGAGTAAAATGATAATATTCCATCACCCGTCATTTTTCTTTAACTTGACTGTTTTTTATGAGTGAAGGTCTGGTTGCCTTGGTGTGTAAAGATATTGGTAGTCAATGGTATCCCTGTCGACTCTTGTAGCAGCATGCTGCTGCTGTCATAAACCACATACCGTGTTGCTCGGACTGGTGCCACCATCCCACTGTATCCCACTAGCATACAGTGTACTGCGGCTGCTTGTGCCACAGACAGCATGGGCGGCGTGCTGGTGTATATACTGTACATATATATATATATATATATATATATATATATATATATATATTATATTGGGGGATTTTGAAAGGGTTTTCACACAAAAACATCTAAGAGCAGAGAAGAAATGCGAGAGCAGACGTTTCACGATCACAGAGAAGCATCTTGAGTGTCAAGAGAAGGGCTGAAGCTGGAGTGCAGTTTGAGCAGGTGCAGAGCAAATACAAGCCCAAGCAGGTGCTTTCTGAGTGCAAGTTATTATAGTTAGTGCAACAATTATCATAAAATCATAAGTCATGCTCTGAAAATGGAAGAGCACTCTCTTGAACAAAGATAGGACTGTGACCGGCTGTAACGCAAGAATGACTCATCTTTGGTTGTGAATACATCTTTGTCACATTCTTTTTATATTTGGTGGAAACAAGCATTCATTCATGCTTGTTGAAGTTAAGAGGCCGTACTGATGTGCAATGTATCGGTCGATAAGTTCCTCTCAAGAGGGTTATGTTCCCTGTTTCTGTGGACGGGAGAGGACAGTTGCTGTTGACTCGTACACTGCTGCTCCAGGGACAGTCTCAGTGTGCAAAGAAGAGCTTCAGCTCACACACTGACCTAACTAACCACAACCTTACTTCCTCCTTGTTCCAAAATAGGCACTATGAATCGAGACTGCGTCTGTCTTCTTTTGGAGGACGAGCTTGGACCACACCTCTCCCTTTTCCTCTCTGTAGAAATGCAACAAGTTAAGTTGACTCTTTTAGAAGAAAGTGGGCTGAAGAGTTGCAGAATTGAAAATGTGTTGGGTTAGTGCATTCCATCAGCCAAGTTCTTTTTCAAATCTAAATATACATACGGCCGAAAAGTGACTGCAGAACTTTGATATTTGCCCACCACTTTGGTTTGAGAAAGTCGGGAGAAGGATGGAAAACGAAAAAGAAACTTACTGTGAAATCAGCCTCCCTGGCTGTTGATGATTACGTCCGTCCATCTGGGCTCTAAGAGCCCGGAGTTGCTTAAGAAAAGCTTCCTCTCACCCTTAAGTGTGAGGAGAAGCACCTGGACCCAGAGTGCCATTTCTCTTAAATGTGCGTGGTGCGTGTATTCGGCCTCACCTGTGGAGAGAAGTGTCAAGAATGGATGAATAAGTCACAGTACTCTTACTTGAAGCCCGTCTCCTGCACCTCTGTGTGGAGCAGTGCATTTAGTTCACACCTCCAACTAAAAACACCACCACCATTATTCTCTCAAGTAGGAGAGATGAAAAGAAAAGAAAAACGAGTTTTGGAGCCGGATGGTGCTGTGAACTGTGGCTCTATTGCTGTGTTGAAGTATTCATCCGTCGGAAGTGGAGGCAAAATGGCTCCTGCATTCACCGCCTGCATCCAAGGGGCTCGTCATATACTTTTCACACTTTTTGCTTGAAAAGAAAGTATTCCATTAAAGTCATCGTGTAAGGAGTTTGGTATTTTTCTCTGTCCACAGCCCACCTCTCCTTTTACTCCCACTCGAGCCGCAGATACTGCTCGCTAAGTGTTGTAGCACTGCTGGACACCAGGAGGAAGGGCAGCGTAGATGGGCTGTAACAGTCCAATCATAGTGCAGTTCTACTCCTTCTAGAGAGACAACAGCTCCTGTCTCTAAATCACACTGATCATTTACTTTACTTTACCAACAATAAAAGCCTCATGGATGTGTTTAGTGCAACTGAAAGGATGATGTGATGAAAGATCAAGACTATTCAAAGTGCTTCACATGAGACCTAAAGACGTTCAGGCAGGATATGAAAGAAAATGTAAAAAGACGTGTAAACAAGATGGGATAAAACAGAATATACTCAAGAATAAAACATGATATTGCAGTCGCAGTGCAGTGAGATATGAATAAATATGTTATTTAATAAAATGCAGTGGCAAACAAAAAAGTTTTAGAACTTCATTTCAGAGAACTACGCGTTGGAGCAGACGACGAGGTAGAGCGGTAGATGTAGAGAGGTAGAGAGGTAGATGTAGAGAGGTAGAGAGGTAGATGTAGAGAGGTAGAGAGGTAGAGAGGTAGAGAGGTAGAGGTAGAGAGGTAGAGAGGTAGAGAGGTAGAGAGGTAGAGAGGTAGATGTAGAGAGGTAGAGAGGTAGAGAGGTAGAGGTAGAGAGGTAGAGAGGTAGAGAGGTAGAGAGGTAGATGTAGAGAGGTAGAGAGGTAGATGTAGAGAGGTAGAGGTAGAGAGGTAGAGAGGTAGAGAGGTAGAGGTAGAGAGGTAGAGAGGTAGAGAGGTAGAGGTAGAGAGGTAGAGAGGTAGAGCGGTAGAGCGGTAGAGAGGTAGATGTAGAGAGGTAGAGAGGTAGAGAGGTAGAGCGGTAGAGAGGTAGAGAGGTAGATGTAGAGAGGTAGAGAGGTAGAGAGGTAGAGAGGTAGAGAGGTAGAGCGGTAGAGAGGTAGAGAGGTAGATGTAGAGAGGTAGAGATGTAGAGGGGTAGAGAGGTAGATGTAGAGAGGTAGAGAGGTAGAGGTAGAGAGGTAGAGGTAGAGGGGTAGAGAGGTAGATGTAGAGAGGTAGAGAGGTAGAGAGGTAGCGGTAGAGGTAGAGGGGTAGATGTAGAGAGGTAGAGCGGTAGAGGGGTAGATGTAGAGAGGTAGAGAGGTAGAGGTAGAGAGGTAGAGGGGTAGAGAGGTAGATGTAGAGAGGTAGAGAGGTAGAGGTAGAGAGGTAGAGAGGTAGAGAGGTAGAGGGGTAGAGAGGTAGAGAGGTAGAGGGGTAGAGAGGTAGAGAGGTAGATGCAGAGAGGTAGAGGTAGAGAGGTAGAGAGGTAGAGGTAGAGAGGTAGAGGGGTAGAGAGGTAGATGTAGAGAGGTAGAGGTAGAGAGGTAGAGAGGTAGAGGTAGAGAGGTAGCGAGGTAGAGAGGGAGAGGGGTAGAGAGGTAGACAGGTAGATGCAGAGAGGTAGAGGTAGAGAGGTAGAGAGGTAGAGGTAGAGAGGTAGAGGGGTAGAGAGGTAGATGTAGAGAGGTAGAGGTAGAGAGGTAGAGAGGTAGAGGTAGAGAGGTAGCGAGGTAGAGAGGTAGAGAGGTAGAGGGGTAGAGAGGTAGAGAGGTAGATGCAGAGAGGTAGAGGGGTAGAGAGGTAGATGTAGAGAGGTAGAGAGGTAGAGGTAGAGAGGTAGCGGTAGCGGTAGAGAGGTAGCGAGGTAGAGAGGTAGAGGTAGAGAGGTAGAGGTAGAGAGGTAGAGGGGTAGAGGGGTAGAGAGGTAGATGTAGAGAGGTAGAGAGGTAGAGAGGTAGAGAGGTAGAGGTAGAGAGGTAGAGAGGTAGAGAGGTAGATGTAGAGAGGTAGAGAGGTAGAGGTAGAGAGGTAGCGGTAGCGGTAGAGAGGTAGCGAGGTAGAGAGGTAGAGAGGTAGAGGGGTAGAGAGGTAGAGGTAGAGAGGTAGAGAGGTAGAGGTAGAGAGGTAGCGGTAGCGGTAGAGAGGTAGCGAGGTAGAGGGGTAGAGAGGCAGAGAGGTAGAGGTAGAGAGGTAGAGAGGTAGATGCAGAGAGGTAGAGGTAGAGAGGTACATGGAGCATGGGCCGCTGACCAGGCTGCAGGTTTGACTCTGTATATATATATATAAGTTGCTGTGCTTAATGGCTGCGACCGAGCGCACGATCGAGTATGAGAGTAGCTCAGTTACGCAAACGTTGGTTGACGGCTTATAGAAGAGGAAGATACGGTTTGTACTATAAGTACTAGCGTTTGGACAGTGTGTGTTTGGGCTCCTTTTGTGGAGAAACCATAAGAAATTAAAGAAAATCGATGATTTCTTTGCAAAGATGAGGATTTTGGTCATGCTGGGATACCAAACACGGACATCTTTTGTGACGTAGTTTGGGTTAGGGGAGGGGATCGAGGATGCCGGTGTCCTCGCGGACTTGAACAGTCAAAACCCTTGTCAAATAAATGAGATGATACAATGTGATGATCACAAAGACATTTATTATCATGTGTATGTAAACCTGCATACACAACAAGAAGCCCAACAGACTTTCCCACGAGCGTTGGATGTTTCGTCACTACGTGTCACTTTATTTCTGAAGGCTTCAGTGCTTCGTTTGATAGCATTAGCTCACATTCCACACACTGAGCACTCGGCTCTGCCTCGTTGCCTCCGTTCACAAAGCCGTACTTAAGAAAGTCAGGGTTGTACTTGCGCACACATTTAGACTTTTAGGGGGTATGGCACCACTGTCGTCTTCATTTTTTCTTTTTAATAACTTATCCATAACTTTCGCTACAGGCTAGCGGCTAGCTGAGTGTCTTCTTCTGCTTATTGCAGCTTGTTAAACAACTGACTGATGCATTACCGCCACCAGGTGGTGGGAAGCTGTATTGTAACTGAGCGTCTCATGGATAACAGTAATATCTCTGGTGTCTTCAATTGATAACCTATGCGGTCCCGCGGCCCTCGCGGCCCACAGGTGCAAAACTGAAAGTTTTTCGCGGCCCTCTAGGTGGCACCCACGATTGGGCCGCGGCCCCATGGTTAAGAATCACTGCTCTGTGGGATCAGTCGGTAGATCACACAAGAATATTGACACATAGATGCACAACAGCGTTACTAAACAATGTGAATTATTTTGAGAAAGTGTACATCTCACTGTAAATACTAATCATCATCAAGCACTGCTGAATGATGTATTACACATTAATAAAGCATTTGTTACAACTTAAAACTTGTCATTCTGCAACACAGGGATGGATAACACAATGCAGTTGAAGTACATTATCCTACGATGACGATCTGAAGAGAAGCAGAAGTGCATTCCTGTATAGTGCATCTGGAGCAACAAAACGATGATATGTGCTGATGATATGGTCAACAAATTCAACATCAGGCAAACTTTGACAGTGTTTGAGCTCCTGCTCTCGTCCCACCAGAGTCCTGCACTCTGTCCTGTAGTGATGTCACAATGGAGCCGAGTCTCTTTAAAGCTATGGCTCAACAGGAACCATCCTGGAGTATCGTATGTCCAAAAAAGTCACAATGTAGTACGTTGAAAAAAAAGTCATCGTACGGTCTGTCAAAAGAAAGTGAAAGTATATTGTGTTGACAAAAACCATAAACATGTCATAGTATAGTATGTTGAAAGAAGTTATTAAAAAGGCACAGTACAGTTTGTTACGACTCCGCTTCATTGCGTCGGGGCGGCTGGTTCCGCTCGGTGGTCTTGGTGGTCTTGGTGGTCTTGGTGGTCTTGGTGGTGATCCTCTCAAGGTCTGCTCAGACGTTGATACGTGTCTCTTTGTCATATCCCTTACGCACTCTGGTTACAAACACGAGAAGATAATATATTAAAACTAAATAAAGCAGTCCATGAGCTGCCATCCGCCACATCTAAACGTGTTGCCGTAGCAATAGCTGCTCATAACTCATCAGTAGTACAGGAAGAAGTCGTTATGTTTGTGTGCCAAAACTTAGCTCAGTGAAGGAGGTGAAAATCAAACAAAATCAGTAACAGAGAGCAGAAATAACAAGAAATGTCTCCAAAGAGAAACCGATGAGAGGAAAATGTAATGAATAGAGAGAACTCCAGGAGAGGGAGAATCTCCCACATGTACCCATTCTCTTATCTTGTAATCTATCTGAGCTTTTAGAGTGTTTTCTATTGCATCCCCTTCTCTCTGCACCTCCCAGTCTGGCTGTCAGTCAGAGGCCAGTGCAGACAGTACATGTCAGCAAACCGTTGAGAAGCATGATCCTGTATTCCCTCGTAACAGATGAGGGAGTAGATAAGGTGTTAGCATCCCCGCCTCCACGCTGACCTCTGAGCTACCTGCACCCCTCTGCCTGCTTCTTCATCTCTGCTTATGGCAGCATGGGAAACACGTCCACAGTCACGGTGTGTTCATGTGAGAAATATCTTCACTTTTCAGGTTTTACTTGGTTTGTCCCAGTGGGATTTCACAGGAAATACTACGGTCTGTGTGAGCAGGTACTATACAGAGGCACCGTGTAATTAGTGAGTTTCCAGAGTTTGAATTCTCAGGGGACAATTCAATCTGCTGAAAACACAAAAGAAAACACAAAAGCACTAAAAGTTCCCAATATTCAGTAGAAGTAGACATCAGTTAAAGAAGAAATAATAACACAAAGTGTGCCTCAAAATCAGCTGTAATAACACAATCATAATTATCAGGAAGCGGATATCATGCTTTGTTGTACTTTAGTGAATAGCTTGTTCTGGTTCACAATCACTGAGAATATCTGCACTTATTACAAGTTAGTGATGTCTACGGAAGCCTTAAAAGGACATGATTCAAACCTTTGTTGTTGTATTGTTATATGACATCACAAGTTAATTGAGTCATTATCTGGGTAAACTTGAGAGAACAACATAACAACCTCATTACTACGAGAAAACAAAAGGTTGTTTCCTCCTGTTACTTCTAATGTGTGTGTGAAATCAGCTGATGGTCGATGCATTCAAACAGCCCAGATAGAGCTGACTGAGATGTTGGTGGAGTTAGTGGAGGGATACACGCGACTATATCCCACAAAATATATCACAGAATTGTGAGCGAAAATCAGGAAAAAGAAAAGATTCTGACGCATACTGATGCATGGAGTTGAAGACATCTCTGACTGTACAGACACAACATCAAGCATCTCGAGATATTCAAGAGTAGTCACATAATTGAACTAGCTAAGCTGTATTTCTGAATACTTATGTTCCATAACAAAACCATTGCTTCATCATTTCTGACGATGACTGATATGTTTGAGTTCAGGACATCTCTAAATACATTCTGAAAATCTGCATTAGAGAGATTTCCCAAAGTAAAAGTTCTTCCACACTTCTACCGTTAAAGAGTTCTTCTCCGATCTGCGGCCATTTCATGTACGTCCTGAAGTCAAATAGATCTATTCTATATTATATGTTATATATATACCTAAATCATTCATAAATGTAGCTATTTCATGGTTGAAACGTGGGAATTTATGTTGTGTGTGTGTAGTGAGAGAAGTCAGCAACACACAAAAAACATTTCACTCACAATTTAGTGGTATTTTATTTTTAACTCATAAGGGACACAAGCAACATGTTCTTTACTTCTTCTGAACATAAACCAGTTATGTATTTTATATCTATAACCTCGTTAACACCTTCTTTTATAAACACTAATTTGACCCAAACATTATGTTTTATGTGATAAAAATGACCCTGTCAACAATCATCGTAAATGATCTGTCTTGTGATAGCAAACCGTCTTTTCTCGAGATATCAACATCATTAACTTGTTAATGATGTTGATTAATGATTAACATGTAAACTTCAAACTCTCTTTACCGAGCACATCTCTGGAAATATGCATGTCAATTCTTTAAAATCTAGGTCTGTGTCAAGCTCAAACTGTTACTGCCTACATATTTACATAAAGAGGAGCGGGCGTAGTCCTCCCACCCTATACTGCATCCATCCTTCCCCCCAAGCGCCCATCGCTACCACTCCCAACATGGGAGCAGAAGGTCCCGGGCCGGCCTACTCGGGCTGAGAGAGACTCTAGGGAGGAAGGAAACACTGTGTCTTCATGTGTGACCAGCACTGAAATGTCACCTGATTGCTGCCGTGCCAAGAACATGTGATTGATGCTACTGTGCTGACGAAGCATGAATGCACTGAACACAGACCGACAGCGGTGCCGTTGTATGTGTTGGGAGGGAGGCAGGAGGAGGGCGGGGAAACGTAGGACTTTCACTCAGGAGACCACTGTGAGTGTGTGAAACCGACGTATTTTAACTGACATCATTTACTGATGTCATGTAACCTCAGTGACTTGTAACTTAAGTTGTGAAATCAACATACTTATTTCAACCCAAAACCGAATCAAGCTAAATGAGAAGCCCGGTGTGTGCAGGGAGTGAGAACTTGTTCATATCATGAGGGAGGATACAAAAAGTCTTCTATTCTGCTGACACTACACTGATTACTATTATATATATATTATAATTATCTCCCACTCAAGCTTGCAGGGAGACTAAACACAACACAGGGTACAACTTTACTTCCAGGAGGTGATCAGCCAACACCCAGTTATTTAAGCCAGGATGAAGCTACAGCGTGGGGCTGATCAGATCCGTGCACTGCAGCGGCCGCGTGTGACATCATTTGTTATGTTCGAGTTGTTATTCGTGTTGACAAACCCGCCAGTGAATTATCGGCTGAGTCAGCAGATCTCTGGCATTTCTTTGCTTTTGAAGCTTTGTTTTGGGGCGACCGTGGCTCACTGGGTTAAGAGGGTTGTCTGGGAACCGGAAGGTCAAGTCTTCAGCAGAGAAGCTCTGATGAACCAACCGACACTAACTGCTCAGCACAAAACCACACACACAGTTACAGACTATTGCTGAACATACGTAGATATTAAAAGTTGATGCAACAAACCAGAAAGGTTAGTCTTTACAAAAATAATGCTATTTTTCTGCGTGTACTGGATGCATATGTGGAAAATAGCAGACAATAACGCATGAATACGGTGTTATTTTGAAGGAATACTTCACTCCCAAAATCATCTTTTCTATAACGAAAAATCAATACTTGCACAGATGAGAACCGTGGGCGGGTTCCAGCAAAGATGCATGTGTTCTGTGAGTATTGAGCGCACGACCGGATAAACAAGACTTGGATTAAACTGCAACAGTTGTGTGAGAGTTCAGAGATGGATGTTTCGATGTAGTCCGTGTAAACCTTGTATGTCCAAAATCGTAACTTCTGAGGAAATGAGGAAACGTGTGTTTTAGATCATGGTCAGAGTTGGTATTGTATCTTTATATCTGGTCAGATACTTAAATGTTTTTGTATTCTTAATATTTTACCAAAGCCAAGCTCAAATAGAGTTGCAAGGTTTTTGACATGATTGATTAGAACAGCCGCTCAGCCGTAGCTAGCTTGCTACGCTAGTCTACTCAGCAAACACTTCCATCTATAGTCACAGTATCGACATCAGAGGTGCCGCTCTCTCCCTGCGCTAAGAGGCGAGGTCCTGGGGGGGGCAGCTGTGACGCTCACAGTCGGAGCAGCAAGCCACCCTCACCTTTCCGAGCCAGCGGTCACAGCACCTCAGAGAGGAATCACGGCCGGCTGGGGAGAGGTTCCACCAAGGGAACTGTTGTCTTGAATATTTCTGCTTTATTATGAAACTGGAGGGAACTCTGCCTCAGACGAAGTCAGACACAGTCGCCTGGTTACTGTTTACCTCCAGCTCTGCTGTGAGAAACACTTCATTCAAGAAGGAGGCCGGGTGGAGCTCCAAGCAACCTATTCCCACATGCTGCATCAGTATGGCATCAATATGCAAGATACGCTGTCCCTTATCTGATTGCTCCAGTGAGGCAGTTCATTTCTTCAGCCTGTTTCTGAGAGCTTGAAGATGCATCGTATGATACAGGCAATCACAAAACAAGTGCTCCGCATGCAGCATTGCTTAAAGTGCTGATTACTTTCATTACAGGGGAGTAATTAGCAGCTCAAGAGGAAGAGGTAGGATCAGAGATGCCTCCCCAGGTGATCTGAAAGAGTTAGTTTCATCTCACCGGGGTTGGAATAAATGAACTGTTCATGCATTGGATGAAGTTCTTTTCAGAGCTGACACACATGCAGAAGCACAGTCAGAATACAAACACATCCACAACAATAAGAGATATAATTATGTGGCAGCTTCATGTCTACATCCTTTACAGCACGATAGCGTTCATGCATTCTACATTCTGGGGTGGCGAGGAAGACTGGAGAACTATTAAGATGAACAAATGTGTGTTCAGACAGCAAAATGGCACGTTAATCAAGCAAAAGAGTTCAAACCAAAGAGAAGATGATGAAGATAATGGTGCTGTGCGCTGACGGAGAATCCATTGTAAGACGGTGGAGGGAGCTGCAGCAGCAAACAGCATTTGAATGAATACATCAGAAGAGTTTAAGTGTCAACGTTTAGCGGCTGTGCTTCTCACCGCATGAATACGACTGTGAAATAGCATCAGCTGCTGTACAAGGAGCTGATGAATACGCCAGTGATTGAGAAGCATGATGCAGGGGCTCAGCCAGGGAAGGGCTTCGATGCTGCATGGGCCCAAAAATCAGAATCAGAATCAGAATCAGAACCAGAACCAGAACCAGAACCGTTTATTGCCAAGGAAGTTTGCACCTTCAAGGACTTTGCCATGGCGGGTGGTGCGTAACATTTAACAATAAACAGAAACATTAAACCATCAACACAGTGCAAGAAATGCAGCAGCTTAAGAGCTTTTTATAGGTGTGAAAGGAGCCTCTGTCACTATAGAGTAAAGTACTGCAGAGCCCATCGGGCTGACAGCCTCTGGTATCATCCAAACAGAGTCACAGTCAGCCCTGCACTTCCTTGGGTCCTTGGCAATACACACGGACATTGTGAAGTTGACAGGATGAACGGTTGTCAAGAAGCTCCAAGATAAAGACAGAGACGCCTTTCGTTTAGTTCAGTTCAGCTTCTAAGCCCACGTGGAAGAGAAGTCCATGGAAGTCCATGGTGCTGCATGGCCGTGGCGGTCGTTGGTTGTTGGTTGTTTCTGTTTGATCAGAAGGTGATCAGACAGAAACTGCTTTAGCCAGTGACTCATAATCACCGGAACACCGGCTGCAGCATTGTTACAGGTAAGATGACCATGTACTGCAACACAGCTCACAGATAGCGTGGCATTCCAACAGAAGGACATGACCACAGCTCCCAGAGGCCAACGCGTTGGACCGTCCGCTACACGACTGCAGATATCTGGCCTCGTATCTTCTCAGGGTTCAGGTCTTAACAGAAAAACAGTTTCCATGGGACATAATATACAATTCTGCTGCTGTTTATCAAGCTTGGTAGTCCAAATATTCACTCCAAAAGTAAAAGTAAACATCAACATATCCCAGCAGTGAGTGAATGTCAGGTTTGTGTACTCTGAACAGGGAGGAATGTGAGCCAGAGAAATACATGAAGGGAGTCGAGTTTCACTTTCAATAAACACATTGTACACATGTAGAGCTCACCTACGTGTGGACACACATGCATGTGTACAATGTACACGCACTGTGCTCAAATATGCAGCAACATGTGACCTGCCCCAAGGCATTCTGGGTAGGCTGGTTTCACATGGACCTTTGAGCGCACATCTTCAACAGACGGTCTCACGGATGTATGAGCAAATGAGTTTGTTTCATGAGCAGGACGACAGCAGACGCAGGCAAACACACCCACTCACACATGTCAGACAGCTGTGGGGGGGCAGTGTGACAAATGTGCCTCGTCACGGTCACCTGCAAGCGAGGGAGTGCCGGCAAACAGGAGGAGGAGGAGAGGAATGCAGATAAAAAGAAAGAAGAGTTACTTTAAAGCACAGGGGGGAGGAGGAAGAGGAATGTTGTGTTTCATTCACAGGGCCGTTTGCAACATTATTGACTTTACGTCATGGTGCATTTGTCAGCGGCGTAACTGAGGCCGGTACCTCTGGACGCACCGCAGGATGCAATCCATTCACTCACTTCTGAGTGAGTTTGTGAGTACGTAAAGTTGATATCGTAACTCTCACAGAGCAAGGTCACAAAGTGTGAGAAATAAGACAGTAAAAAACAAACGAATTATAAAGACAAGCAACAACAGACCTTCAAGCACAAGGAATCCCAAACACTCGACAGCACGAGGCGAGACTGAGCAGCAGAGAGATTCTGTGAGTCACAAATGAAAGAGCCGACAGCGAGAAGCTTGACTCTTTCAACCCGATCCATTCAGCTCTCTGTCCGTCTCCAGCTACTCGCTGCCAAAGCAGGAAGCAGCAATATCATCTCTCACTGTGTGTCTGACACAACATGGCTTCCTTGACTCTGCAAGCTTTCCTTCATGAGACCAACAGGAACTCACTGACAGTGGACACCACAAACCTCCACATGCAACCTCTGTTCTCATCTTACTTGTTTGTTGAATGTGTTGCATGGAGCCATAGCTTCATGTTCTTAACTGCTCCTTTATCCACGCTGGTGCCAGTGATTTACTGATTATCATAACAGCACTTACATTTACAAATCAATGTAGAAATTGCGTGTAATCCTAAACGTCCATCTGAATTTAAAAAAAGTCAAACTTTATGCATTTCTTTTGTTCACATCTGCGATGTCAAATGTGTTTTGGGGTTTTGTGAGAGTCAAAGTCAAATAATGCTTGTTTTCTGTGCTAATATTCTGCGATTTCTAAAACACACATAACAATATCCTAATCATCTGATTACGGATGTTTATTCTTGACATGTGATCAGTTTGTGTACTTAATCTCAACTACAGGTCCACTTGAGGTTCTTCAGAGGTTTCTACCTCGTCTCATTGTCTTTATCGGCAGATGGAGCTGATGAAGATGAGAATAGTTTGGAGTTGGATGAGAGGATTGACACCACAGCTCAGACATGCCTGTGCGCTAAGCCGGCAGCCGTTAGCTTAGCTTAACACCGATTGGAAACTGCTAACTTCTTGAAGTCTTGTGGTCACAGAGTGACACGTCCATCGACACGTCCAAAACTGACCTCGAGTTTGAAGTGCAGCGCCACTGACAAAGTGTTGATTATTGATGAGTTTGGAGTGAGATTGTGTTGGAAAAGCCTGTTTCAAAATGTTTCTTTCATCTTGTCAGAGTCAAAGGTTTCAGGATGTCGCTCCATAAATCATAGAATAATGTCAACAGCTATAAAAAAACTTTTCACCGTGTTTTTAGTAATAGAATATTGTATAAATCAATGATATATGATCAAACCCCTCTATAAAGACCTTCAGAATATAGAGAGGAATACAACTGGAAAGGTTGGTAAGAGTAAGAGCTACTGAAGGGGAGATTCAGTAGAGTTGTATGGAGTAGAAAGTAGTAAGATACACACATGAATGTGTATTTTGGACCAGTGCTTGAGGTCTCAACGAGAAAGCTAAGAAGCATTTCACAAAATGTTGAATTATTGCTTGAATTGAATTGTTGTTGAAGTATTGCAGACTGAAGAATTGTTAACTCTTGATGCCAACTTCAATCAAACTTTTTATTTTGTCTCATTCTGAGAGTCGGAACCAAGCGTCCAACTGTCAAACAGAAGCCAGAGTAGAGTTCTGGTTCCCTGCTCACTCCCATTGTCGTCCCACAGCCACTTTACAGCTGTTATTGTGTGACGACCTACGATTTCATTGACTGTGACTTCACAGTCAAAAGGAAGGCTTTCTCTCACATCATCCTCTGCTGACCCGTAGACTCTAAACTCGTCTTCTTGTGCTGTGGAAGAGACAAAATGAGACGTAATATGCCAGTGGAGTCAAAACCAAAGACAGATAAGACCATTTTAGCGAGACGGTAGCACTTAGTGAGGCACTCAGAGAAAAGCAGTGAAACGAGTGAATGAAGAATGGGCAAAGATGACAGTATTGATTATAATGGGTTCTTTTTCCCTCGCCATCACATTCTTTGCCTCTCCAACAATAGTGTCTTAATCACAGCCTTTGCTCAGGCGCTCTGCAAGCAATGGCCATGTTTGCCAAGACAGTGCACAGCCGGAGTGGGCGGTTTAATGGAATATGGGTCAAACTGGCCTCCAATTCAGCAGTCGGGCCTCCGAGTGCTTCTCTCTAGCTGGCACACACAGATGGAAGCTCGCATTTTGAAACTCACTTTCCAGTTCTCTCGCTTTGCCCTCGAACTCTTTGGATGTGTTACTTGTACAGTTGTAGCCTGAACAGTCTCGCTCTGCTATTGTGCACATTTGTAATGTGAGACAACATTTGATTTAACAGATATCAAGTTCAGGGTTATATTACCCTCACTGTAAAAACTGCTTTAATATCACACCAAAGAATATGCTTTGAAAAAAAACATTTTCTTGTTTATGCTGTTATTTGTAGGACAGATGAATTAGGTGTCCCTGCAACATTCCTCTTCACCCTGACTGAGTACACAAGTCCTGCTGATTCATTGTGGATTTATTTAAAAGAACAACGTGCTGCCTTCGCTCTGCTACACTTCTAACATCAGCACTGTCCTAATGTACACGCAGAGTCCCATTTAATCCTCTTCTTCAATCACATTGATTGGCAATACTCTTCCAGGTGGGAAAACAAATCCCAAGTCTTGTTTCTTTGAAAGGAATAATGTTCCCTGCTGCAAGGCTACGTACAAAGTATTCCAGAGTCTCGACCGACTGACATGACATATGTGCTAAAGTCCATAACAAGTCCATAACATGTTCAGAACATGTTCAGAACACAAATCTGAGGATTGGATAAAGACAATCAGGTTCCATTTTGTTGACATATTAGAGTCAAAGGTTTTTACAGAGATCAGTTTGTTTATATCTTTGTATCGCTCCATGAATCTGTAAATATACACAGTACACTATATAGTGTATGGAGTGGTCTCGTGTGACGTCACAGTTTAGCTGTCGGCCATGTTGGAGTACACACAAAGCCACTGGCATGCACGGCTGAGTCGCATAACCTATCGGTGGTGAACTTTTGTGCTGTCTTTGGTTGTGGCAGCAGAGCTGATAGAGACAAGAAATCATTC